>NC_092563.1:7475500-7804500 GCF_037975245.1 Apostichopus japonicus | reverse complement strand
TTGAATCATCTTTTCATTTTTTGTGTAATTGCTTGCATAGCAGTGTGCTCAGTATTTCATATAATTATACAAACAACGGTGTGTCTCGTTATTTACATCAACTGAGATAGGTCAATATATGGATATGGATATTCTTTATTAGTATTATATTCTTGAGGTTGGGGCCATGACGGGGGGGGGAGGGGGGTGGGGTTAGGGTTGCAATTTAAAATTCACTGGTGATGTTGTGTATGCCTCTTTAGCATTATTATTCAAGTTCAATTTAGCAATCACATATGACACTTGAAAACTGAAAGCAATGAAGCATCACGCACAGATTCATACAAAACAAGAGCATTACAATACAACCGCAGAGAATTGAGCAAACATCATATAATACGTGGCAAATATCAGACATAATCAAGGTACTGAAAACGTGTTGTCACCAGGAAATAACACCTATGAATGCATTGCTGTTGTCTAAATCACAAAGAGGGTATATTTCTCTGGCAGACAAAAAATCAGGCTACAATAGACGCCAGATATATTCTTTTGGGGACTGTTATTACAACCAAATATATACGTAAACACTATACGTGTCCAGTCAACCATCATGCGTGGGTTTTCAAAAAGAATGCCTGAATTCGGTGCTATTTTTAAACCATTGACGCAAAATATTATTACCTCTATACTGATCAATCTTTGCCTTGAAACTGTTTATCCATTATGCTAACTTATGAAAAGAGAAAACTTTGGTGATCACACTATTTGAAATATCAAAAATTGATAGAGTGGAAACAAAATCTCAAAATTAAGTCTGGTTGCTTGAGGTCTTACGACAAGTCAGCTTTATCTTAAAATAAAATTCGAAACTGGTGCAGTACTTGTTTTCAATGTGGTAGCAGTAGTAAAACATATGGGAGGTGGGGGTGGGGGTGAAGGGGAAATATAGGTTGGGAGAGGTGTATGACGCAGGTGGCGATATTGTAGTGGGCTTCCAGTCCTGGTCATTTGAGTCAGGTGGGGGTGGGGGTGCAGGGAAAAGATAGGTAGAAAGAGGTGTGGGAGGCAGGTGGAATTCTTGTAGAGGGGTTCCAGTATTGGGCATATGAGCCAGGTGGGGTGGAGGTGGGCTGAAGGGGGAAATAATTGACCCCATTGACAAGCATTTGGTACTCTGTAAAATTACGCATAGTGGAGATGAATATCTAGTCACAGGTTTGAGAAGTATGAAAGCAAATGGACCACTTGAATGGCATTAATCTCTATTGTTATAAACTTTTTTTTCAAATAAGGCAGATGTGGTTCGTCATTGAGTATCGATAAATTCCATTAGTGAGTTACGTGTTGGACACAACGGGGTCTACTTGGTATTCCAGAAATGGCAGTTATCTTCATCTGTTCATTGTTCATCAGAATGCAGTTCATTGACTTATGAAACAAATAGAATAAAGAACAAGGAATCGGATAACATTCTTCCGAGATCAAACTAGTTTTATACTGAATCGTGTACAATTAACATATCAACTTAAGAGTTGAAGACATCCCCCAAGATCATGTGTTGTATCTGTTCCCTTTCGAGGGGAATGGTTATACACACCTTACGATGATCACACAGTCACAGTCTTGATGCAAGGGGACGGGGGTTGAGAGCGGATCAAACGTTCGGTGGTTTGGTTTCTTGCCCAGGTTCTTTCCTCGGTTACTTTTCGTAAAAGTATCCCCGGTAATCAATCATGGGAGAATGATCGACAGATAAATTTTGCTGACACTTAATAACTCAATAAAATAATTAAATAATGAATAAGGCAGAATTTTAGTTTTGATATGTTATAATACCCCAAAATAACAGACGACTTTCAGTCCAATAATATTCCTGTAGCTATTCCAGTATTTTTTAAGATATGTTTCGTTAAAGACACTTATTTCTGGAATATTCGTTCAGGCTAACTTGATGGTGACGTCGGTTCCTCATGGTAGTTCTTATACTTAATGTTAATCCGTTGTTTTGAGGTCAACCAGAATATGTTCGTTAAACTTCATATAAGCAACAGAGCACCCTTGGATGGCATTCAACATCATTTATCCTTAACAACTTTGTAATAAATTACAAACATGTCATTTGAGACCATATCATCTTAATTTCTCCCATTGAGTTTTGTAGTGCAACTGAGGAACTACTCTGATGGGCTGTGTACTAAACTAAAAGGTCCAGTCACTTTAACTAGTGAACCTCAACTGTTTAAAGGGTCATTCCAAAACACACACAAAAAAGTAAATTTGCTATACAACCCTAGCTAGACCGAGAGCAGTGGTTTTTAACGGTCCACGGCATATCAAAGTTAATTTTGTTCCTGAAGTTATCAAAACACAATACGGGGTATATTTTTTTTTGTGAATCTCAAACAAAGTTCATAAAATCACTCAGTTTCCGAAACTACCTACTATCCGGTATGAGAATTGCTACTATACTGTTGCTTATAATGGGACCATATTGACACTGGTATACTTTGGTTTTCTTGCAAAAGTGATATAGATTGAATTCTATGTATATTAAAATGTTATCACATGGTCTTGCTGGCTTGAATGTCTCTGGCATTGCAACGAATATAATGCTTGTTTTGGTGTAGGTTGGTTAAATCTTTGCCAACACATTTATACCCAACAATGAGTTTAATTGCTTGGCTTACCACAAATAACCCATTACAATAAAATTCATTCTACCTTCAGAGTGAAAAGAAAAGAAAAAAAGGCTTTTAGGGAATTCGATGGCGCTAGTTTGAAACAGGGTGTTTTTTTAATATAAAATATCTATATGGCTCTTTAAGGCTTCCGTAGATTCACTTTTAGGAGAATAGCGCCTCATCAGGCCACGTATTCAGTGGACGGTGGCTGCAAGCATGCCGGTCGCAGAGATGTCACCACCTCTGGCCAAAGGCAAGGATTCACGCACGCCACCTAGTACGCTTCTGGTCGATTTGACCGACCCTCTGCGCATCCTCCCGGGTTCTTTTGCGACAACAAGGGAGACATGGTACGGGATCCTAGGCCACAAAAAGTACCATGCCTACAGCCAAAGGTATTATCGCCAGAGGCCTGTCTTGAACCCTAGCCACGATTTACACGACCGACAAGGAATGAGTCTTTCGTCACCCGCTTAACAGCATCGGCCACCACATCAGCTAGAAAATTATGTGGTTGAATTAATATATCAAGACTTCAGCGTCGACTACTGAAAGAGAAAAAGAAATTTATAACGTGTATAACGAACCATTGATGGAGTCGAACTCAGTTTCATCGGGTTACCAGTCCACTGTTCTACCATCTGAGCCATTTGACAAGTTAACTTTTAACGAGCTTAAATTAGTATTATTGGTTGGATACAATCTATTGGTAACAGTGAATGACACTGCCTTCAACTAAAATCTCTATTCATCCTGATTCACTCTCATTAAAACAACGGATCTGAATATCTTTATTAACAAGAAGCTCACGCTTCAATGTCTTTGTTTACATTGCAGCAAGCAGTCAGAATGTTGTTTCCTTTCAAGACGTAAATTTACAATAGGCTTATTCCCCGATACTATCGATGAACGGATTACGTGAAATCTTCTTATTCACAAAAAGTCGCTTACGATTATGCTCGCAAGAGATTTCTTGCTGTAAGTTGTCTCCCATTACAACTAAATTCTATGCAGACGGAATAAGCCTGAAATTTCAACAAACAATACCTATTCACATTTCAAGACCTTTTTGAATGAGGAAGGGACAATACTTATTAAATCAAACACGTTAACAACATGTAACTAATCTTTTTTAGGGATCTGAATGGCTGGAAATAGCACAGTTATTCGAAACCAGAAAAAAAATCATACGGTTTTGAGTTTATGCAAGTAGATTTGGGAAACACGGGAATCGGGAATTCGTCAATAGTCCGCAGTGACTTGTTGTGTTTATTGATCCTCTGAAACTGCGGTATTTGCGTGTATAGCCCCCCCCCCCCCCCCTTATGACTGTGTTCCACACACATACAGAAGTGTGTTTTTAGATTAATACAAAAAATTATCATCATCTTTATAAATATCAAATTTTGAACTATTATCAGCCAACGTTGTTTACAATTGTTGTATTTTGAAAGACTGAATGGTAATGAGGAAAGGACGGTGACGAGGACGGGGTTTGGATGTTTTTATAGCTTTTTGTCAACACGATATGGTCCACTCTATCAGCAGCTAAAATCTCAATAAAGCATAAGTTATAGGAGGCAATAACATACCTTTCAATGTCGTAGCTGCTCTCCCTTCACCGCCGCCCCTCCTTCTCATTTCATTTGCCGATAGGTTACTGACAGTGGCGTCGTGCCCATTGGGGCCCGGGGGGGCACAGGCCCCCCCCCAATTTTGTCAGAGGTGTCATAAAATTTTGTAATAATTTAAAACAAAAGTGTTTTCGAAATTGAAAAGTAGACTAAATAGTCAATTGCTCTTTGATGGTCGTTGCGGATTTTCCACACACCTCAAAGACGCGCGGAAGCGTGCAAGCAGACTGCCATTGACTCATTTTGGAACCTAACTCAGCGACGTTGAATAAGAACAGTCTCAGCAACTGAATTTCTTGTAGGGCCTATACGAGAAATGGGGCTTCTGTTGTCTGCTTGGTCAATGGTTGTTAATTGTTGATATTCAGGCAATCGAAACAGTTAAATAATTAATCGTTGATAACTAATGAACCAAATGTGCAATCAACGCTGCCATCGTTGAACAGTTTTATATATACGTAGTCCCAGAGTAAGTGCAACCCGTTACCTTTGCCAATGTCAGTCAATTTTCCATGAAAAATTGCAAATTGTATAATTGTTTTCTAAGCCTGTAACAAAGTTCGGAAAGTTAAGATAAATGTAGTGAACAGAGATTATGGGACTCCATGTGAGCTTCTTCTTAAGTAATGCAATCAGTTCGCTAAAAGGTCCACCAGGATAAATTTCGAAAAAAATGAATAATAATAATCATTTCAAATACAGTCACAATTAACCTAGAAAATAATCACTTCGTTATCGCTCGTTTTACCTTAAGTTTCGCTACTTTCGCTTTTTCTGCCCATGTTTTCAAACGGCATAGCTTTTTATTCACCCAGTCACCACTTCTCACGGGCATGGGCGGCGATCATGGATCAGCCAACACAAAAATGTTTCGATTTCTTAATTTTTGGGCGCTTCTGGGAGACGAGGAGTTGGTAAACTGAGGAATAAATGGCGATCCCTTCCTTCGAGAATATTTCCAAAATAAATATTTGCCTGACATTTTGATCAATTTTAGGGGTGTTGCTTACTGCCATAAGGCACGGGAAGTGCCGTTTCCTGCAATCTGAGGGGTCTGCTGGACGAAAAATTCCCTTGTACGCTGCGCGCCAACCTGTGGTGGCGCTCCGCTTAGATAGTCAACACCTGCTCACGGGCCCCCCAAAAAATTATTTTCGCACGACGCCCCTGGTTACTGAACCATGAAAATTGCATCTTAGATCTCTATAACAAAGAAATAAACGAACGGAATAAAAATGTGAAGTTTCCTCCCTCCTATTGATTTGAAAAGAGGTATTTGCGTCACCCCTCATAGAGTGGGGATTTGAAATAATTGGCATAGAACAAAAAATGATTTGTCTTTCACCCCAGAACTCTGTTTTACTCTGTTTAACAAAGATGTTGTGTCGTTGAAATAGGCGTGACATGACAAAAATCAGGTTTAAGCATGAACGGTATAAACGTAGCTCGGTAAATTGAGTAACCTTATGTACGTAACCATGGTATCGTCTTGTATTAAGATCTAATATTGCCATTGGGTAACAAGCAAATGTATCACGCTCACTTCATACAGTTTGGCGCAAATATATCTTATTATTAAGAACATTCAAAATTGAGTGGGACCATCATATTTAATTAGACTATGGGCCAACGGAGACACCCCTAACTAACTTTAACTTCATCACCTCACCCAAATTTATTCATGCAACCAATTTAATCTTCAACAAAAAGAGCATCGTGTTACAAAGTGTTTTAAGTGTCAAAAGGAAGGAAGAACCAATGAGAATATTGAGAACTATAGAAACATTATTTGTATTCCTTTCAAGTCACGGAGGATTAGAGATTACGTTGATCCCAAGAGCTAACCGTCATGAAATGGAAGGAAAGCTAAAAGGGAAGCATTCTTATTAGAAATTCCCTCTGAAAAAATACACTTTATACAATCATAATAGGGCTATAATGCTGCTTGTTTCTTTCTATGGATTTAAAACTAACG
Organism: Apostichopus japonicus; assembly: GCF_037975245.1. Taxonomy (NCBI): domain Eukaryota; kingdom Metazoa; phylum Echinodermata; class Holothuroidea; order Aspidochirotida; family Stichopodidae; genus Apostichopus; species Apostichopus japonicus. Next base: position 7,798,228 of record NC_092563.1, on the reverse strand, counting down.
ACATTAGATCGAAAGAAAAGGGAATGATACAACCGTGGCACACCTGTTTTCAATCTTTCAATCACATGAACTACGATTGGCAAAGGTCAGGCGAAGTTTCCCTCCTCACTAGTTGAGGGATTCTCCCTAGCAGGGGATTCTCCCTGCTTGCCTGCTGGATGTCCCTGCTCCCATTTTGCGTATGAGTGAGAGGATATAATTCTGTCAACGAGATCGATGAGTGGCTTTTTGAGAATTATTGAAAAGTCAAGTAAATGTTTTTCATGTTATTTACGGTTGATTCAAATTTACTTTCTTTTATGTGTGTTTGTCACAACTTCCGTGGGATAATACAATATGGCACCCTCTAGCGCCCCCTCTGTTGCGACCCCGGGTTTTTCCTTTGGCCTTCAAAGCCGATAAAAATAAAATTTTAGATAGATTCAGGGAAGTAAACTCAAAGGACCAAAAGACTACTGAGAGGTTTCTGAAAGTTAACAAAAACGATATATTTACAATCATACGATCTCTACTGATTTGTACAAGGATTATTGGTACTAGAAATTTGGAATATTACAGACAGATTTTACAATATTATACGGCCGTTAAATTTTTAAAAGATTACTTAACTTATCTTACGCGGCGCGTGCCGGCTCTCGGTTCCTTTCGTAGCTGTTCTGACCTCCTTGCGTCACCAACAACGATGTCGGGATTCTCCCTCGTAGGCTGGTATCCCGTGACTTGGTCAGGAGCCAAACCGTTCCCCGCTGGTCCAATTCGACTCAACGTTTGTATCCCAAGGATGGCTTCCTCCTGGGTGAACTCCGAAAAACTCTGCCGAAGTCACGCCTGTCGCGGTTAAACGACGCACCAATCTAATAAACAAACAGTCCACCGGTTCCTCCGTCCGTCCCCTCGATTAATCTTATATCTCAGATGAATTTCTTTTCACAATAGATCGGAAAACTTTTCTCCTCATCAACGAAAATATCTCTTCTTATATATAGCCGGGTCTAATCTCCCGAAAGTTCTTTTCCAGGAATCCTGACGGAAAAACATCGAGAATCATCCATGTCTCGAAGATACGACTGATAGTTCAACGTTCATTGGTCGACGATATCCGGTCACCTGTTAAAAATATCTTCCCGTATGTTCTGGAAATTTGTGATCGCTAACAGAGCCGTATATAGAGAGAGTTTGGCCAACTGGCGATTTGTGACGTCACACGCAAACCATGGGCATCAAAATAGGTCCAGTTGTCGTTACCAGTTGCGCGAAACACGAAAAACACCACACACAATATATAGCAGCTTTGCACACTGTGCTCGTTGCGAACAAACGAAGCGACTCAGAATGTCAGATTTTGACAGGCATACGAGGAACAAAATGGATATCAGGTAATGAATTAGAGTATGCGTTAGTTAATGACATTTACGTTTATCTTCACACCTGAAATGCATAGAAAACTAGCTGAAAACCTGTCATTACACTTGTTTTATTTTACGCCTCATACTACTAGTCCTACTTTAGTCATACAAACGAAAAGCACACATCACAGTCCTGGCTAGGCTAGATTACAGACGCACAACTATAGCATCAGGCCTACATTAATAGATCCTTCAATTAAATTAAGTAGGCCTACACATAAAATGACAACTTCACTGATCTTTTCAGGTTTGCCAAAAAGTAGTTGTACCAGAGGTCATTGTATTAAACTCCAGAAGTTACATAGTAGGATTAATATTCGGCATAACTTTTTCTCTAAAGTCTAATACAACTTATACAAGGGTTGTGAATGGATGGAATGGTTTGCCTGAGAAGGTTGAATTGCATGTAGTGTGAATGGGTTTAAGAATACTTTGGATGAGTACATTAAGCATTGTAATTGGGTATGACATTTGATGGCCTCGGTTTTATTCCTCTCATATAGCCTTAGGGTCCTTAATGGGGACTTGAATGTCTCTCCTGGTCTTGTTTTCTACTAAACTAAACTATATACTTGAGTGTAGGAGTTAGCAATAGTTGGGAGTCTGTGGGCAAACCCAAGACTGATATTGTGGTGTTAATTTCTCAGGAATGTAGTACTAGGCTATAGTAGGTGCAACAGATTGAATGGGTCTGTCGAGAAAAAAAAAACCTGCAACAACTGAAGACTGGTGTATGTTGTAGCTTATGTATTTTCCATTAACATATATACTATAAGGTCATGTCCTTAATAAGGTTTCATGGATCACACTGACATAGTGTGCCTACTTGTCAGTGTTGTCAACTGAGCACAGGGCTGATGACATCATTCAGTTTGTTATTATGCAGACAGCAAATGGCCATAATGATAATTATTAATTGTTACTTATTCTTCATACTGCCCTTACTGGCCTTACCTGAACAGTGATGTATAAAAATGCAAGAAGTCGTTAAGCTTTCCATTTAAGAATCGTTTCAGCCTGTCCTATTTCAAACATATGATTGGCAGGTTTCCACGTTACATAGCTTATCAAAATGGAGCTGTTCTGTAAAGCAAGAAAATCACACATATGCATGCATACAAACACACTCATATATATCAATTTCTGAATATCTTTTCAGCTTCCCAAAGGTACTGGAATGCAAGCTCTGTTGGGTGAATTAAAAAACCCTCATTGTACTCTTTTATCATGGTCAGCGTAGCTGGAACCAGCAATGATGGTGATGTGGATTTGACAGTACCTAGACAAGAATTCAATAGCTGCTTTGTGTTGAAGTGGGTTCAACTTGCTCAAGGCCATGACAGGATGACGACGAGACATTAGGATGAATTATCTGTTGCAGAGCTCTATAAACCAGGCAGTTGTTAAAACATCCATTGGGTGACCCTCACAGTCTACCAGGCACTGCATCGCAGAAGCAAAATGAAGTGTGTGTGATACCTTCATCTTATGAGAGTGGAATGGTATCAGTGTGGCCTCTGTCAATTTGGCTTCAAGTCTTTGTTTTCTTGAAAGCTGAGAAGATCTTTCAGTGGTTTCACACTGACCTCTGTACTTGACAATTCATGTGTATTTGCCAGCTCAGGAGGAAGCCAGATTTTAATTACATTAACCAATGCTGCCTTTTTTTTGGACATGTGGTACATCTGCAAGGAGGTGAAGGAAGCAGTTGGAGTTGCATGGATGTGGAATCTTGTTGATAGTCTGGCAGTCTTATCCACAGATTATCCCAAAGCTTCTCCACATTGCCACATTCAGAACTTATTACATTGATAAACTTGAAAATTGCAGGAATCTAACGAAGCACCCATCAAGAGAATTTGTTTGTATAATTATTGAAAGCTGTGACCTTCTGATGTGACAGACTAATGTGAAATAAAGGGCAGTAGATTACCTTGTAAATGAACCTTGTTATTGTTTGATTGTATCTAATGTTTGCAAAATTTTAAGTTGCATGCTACCAATTGAAACATAATTCTTTCTCTATTAATGGGATATAAATACTTCTCCTTAAAGGGTGTGGAGACTCCCGCACAAAGAAACGTCTCATGCCGGTTATCGGACCTAGTTTCGAATGCGGTGTAACAGAAGTGTTAGACACCACCATTGATCCCAGAAAATACACACACTGCTTGCTACCATCTGTAAATAGACATTAGTGTACAGTCAATACAAACATCACAGTCAATACCCACAACACAGTGCACATAGCAGCGTGGACATCTCAGGTCTAGATAGAAGATAACAAGGTATCAGGTTTCATTACTGTCTGCATTTTGTAGCGACACAAAAAAAACTTCACTTGCAAGCAACGGAAAGCAAACTTTTTCAGAGCGCGGCGTGCGGTTTAGGGCAAGTCTTCAATACCTTTAAATATACTGCATCGGTTGTTGTCACTTGATCATTTGCTTGTGTGTGAGCTAAACAGCTTAAATAATATGTAAAAAAATAATACAAACTTTCAAATTGCCAGATATTTACTTGCTCAAAATCATTATCCAATCATGATTTGTTGCTATCCTTGAGTCCATTATTCAGATGATGAGGCAGATTTCCTTCAACTCTCCATGATGAAGGTAAAACCTTATATCTTAACCAACTGCCATTGAGTGTCCATTTGAAAGTTTCAAACACACAAGTGCATTGATTAAAACAAAGACTTTATTGCTGTGGTTGCAGGAACTGGATTTCAGTCTAGTAGTCACTCACCAGGTTTGTCTTTATCACAGTCTGCTAACTGTGGCTTTTTATGTTAGGAGTTTTTCTTCAGAGCACATGTCACCTTTGATTTGTAAAAAAAGTCCTAAAATTCAGGGAATTAAAATTTACTGTCTAAAGATAATTTAAAAAGATCTTTTTTAACTTCAATCGTCAATGTGGGTGTCAATTAAGGGAATAAGGAGGTACTGATGCAACTTTGATAAATGATAGTTGACTGCATCCAAATTAAACCAAGGCCTAGGCTATACTTTTGAAGAAGAAAATATTAGGCTGAATTCATGTTAGCCTAAAAAGGCTAGGCCAATGCTGACAATTAACACAAACCAAGATCATTTAACCATTTGGGCACTTGTTTATGGCATACTAAAAGGGTCTATATAATTAGGCCTGTATGTGTACACAACCCACAAGTTGCCAATGAGTATAGACCTAGCCTAACTAGTTTAGGCCTAGGCTACTTTGTTTTCCATAGACCTAGTTTAATTGGGCCTTATACTGTGCCATATTATGTAATGTGCTATAACAGTTGTAGTAATAGCAAGAATGGTCCAGGTCTAACTAAGCCCAGGCTTAACTTATGCTTCGGGCTTAACTAAGGATTAGGGCTTTACGTGATGCCTAGAGGCTAGCCCCCCCTTTAAATTAAACTAAAAGTGATACTTTTTTAGGCTAGGCATAGCCTAGGCATACAATAACTAGGAATTAGGATAACTATATGTGCGACTGAAACTGCCATGCCTATGATTAGAAGAGCTGGCATAATGAAATCGAATTTGTGGATCGTAAAACGAGAGAGAATAGCCATGCATGTAATTACAGAAACCAGTCTGAACGTAAAATTCTCGCATTGCTTGTACATTACTCGTATCACACTAGGGCCTATGGCTAGTATGGGCCTAGGCTACACAGACTTTTTTCATTAGATCTCCATCTTGTTCTTCCTACTTCCAAAAAATTCCTCTTCTTTTATGGTCAGTCGGAAAATCAAACAACAATATCCATGTTCTGACCGATTGCAGCATCCCCAGCACCATTTCTTTCATAATTTCGTACTTTTTCGTGTACACAAACGATAGTCTATACACTGTGAGTATGCGTGTCGCTTGCTAAAAAGTTTTCAAGTGGACCTATTTTACCACCCTGTGTGGGCGTTTTCCCTCTCGACCAATCCAAATCGGTTACATGGTTGGCCAAACTCTCTCTATATACGGCTCTGATCGCTAATACCGAATAGCGCCATCATTTCTGGTCGCTTCGAGAAAAAACGCACAAGTTGTCAGTCACGACGAGTGACCTACTTATCACCCTGACCAGCATATACTGAATACACGTACAATGAATAAAGTCGTTCGTGACAGTGTTCCATTTATTTGTGTTTGTACATTCTCTTGTAGTGGAATCTAGCAAATCAGTAGCCTATCAGTTGACACAGCTGCATTAAATCATGTGAACTGTAAGATATATGCTATAAGTATAGTTCCATAATGAGGGGATAAACAAAAGATGTTTTGTCAGTGAAATAGGCGTGACATAAACAAAAATCAGGTTTAAGCATGAAAGGTATAAACGTAGCTAGGTAAATTGGGTAACCGTACGTAACCATGGTATCGTCCTGTATTAGGAACTGGTATTACCATTGGGTAACTCGCAAATGCGTCACGCTCACTTTATACAGTTTGGCGCAAATATATCTTGTCATCAAAAATAACGTGAGAAAAGGAGAGTTAAAAGGACGGTAGCAAAGCGAGGACTGATGCAGAAGCACGAACAAGGGCAACGCAGCGAAAGACCCACCAAGAAAGAAAAAGAGAAAGAAAAGCGAATCCCTTAGGGATTTTCACCCCACCATGTTTTTCGGTTAGCTTGGACCCTCAGCTATCACAATCTGCTTGTTTGCCATTAAATTAATGGTTGGGGTGGCCGTCAGCGCTGTTGCCATGGAAATACATTCATTAAAACTTGGAATTTGAGAATATGTCATATCTTTGTAATAAAATAACCTAAAAGCACAACGTTAGTCACTAAGTATATATATTTGAAGCTGCCCTGGTGAAACCAATCACAATCAGGAAAGTCAAAGTCATCCCTAATTAGGGCTGTTACCATGGAAATAGCCATGATGAAATTTGGAATTTGAGAAAAATATCATATAATATACATATACCAAAAAATACAAAAGAGCTGTCTTTTTTACATTGATTTGGCATTGCCCGGTTGATTGCAGTCAAGATCTGGATCATGTAAGGTCACTGTCATATCTTAATAGGGCTGTTGCCATGGTAACAGCATGATCAAGGGCGGCGGAACCGGGGGGGGGGGCACAGGGGGCACGTGCCCCCCCACTTTTCCTCAGGTTAAAAATGTGCCCTTTTTCTACCAAAAAATTTCTAAATAAAAAAAGAGTTAACAAAGCGAAACCCACGTCGAATGAAATATTTCAGGAATTTTTAAATGTTACTACCACAGGCGTAGGAGCCCAATTTGAATTGGGGAGGCTGTAACGACTTGCCCGAAAAATATTACCAACATTTTTCGCGCGCTATGCGCGCGTTCAACATGGCAGTATGCATATCATATAGGCATGCGTTGGTTATTACATCGCATGCCAATAACATACAATCATTTGCCATGTTATAACCCTTCCAAATTGGTTAGAATTATTGGGAAAGTCGTTACAATAATAATGATCATAATAATATCAGTTTAACCATTGAAAAACACATAGAAAATGATTTTTCTTTCAGTATTTTGACATATTTCATTTGCTTTCATGCATGTATCGATCGCGTGTGCAGGGACTTGGACTTTATAATGATTTCACCTCATTTTGTCTTTTTCCTTGTTTCCCAATGTGCACATTAGATATTGCAGTGCTAATATGCATTGTTTCCTTGAGAGGGGGGGGGGGTGGTGGCGTTGATGGAGTGATGTGTATACGCAAATAAGATAATACAATAAGAGTTATAAAGGGTACTAAATATCAGGCTGCATCAGTCCAATCGAATTTCTGCTAAGTGCCCTTCGACGTTGGTGCCCCCCCAGATTGGAAGTGCTTCCGCCGCCCTTGAGCATGATGAAAAATTCAAATCATGGAACAAAATGTAAATTTACCAATGGTTAACTGTATATTTGAGCAAAGACATGATATTTTCTTCTCAAATTCGAATTACATTTCTGTCAGCATAGTGTTGCCATGAAAATGGTCTTTATTGAGTATGAGCTTGATCTGCAATGATAATGATCTTGATCTAATCTACCAGGCAGCCCTAAATCTATATATACCTTAACACTTAGATTGTGTTTCTATGTTGTCAAACATTTTTGTTATCAAAGTCCATTTCAAACTCAAATTTAGGCAGCCTAGTGTTGCCATGGCAACGGTCTTGATATCAACCAACCAGAAAGTCTGAAATATATATACCAAAGACACATTGATTGTGTTTTCATGTTGTTTAGTTACAATTATATGTATTATCTTAAATTCCCCCACATTATTTAGAAGCGTTGTCCGCACGGTCCTGATTGGGCACAATAAAAACCTTAACTGACTCAGATCTTGATTACAATCAACCAGGCACTTTACAATTGATGTAACTAAACACTTAGATTGTATTTTTATGTTGTATACTCCCAAAGATATGATTTTTTTTCAATTTTTATATTGCTGCCATGGCAACAGCCCTGGTGGCTACACCCACCACTAATTTAATGGCAAACAAGTAGATTGTTACAGCTGAGGGTCCTAGTCAACCGAAAAACAATGTGGGTAAAAATCCCTTAAGGGAGGGGCGTAGGGGGTCCATTTTTCTATTTTTTTATCTGTAACTTTCTCAACTTACTTTGACGTTTTAATGTAAGTTGTTAAATTTGAAAAGTTGCATGTCGAAAATTTCAAATTTTCTTCTTGAATGTCGCATTGCTTTCAATTTGTTCGGGCTAACTATATTGTTGCCACCCGATAACTCCACATAAGTACATCTATAGTGATATATGTGTTTGCAGAAGCCGCGTATGGTTACCAATCAACTGATGCGCATGTTAGATTTACCTTGAGATATGTTACAGCGCGATACAAAATCGGGCGCTATATATAAATGCTAAGCGACGAAGGAGACGGGCGCACTTCATTATGTCTGCTTTAGCCTACCCTGTACAACGGCAGCTCCATGTGTGTACACTCAGATCTGTTGTAGCGCAAACAATCTCTGTTTACGCATCACGCAGGTGGTTTCTAGACGCAACACGTACAAATCAGCATCCATATATCCATGTAACACTATGTGGATATTTGCGCGCGTTCAAATGCATCGTATGCGCACAAAAACACTTATTTACACATGTGACGAAATAAAGCTTGTGTACCTTAACAATGACAACAACAACATTCACATTAATAACACAGTATTATACGCGTTTTGCTATACGAGTGTTACACACGTACTTTCGAAAGCTTCTTGAAATCTTCGGGTTTTAATTAAAACATCATCAGAATGAATCAAAAAATTTCTTTTGATTTGCTTCGCTTGGCTGGAAAGTATATATCACTTTGTGAATAGCCTCTTTTGTTTCCAATAAACTGTTTTAAACTGATTCTACCAATCAAACAGTGCGCAAAGACTTTCTGCCTGCCCACATATAAAAACAAAACTACAAACAACGTGCAATTGTTAGTTAATAACTATAATAGCATCCGCCCGATTCTTATATACAAAGTTGATTTAAGGCTAAGGTACATCTACTGTAAGCTGGCGTAGAAGTCGTGGGCCAATAGTGTTGCTCCTTGGTAAAGTAACGTAGTTTCTCTAACATGATCGATGTGAGCATGCTCACCTTGTACTTGCAACCATGCAGTTTTAGCCTGTTCTTATTTTGTAGGCGGGAATCTTACGAATTAAGAGCTATGGCTGTGGGTTCGTTGAATACAATGCCCACATAGGTGGGGATGAGTGGGGGAGGGGGTCTGCTACCCAAGAAGAAAATTTCAAAGTTTACACGCCAAATGATGCATTCAGAGACTTATTTAGACTATAAGTTTGGTCTTCAATTCGGTCTAAAGGCAAGGTGGTGTTAATACATACTTTTGAATTGTAAAACTCTCCAGTTTATAGGCCAATGAATAAAGAACTACAGCATGATACGACAATGGCTTTATTTTACTTTATCGTTCGAAAATAACCTTTAAATTTCCTTTACAGAATTACTTGGCTTCTGTAAAGACTCCAAAAATCGCCAGGCTGGACGAGAGATTGATTCAGTGTTTGATACATTGGCCTCAGATGTTAGCTCTTTGTTAAAGTAAGTACTTTACGACACATTAATAAGAGACACATGTGTTGTAGGATTATCAGTCGTTTATCAAGGACTCGGACCGGTAGCTGTGCCAAGCCCCCTACCCCCTCCCCTCTCCCCAAATATTTGTCTATTTTCTTAGCCGTTTCGGAGTTGTTCTTCACCAAGATCTCCGTGATATAAGCCAAAGATGATGGTTGGGTTTAAGTCGACTCTCATCTTCAGCCGGTACGGCAGGTCCGGACCAATATTCACGGCGCAAAAAAAAAGAAAAAAAAAGTAGGACTAAGAAAAAAAATGGCAAAAAATAATCTGGGAGGTATATTTTTCAATAATTTTCAATAATGATGACGGCAAGTAGGCTAAATGTGACTACTCTGGCATGGCAGGGGTCTTGTTTTCAAGCTCGGGAAGTGCCATTTCCTGCAATCTGGGAGGCATTTTTCAAAATTTTCTCCATTACGCTACGCGCCAACCATGGTGGCGCGTAGCGTAGTTTGACCTACCAAATGTCCCCCCGATAATTGTGATAAATGGCCACACTCTGTTCTGCCGTACCAATCCAAAAAAGCTTCCGACGCCCCTGATCTTGACGTTATTTTATCCTTTATTGCAGGAGTTATCAGGAGATTGAAGATCAGAATCTCAAACTGAAGGAAGACCTTCGTTCTTGTCGTTGCCGATGAGTAAGGCCTGCCCACAATGTACCAAATAGCAAGAAAAGGAAGGTAGGTTGCTTATTTCTATAATCGATTTAAAAAACATTCAGTGACCATCTTGACTTATGATGGTTTCTATGTGATTGCAATGAAGGAAGATATATGCGTTTGGTGAACAGGAGCGCAACCACGTTGTTATGTAGGTAATAAATGGACGAGACGGATGGCTACGATTAAGGCCGGTTCTTGGCCGTATTTATTAACCGTTCTCAGTCATCTTATCGGTCAATCACATAGAGGGCGCTTTAGCCTTTTACATACATAATCATCGGTATACAACATTTTCCTCTTCTCAAAAGAACAAGTCGTACATAAACACAAATTCATATGCTGACGAATGATGTCATTAGGCAGAGTAGCTACAGTATCAATAAGTGTTTTCAGTAATCCATGTTCCATTAAGAAATCATTATGTAATCCTTAATATGTTATTTGATGATGTAAACATACTGTATGAACGAGTTGTACTTAGTAAATATAAATCACTGTTCTCATCATTAAGCATTACTGGTATTTTTAAAAATCATCATACTCCTTTAAGGTTCTAAAATATCAAATACTCCTTTAAGATCTCACATACTCCTTCAAGTATGCAGGCTCATAAGTTGTTCTTTGACTCCTTCTGGGTCCTGGTACTGGCTCATTGTTGGAGTCGTGTGGAACTGTATGTTCTACATTAGTTTTATCTTCAATACTATCTGGAGGACATGGTGAAAGATGAAATGCATTCCAGGTACTATAATCTTCCAGTTGGAAGGTAGCTTTGCCTCTTTGTCTGATAACCTTCATAGGTGCACTAAATTTACTTTGACCTTTAAGACCTTTTCTCTGTCTCCTAACTCTAACAAAATCCCCAACTTTTATGTTTGGATCCTTAGCATTCCTTTTGGAGTCAGCATAATTTTTAGACTTGTTTTGTTTCATTTTAACCCTATCTTTCAGCTCTTGGTTATCAACTTGAACCTCAGTAAAATCTTCCCTTTCTTGCAAAGTCATTTGAAAGTTGGATTTAAGTACCCTATTAAAACGTTCGACTTCTCCATTGGCTTGCGGGTAATACAATGAAGATTTGGTATGTTTAATGTCATTGTTCAGCAAATAAGTCTCAAATTCAGAGGAAATAAACTGAGACCCATTGTCCGACACAATTTCTGCAGGAATACCCTCTCTAGCAAATAATCTCTTTAGAAAGGTCACCACAGTTGTACTAGTCACTGTGGGAGCGAATGCGATCTCTGGCCATTTGCTGTAGTAGTCTATCACCACAATAGCAAATCTGCATTCATATGGTGCTAATTGAAATGGACCTGTAATGTCTATGGCAAGTTTTGTCCATGGTTGAGATGGGAATTCTACTGGCTGTAGGGGGGTGGGAGATGTATGGTGATTTTTGTCATTCTCCTGACAAGCATGACAGTTTTTTATCATTTCTTCCACTAACTTATCCATCCCCGGAAACCAATATAAATCTCTCACCCTGCTCTTGGTTCGTACAATGCCCTGATGAGCAGAATGCGCATGCTTTATTATTTTGCTCTGTAACGCTCCTGGAATTACAACTCGTTCCCCTCGCATAATGCATTCATTTGCTTCAGATAATTCATCCTGTAACATAAAGTATGGTTTTAAATCCTCTCTGACACTCTTTTTATCACCAGGCCAACCCTTAATGATATATGATTTAACGTTTTGTAAAACTGAATCAGCAATTGTAGCTTCCTTTAATTCTTCATAGGAAACACTACTATTATCCTTCATAACAGCTTGTATGCAGCTCAAAACAAACTCTTCAGTATCTTCATCACAACTAGCAATCTCTGCATCAACATTTGTGGGCAGTCTTGACAGTGCATCTGCCACAAAGTTGTGTTTACCTGCTTGATACTCAACTGTATAGTTAAATTGTAGCAATTGTGCAGACCAACGAGCAATACGCATAGGTTGTCTACCTGTACCACTTGTGTTTAGTAGCGTAACCAATGCTTGATGGTCAGTGCGCAGTGTAAAATATCTACCCCATAAGTACGTAAACCACTTATTGCAAGCCCAGACGCAAGCCAAAGCCTCCTTTTCTCCAGCAGAGTATTTGCGTTCCGCAGAAGTCAATGTTTTTGAAGCGAAGGCAATTGGGAATTCCTGGCCATCTTTAACTTGGCTCAGAACTCCACCAATTCCATAATTTGATGCATCAGTTGTGACAAGCAATGGTGAATTTGGGTCAAACAAAGCCAAAGTAGTACCTTGTGCAATTGCCTGTTTTATCAGATAAAAACTCCTTTTTTGTTCTTCCCCCCAGTTAAATGGTGTATCTTTGCGTAACAAAACCCGTAATGGTTCTACAACTGTAGCATAATTGGGTACAAATTTTGCATAATAGTTACACAAACCAAGTGCAGATCTCAATGTAGTGAGGTCAGTGGGGGCAGGCGCTTTAAGTATGGCCTCAACATGACTTTGATCTGGTGTAAGCCCTTCACCTGAAATAGTATGGCCTAAGTAGGTGAGTGAATTCAGATCGAACTCACACTTTTCAATGTTAAGACGTAACCCTGCTGCTTGTAACTTAGCAAGGACTCTAGACAAATTCTCATGATGACTTACTTCAGTAGTGCCATATACAATTATGTCATCTAAGTAACATTCAACCCCTGGCAATCCTGCTAATATCGAGCTCATCATTTTTTGGAATGCCGACGGAGCAGATGCTAATCCGAAACATACTCTTTTGAATCTATATAACCCCTCATGTGTTATAAATGCTGTAATATCCCTACTATCTTCACTCAACTCTAGTTGGTGGTAGGCCGAAGCTAAGTCTAATTTAGAGAAGATTTTAGCCCCTTGCAAATTATTGAACAACTCAGTGATGTTGGGTAATGGGTATTTATCCACAATTACTGCCTTATTTGCCTCCCTTAGGTCAATACAAAGCCTAATTTTACCAGACTTTTTCCCAACCACAACTATGGGTGAAACCCATTCACTAGCATCAATTCTCTCAATGATACCTTCATTTTCAAGTCTTTTCAGTTCAGCTGTAACTTTGTCTCGAACAGAAAATGGCAATCTGCGTAGCTTCTGTGCGACCGGGGTGACGTCTTGTAGTGTTTTGACTCGGTGCACAAAATTGTGAGCTCTGCCCAAACTTGAAGAGAACAGTATCGGGAATTCATCAGTCAGCTGGCTCGTTAGTCCTTGATCGTGGTCGCCAGCCAGAGTAGAGTCTTCTACACGTTGTATTTTGACCTGGCCTCCAGTAATTTGAAGATCAAGAGACTTGATTAGATCGATGCCGAGTAATGGCGTTCCAGTAGGTATGTCGACAACGTATATGTGAGCATTCACCGACTTTGAACCCAGCTTTACCGTCGTATAGAATGTTCCCAGAACTGGAATTTGTTCCTTCGAATACGTCGTCAAGAACTTTGCAGGTTGTTGTAAGCCTTCTCGCAAGAAGTGTTGGTCGAACCACTTAACCGGTACAATGGTGACCTCCGCACCTGTATCAACAGTCATTTTACACTTTACTCCATTTGCAATGCCGACTGTACATTTTATAGCACTGCTATGAGAATTGGAAGAGTTTTGAAGAGTAAGTATTTCAACTTGAGCAACATTCGACCTCTAGCCTGTTTTTGACCTCTACATATTACAGCCCAGTGTCCAACAATACCACACTTGTTACACTTCCCAGTTTTTGCCTTGCAATTCGGATCATTGGCAAGATGTTTGTCCGAACCACAACGATAACATACCCTTTTCTGTGCGTCTGTATTCTGTTTGTTTGACTGTGCAGCCTCATGTGAAGAGTGTTTCTTATTACGTCGTTTAGACTGTTTACCATGTACATTCTGTAGATTTGCTGAACCAGCAGTATAACCAGATGCACCTTCCGAAATAGCTTTGGATTCCCGCATAGCTCCCTCTATTTGCCTGCTAATCTCCAATGTTTTGTTGAGAGTCAGCTTTGGTTCCAATAACAAACTCTCGCGAAGGCGGTTGTTCAAGCATTTCTCAACTATCTGATCCCTTAGCATTTCCTGCTGTAAATCGCCAAATTCGCAATGTACAACTAGTTGTCTTAACGCAGTGACGAACTGATCAATCGTCTCATCATGACGTTGACTACGCTGCCGAAACCGATAACGTTCTGCCACGATATTAGTAGCCGGCACGAAATATTCATATAAAATGGCGACAGCTAAGTCGTATGCATTAATAACACTAGCTGTGCCTGTATCAGACGACGCGGTAGTGGAACTAGTACTTGTACCGATATTACCTGTCGTTGCTGTAGTAGTAGGCGGCGTAATTGTAGTACTCGGGGCGATTGTAGAAGCTGTATTAGTATTAGCTTGGTCCAGAGAGTAATATATTCTTTGCCCCTCAGTTCCCAAACAATGCAGTAATAATGCCTTCTTTCGGGAAGGAGTGTAGGCATCACCTCCCGCTGCAAGTAAATAATTATCAAACGCTTGCTTCCATTGCACCCACGGTAATGTAGGCGCACCGGGTGTAGGTAGAAAATACGCAGGTGGTGGAATGGCAGCCATGAGAACAGTTTAAATCTTACCAATTCACGACCGAAACATGAAAATAATGTCTGAAACGTAGTCCATAATAACGATTGTTTACTTCGTCGCCAGGATGTTATTTAGGTAATAAATGGACGAGACGGATGGCTACGATTAAGGCCGGTTCTTGGCCGTATTTATTAACAGTTCTCAGTCATCTTATCGGTCAATCACATAGAGGGCGCTTTAGCCTTTTACATACATAATCATCGGTATACAACACACGTATACGTCGGGGGCGGGGTGTTATCCTCACCCCCACTCCCTCCCCGCTGGCTGACAGAATATTGCATAATTCCTACACTAACATATAACATGTACTTGTGGTACAATCTAAACAATCGAAAACTCTTCAACATAGTTTCCAAAGTTTCTGATCATTTGGTAGATATGAACTTCTAATATCCATAAGAATGTAGTGTTACTTGATATTGAACATATAAAGGACAGTTTAAATGCGATTTGTGCGAATATAGTCAGTTACTGTCCATAGTGTAAGCCAGTCTAAGACTTATAATGGCAACTTTTATACCTGTATGCATTCCTCATATTAAAAGTATGTCTAATACGTCACTATAAGTGATAAAACGTAGCAACACCAGATCACCCATCGCCCACCCCCTCCCACCCACCCTTTCCCCACCACTTTTTGTATTTTTTCTCAATAATCGCAATCACCAGCAACGTCAAAACAACAGGGCTGTCGTAAACGGCATCAGCGGGAACGCGAGCAATAGTAGCAACGGTGTAGCTGCTGGTAACATTAGTGGTGCTTATGGTTACGGCGGCGTTGCTCAGACCAATGGCAGTTACAACCACAGTCACACAAACGGTAACAGCAACAGTAATGGCTCCAAATCTAGTTCCAGTTACCAGATAGTTGTGCCACATGATGTCATGGTCAAGGCGAAGGCGGAAATGCGACAAGCCGGTTACGAGCTTCTTGATCAGCTTGGACACGGTGGTTTTGGTTTGGTCTACAGAGGACGACCACTAAACAATACTACCTGCACCCCAAGTCAGGTATATATATATATATATATATATATATATATATATATATATATATATATATATATATATATATATTGTTACGTTGGAATGCGAGAGGTCTCGATAATTAATTTTTAACGAGACACAAGCCTGGGTTCGTTTCCGGAAGGAACACAGACAAATTGACGAGTCTAGAGAATTTGAATGAGAACGTAAACTATATTGAACAATTGAGTTTGAACCAACAACAACAAGTGGTAATTACAAATATATAGAAAATTACTCACAAACTTAACAATATAGGATACACTTTAAAACACGCTGGTCTCTTCCAACGGCGATATCCCTCAGCGGCCACGACCTTGATGACGACGATTCTCGGTCCGTTGTACCGCGAAATTCACTGGTCCTCGACGAAGTTTCTCGCGATCCCAGAAACAGCAGTCACCTTCTTTCCGGCGATGCTCCAAAACAGAAGACGGACTTTCAGCCACAATCGAGTGAAGCACAAGTCGAAGTTCTCGCCGACTAAATATTACCAGAGTCAGTCCAAAATCAGCTTTATAGCCACCAACTCCTGGTGTAACGAACTTCCTCAACGGAGACAGAAATTCTTCACCTTCTCCGAAATAACGACTGGAAAACTGTAGTTTCACAGCAAAGTCCTCTTCAAACTTCTGAATGGAAGTGTAGAATCAATCTTGGTATCGATATCTCAGTCCCTCAGAAACTACTGGCAGTTGAGCACTGACGATATATTGTAGAATGGGGTATAATATGTGTCGTCGCTTGTATTCGTTCAGAAACTGAGAAACTCTCCGATCTGGGGCGGGTTTTTATACGATTCGCCATGTCAAGAATCATCTAGATCTTTCTCGATACACCTGAGTAACAACTCGACCCAGTTTCTCCGTTCTTGGAAGTCCTTTGCATATCTCGCGAACATTCCAGAGAATCCACGAAGATGCGTGCACAGCGTACAACGGGATTTCACGTAACCCGTCGGGAATCGAGGCCAGCGTGCCATCATAAGGAATATACCAGAACAATCGTGTATTGCTCATTACATAAATAGCATTCTGACACGGTAACCCGACCTAATTCCTCAAATATTGATTTGTCACGAAGGCCATTTCAAATGCTTTCTATATCATAACATTAGGTTCCTCACTAGCAGTGACTAGCGTTAGGCTACAATGGGCCCTCGTAACAATATATATATATATATATACATATATATATATATATATATATATATATATATATATATATATATGTATATGTATATGTATATATATATATATATTGCTTCTTCTGCTCTGAAAGAAAACAGAATTTATGAACAAGAGAGTGGTTCTTCAGGATCTATAACATCTGATCCAGTCTCAGAGTGCTGCAATGCATCTGATAGCTGAGCACAAGTTTTGATCCACCGTGGATCAAATAGAGAAACAGAGAGAAAAAAAGAGAGAGAAATATTTTGAGATAATTGACTCAATCCTTTAGCATTAGGTGATGGCTGAGTGCAATGCATGATGGGAAATAATCTTTAGTTATATGCTATGAAAGACAAAGGAATTTATGAACAATATCGTGGTTCTTCAGGATCTATCACAACTGATCCAGGCGCACAGTGTTGCAGTGCAGCTGATAGTTGAGAACAAGTTTTGATCCACCGTGGATCAAATAGAGAAACAGAGAGAGAAAGAGATTTTGAGATAATTGACTCAATCCTTTAGCGTTATGTAATGGATGAGTGCATTGCATGGTGGGAAATAATCTTTGCTTGTCTGCTCGGAAAGACAATGTATGTATGTATGTATGTATATGTGATCTTCCCGCAAGCAGGAACTCGCGAAAGAAGCCACGGAGGCTTATAGACTCGCAAGCTGACCGAAGCCAATCTCTCGGCACACATCCATTTAACGTCCATGTCGGGAAGTTGTTATTGAACAACACCCTTGCCAGACGACACACATTGCTGTCGGCGGGAACTTCGAACCGGGGATCTCATGACTGGGAGACGCTGGCGTTACCCACTACGCTATACACTCCGCCGTGATCCACAATGGAGTTTATGAACAAGAGAGTGGTTCTTCAGGATCTATATCAACTGATCCAGACTCATATGTAATGCATCATGGGATGTAATCTTTAGTAAATACATTGTGATTATTATGTTCACATGAATTGTGCGTCAATTTGAAATAAACATTGTCAGTGCATTCTGTACGTGAATGCAAAATGAAGTATTTGATTAAGTAAAATAACACTCTCGTCTCTTGCGTATATTTTTGTTAGTTTAGAAATGTCAGTAATGTGAGGGGAGTGAAAAGGAGAGTGTGAGGGGAGGGGGGGTGGGGGAGAAGTAGTTGGAGTCTTTTGTCAAGTAATTCAGCAGCAGGAAATAGTTCAAGTCGGTTTAATATGCACGTAACTATGCACAACTCACATTTACGTAAAGCTAACCCTAACCACTGCACTAGGCTATGGACGCTGATTGTTTGTCCAGAGGTCCGAAACTGGCAAGAAAGGTCGTAATTCCACGGTAGGCGTTTGTCACCTGTATCGAACAATACTAGTTTTGTTTTTGGTGACATATTTGCCTTACTCTAGAGATCAAACATGATTCTAACAAACTTGAAGTCATTTGTGATTCCTATGTTTAACAGTTTTTCCGTTATTCCTATATATATATATATATATATATATATATATATATATATATATATATATATATATATATATATATATATATATATATATATATATATATATATATATATATATATATATATATATATATATATATATTATATATATATATATATATATATATATATATATATACTGGACAGCATAAAATTGCTCACAGGCCTAGCCAGGTGTGTTCAAGTTGTCCCATAATCATAAACGTGACGGAAGTCGAACGTTACTTTTAAGGCCTTGCTAAGCTGAAACTGGTGGAAGAGACTACACAAATTGAGATCAACAGCCGATCCAGACAAAAGCTTGTGAACTCACTGCCAGACTAAATCCGTTTTACACAATTATTTCGCTTTGAGATTGTTCATAGTAAAAAATGTAACAAGATGAACCGTTAAGTTTCATAAACGCTGCCTGGTCACAACGAAACTACATCCAACCTGAAATAAATACGACGGAAAACGTCCAATAGAACCGCTGTATACTACAAAGTACACCTTTCTGCACGCAAAATAAGGCTTCCCGGCGAGCGGCACGTTGAAACCAATGCAAATATGTTCGTGTTTTCAGTTTAGATTTTACGGATGCCCATAAGCTCATTTCCAATTGCCAAAAGCCTCCTATTTGTATGAGGCGTAACGCACATGTTATCTGATAG
Organism: Apostichopus japonicus; assembly: GCF_037975245.1. NCBI lineage: Eukaryota > Metazoa > Echinodermata > Holothuroidea > Aspidochirotida > Stichopodidae > Apostichopus > Apostichopus japonicus. Next base: position 7,779,123 of record NC_092563.1, on the reverse strand, counting down.
GCGGATCTGTGGGAGATATGGTAGCTTATAAAACAAGGTTTCCATAATTTGGCGTCTGGTGACTCCAACTGACCTTTGACCTCAATAAAATCTTGTACTGAACGTGTACCAACTACATACTAAATATGAGATTCGTCCAACCCTCCCTTCAAGATTTCCACAATTTGACCTCACAGGAAATGCGAGATTGATCCAAGCTTTTCTTCTTGAGATATTTTATTTACATGGTTTACTCAGTTTGACCCCTGGTGACCTTCGTTATACCATGAGCATGCTATGTGAATACAAAGTTATGAAAGTCTAGAATGTTCGTAAGGTTGAAACGACTCATCGGAATTGTAAATAATTTAAATATGTAACTATCAAAACCATTAAAGGAATCAAAATTCCACTTGATGAAGTCTTATATCTTATAGCATGTTCAAGAAATATAGGTTATGTTTGATAGGAAGGGGGAGAGCTTACTGTATTTAAGATTGTTAAATAGCTAATCTACGTTAAAGCAGCATTTTGCGTCCTTTTCTATGATATTTCTCAACCTCACTGACTCCACTATGCCATAACGACATACATAACTAGCTTATCTATTTAAATCTTACTTCAAATGGTGGCATAAAAGTCGAAAAATTTGCAACTTTCAACTTTGTTTTTTCTCCAAGATATTTTCCGTTGGGATCCCAATTAACCTCGCCCATAATATGAATATTTAAACACTACGAACGTCATTGACCAATACGTAATCCAACACCAAGCTTGATTTGTGTACAGTCTATATGGCAGTTGTACCAGGGAGTTCCATAACAACTCCCTGGTTGTGCCAGCGCAAAGTCTTGAATCTATTTTTAGCAACGGCTCATAATTAAGCCTGCATCTCTGATTGGTTGAATTCAAACTAGTGAGTTTGGGGTACTGTATGCGATTAATTTTCAGGCGCGTATCCAGGATTTTCTAACCCGGGGGGCGCGAATTACTATCTTAGCGGAGCGCCACCATCGGTTGGCGCGGAGCGTACAAGAAAATTTCTGGTTTTGATACCCCCCAGATCACCGGAAATGGCACTTCTCGGGCTTGAAAATGACCAACCAGATGTACACTTTTTGCCTGAGAACCAAGTATTTCCCAAAAGTTTTTTTTCCATCCATAACCTTTTTAAAGATTGTCACCAGTCACACATCATGTTCGACCTCATTGCATGTCCTATGGATCATTGCTTTTGTAGGTGATTCTACGTCACGGCCCACAATATCCGAAAGCCCCACTTTTCAAGGTTTTAAGCCCATTATTTGTTGAGAATTTGAAAATTCACTTTTCTCGTGAATAAAATCACTTGAAAACATACCCATAATGTTGCACAAAATTCAATCTATGGACAACCAATATTGAAAAACTCCTTGAACCCCTAATATACAGGTCAAAATTGCACGAATAGAGGAAAGTATGATGAAGAATGTTGGTGAGGAAATTTTCGAAAATTCAGACAGTTAATTTATTGGTGTACAAATATTAAAACCTCTTATAATGGCTATTATGAAACTTCGTTGAAGGAAATGAAAAATAGCAGATATTTCCGATACCAGGTATATCGAAACCGAGCACTACACACATAGGCGTAGGTCCCGTAGGAGGCGGGGCTGCAGCCCCCCCCCCCTCCCGCAACCAAATTTTTCCCATTTTTTCGGGCACCTACTGCATGAAAGAAAAATAAATAGCAACGAATAGCTTAAAAATGATCTCCTTGGTAATTAAAATAAAGTTCTTAGCTTGGCCGACATTACTACTGTAAAAGAGAGTTTTGACATAAATGGATCTGTATGCTTTTTGGTTTCGATGAAATCGTAACCTATGCATTCATGCAGGCGGAGAGTGTGTGTGTGCGTGTGTGTGTGTGTGTGTGTGTGTGACGCCTGGCTTGTAAACACGGTATCTCAAGTAGGGGAGCTTGGACCAATCTAATATTTGGTGTACATGAGTACCACATTGAGTAGATGTGCCCTATTTTTTGTGGTGCCTGTGAAGGTCACCAAAGGTCAGTTAGAGGCCAAAATATTAAAACAAGCAATAACTCCCATTGACAGGATCCGACATGGTTGATATTTTGGGACCAGTTGTAAATGGGGTAAGGGATCGTTTCAAAACATAACGGTCATGTGATTCAAGGTCAACAAAGGTCAAGCAGGGGTCAAAAACTAGTATTTTTGCAATAACTTGAGAACCAAATGTCCGTGAAGGTTGGGAGTTACGCTATTTTAATCAGGAAGTCGACCCGCATCTAGGTGACCTTTGACCTCAGGTTGACCTCCGGTGACCTTTATCAGTTTTTTGGGTTATTTGAATTTTCGTGGCCATAATCGGATCTCAAAGGTACCTTCCGATCAAAATGGTCCATAGTTGACCCCTGTGCGACCTTCGTGTGCGAAGTTATCAGAGGTCAATGTTTTTGTTTTTTAATAAGTACAGTTAGGATGGTCGCACAGACTTGTCATGTTGCTTTTTGGAAGCAGCGTGTCAAACTACATCTGACCGCGAGGTCAAAAGGTCAAAGGTCAAATCTTAAAAAATATGCTCATTTTAGGAGATACGGGGCAAAACAAAACAGAACAAAGATAAGTTTGAAAATTTGATAGAGCTTTTTGTGCTGAATATAGGAAACCATCTCCCGCTTCAATCGGACACCCAGTTCTCAAGTTATGAGGGGCCAAAGGTTGGTTTTGATACATTTCTAGCAATAACATTATGTGTAAACATTGTAGGCCAATTAAATTTTAGGACAGAGTGCACCTCATCAAGAGGAACATTTTTGATAAAAACCATCAGGTCATCCAAGGTCATTCAAGGTTGATTATGTGCAAAAAACTGCCAGCTTATGCTAATTTTTGCAACAACTTCTAGTCACGAAGTCCGACATGGCTGGTATATTAGGACAAGTTGTGAATGGAGTAGGGACATATTTTCCAAAATAACCGTGATGTGATTCAAGGTCACCAAAGGTCATTTATGGGTCAAAATGTGTTTTTTTTTCACAATAACTTGTGAAACTACCACTGACAGGGTCCGACATGGATGATATTTTGGGACTAGTTGTGAATGGGGTAAAGGATCGTTTCAAAACATAACGGTAATATGATCCAAGGTCAACAAAGGTCAATTAGGGGTCAAAAACTAGTATTTTAGCAATAACGTGAGAACCAAATGTCCATCAAGGTTGGGATTTTAGGACAGAGTGCACATCATCAAGGGGAAAATTTTTGATAAAAACCATTAGGTCAATCAAGGTCATTCAAGGTTGATTATGTGCAAAAAATTCCCAACTTATGCTAATTTTTGCAACAACTTCTAGTCACGAAGTCAGACATGGCTGGTATATTAGGACAAGTTGTGAATGAAGTAGCGACACATTTTCCAAAATAACCGTGATGTGATCCAAGGTCACCAAAGGTCATTTATGGGTCAAAATGTAACTTGTGAAACTACCACTGACAGGGTTGAGAGTTACGCTATTGTAATACAATAGTCGAACTGCATTTGGGTGACCTTTGACCTCAGGGTGACCTCCAGTGACCTGTATTAGCTTCTTTCAAGTTGATTCTTTCAAGTTTCTTAGGCATATTCCAATCTAACTTGTCCAAAAATGGACTCCTCTGCAACCCTAATGTGCGAAGTATTAGAGATTTGGTTTTGTTTTGTAATACTTGGTGTGTGGATTCATAACATTGAGTACAAGAACCCTATTGCTTTTGATCGAGGTGTGTATAGCCATGTACAGTAGACTGACCTGTGTTAGCATGCCATAGTGTTAGTAACAGCTAGTTCTGGTTATACTAACAAGCAGAAGTCTAGTGCATTAAAGTCATCGAAACCTCCATGCATTTTGCATTCTGGTTCTCCATCGACATAAGACATTTCGTTGTTTACATTAGCATCCGGCGGTATACTGTGCAACTTTCACGGACCGTAAGGTATACGATGCCATGCAATGTAATGACCGATGCTTGCTTATATGATATTGGCATCGATATGTTGGATGCGCGCGAGGCGCGCGAAAAAATTTTGGCTTTTTTCGGGCGAGAAAAGAAAAATGGAAACGTCAAAAATGGAGTTGTCGGTGTAAGGGGTAGGGTGAGGCGCACACCCCTCCGTAATCCTTGATCTGTCACTGGCTACCCTGTGTATAAATTATAGGGATCAGCGCTTTAACTATGACTGTTCCTCTTTCTCTTCCCGAGGTCTTGGCTATCTTCTACTCCCTCCTTTTTCTCTCTTTTTTCTTTTTCTTTTCCCTTCCTTTCTCTCCTCCTTTTCGTTTTTCCCCCTCCTTTTCACTTTTTTCTTCTCTTTTTTTCCTCCTCTTTTCCTTACCCGGGGGGCGCGCGCCCCAACGCCCCCCCCCCTGATAAGCACCTGATTTTAAATGTGGAATTTTGTCGTGGATACTTTTCTCATTCTCTGCAAATATCCTTAATTACTCGCCAATTAACGATGTTGGCAGGGAAAAACTTGGCTGATATCTTAGTTTGCTGTTTTGTGATTGATATATGTGAAAAACTCGATGGACATGTCGAAAAATAGAAAACGGCGACCAAACGCAAAATGCTGCTTTAAAAGATGTAGTTAAAGGTAACAGGTGTACAGGGACGTAGCCAGCAATTTGAAACGGGGGAAGGGGGAAGTGGAGCAGAATTTTTAAAGGTGCCCTTCTCACAAAGGAAGCATTATTGTACTTAACGGAGCGCCATGAAATGCCTCCCACGTTGCAAGAATAAACAATAATAAGAGTATTGTATTACGTAGCAGACGAACTTTCAGAGGAAAAACTGATAAGGGTCCTGAAAAGAGGGCTTTGGTGATATTTTCTGCTTTTAGTTAAATTTTATTTTCAGGGAACTCAAAGGGGGTTGGGGGGGGGGGTCGGTGGAGCGATCGCTCCCATTGCTATGTCCCTGGCCGTATACGTTGTAGGTGCACTGAGATGTGGGTTAAGGGTCAGGTCAGTTAGGTCATGAAAGTTGAAGCTTTGTTTATTGTTGCGACTTGTTTTGAAGTATAGCATTCATATTAAAATGAATCAAAGATCATAATAGACAAATTTCGAAGACGTATATATGTGGTTTGTGGTAGTGTATCTGATTCAAGTTCTCGTGTCGGCCGAGAAGGACTTGACATAAGACCAACGGGTATGGTAGATCCAGCGTAAATAACACAACAGCGAGTAAACAATGTGTTTATTTATTAAATATTTATTTGAACATTCCAGGCTGGAGATGTATTATGCGTTTATTATTTGTAATGCAACAGTTTTACCAGATAAGCTTTAACAAAATATGAATGAAGGAATACATAATCCACAAGCCTGCATCAGTAACTCATCTGGATAATGGGTGACAAAGCTAAACAGATACCCGGCTTTCGCAACCACATCAAAATTTTATAGCATCATTAAAGTGTTTTAACTATACATTCAAATTGGTGTTCGATCCTAAATTTCGATAATTCTAAAATAACGTCCTGTTAAAAAAGAAATAATGAACCCAAAAGTATTTCTGCATATTTATTCTTATGAAAATGTTAAAAGTATACCTGTTTTATATTCCCGGAAGGTTTTAAAATTATGTAACAATTAATATTTGATGATATACACATACACTGTATTAAACGTGTATCGGAGCTTACAATAGTTTGGATTTAGGCAAGTATATACAATTGATTTACATTGATAAAAAATATAATAAAAGAAAATCGTCTTGTCACCTTTTGTAATGAATTAATTTACTGCTCTGAGTTTTGAGTATGTATATAAAGAAAATATAATAACACGAAGAACAATCACCGATGTAAAAGTTTAAGTTGAGGAGAAAGCGTATTTAACATATATAATAGACCAACATCTTTGTGATTAACCAGATAACTAAGGGTCATCTTGGTCCATTTGGTTTCAGTTTGCTGCAAAACCATTCGTTATAACTGAAAGTAACGTGGCATTAAAAATATATATACAAGAAAATGTATTTATATCACATTCTTTTCAATTTTTTTCAAATCTTACAAAATCATCTTTTAACCTGACATTCATGTCCCATCCACATTTCTCTTTCTGGAAGTCCGTGTTCATCTAATTTCTTATTTGGTTCTATTCGACAATTATGTAGTTTGGGTCTATGTCATCATCCACACGATAAGTCCTACGCAAATCATCATATTTTGGAGACAGATAAGGGTCTTCATTGGGAGAAATCTTTCTGTCATAATGACCAAGAGGTTCTGGTGGAAGTTTAACCCTAGCAAGGTGAAAGTCCTCACTACCTACCCTCCGGCCCAGATCACCACTTGCAGCTACATCTTCGTAATAAGGTGGTGGTAGATCGTCGTTTGGTCTGCGTTTTGACCTTCTCCTCCTTCCTACTATGCATATGCAGGCAACCATCAACACGACGAATACAATGCAAGCTCCTAAAGCAAGACCCGACCACAAAAATAACACATATGTATCTTTATTCGGATCAGATGGGGTTGTTGTCAACTCACTAGATTGTGAGGGGACAGGGAGGCATACCCCGTCTGGAAGATGTTCAATGGGTTGTCCTATGTAACTTGATCTGCTACCGGTTTCACATTTAACATCATCCAAATTTAGGTATAAGAAATTCCCATGAAAATCTTCTGACAATGTATCAAATAGAGGGCCCCGAACAAAGGATGGGTGTTTCGTAAGCCAAGTTCGAAGGCCACATATTTTATCATCACAACGCCATGGGTTATTCAACAAAGTAACCCAGTTATTCAACAATGGTGAGAATATGCCATCTTCGATGTTTCCAAGGTTGTTCCCTTGAAGTTGTAAAAATCTCAAGTGTCTTAAGCTTTGGAATGTGTCCTTCTGCATGTAAGATATTTTGTTGAAACTTAGATCTAATGACTTTAAGTGGGTGCTATAAAACCCATCAAAAGCATCCCCCATGAGACTTGTGATATTATTCCTGGCGAGCGATATACTATACGGTCGCAAACCCGAAAACATTCGGTCTTGCAATACTTCGATTTGATTGTTAGATACGTCAAGGACTTTCATATCGCTGCTCCCCTCAAATATTCTTGCGGAAATAGTCTTAAAGTTATTGTTACTGCTATAAAAGACGACCAATTTTGTTAGGTACTCAATTCCAAGTGCATGAAAGCTATCTAGAGAATTGTGAGAAATGTCCAGTCTATATAAATTCGGAAGCAGTTGGAAACTTTTATCTTCGATGAAGTTTAATGAGTTGTTGGAGATGTCAAGAAATTGAAGAAGCTTTGAGTGAGCAAAATCAGATTTCAGTATCGTTACAAGCTTAGTATCTGATAATGAAAGGGTACTTATCCAGGGCTGATTGAGCAATATATTTGATGGAACAACATGGAGTGGATTTCCATCCAGAAAAAGTTGATGTATTCGGTCTATGGCTGAGAAAACCTGATCAGATAACGTTGATATTTTATTGTACGACAAAACGACTGTTCTCAAGCTTGGATTCCCATCAAATGTACCACTGGATAATTGAACTAGGCTGTTGTGCGCAGCTTTGAAGGTGTATAACTTGGGCATTTTGCCAAGCAATTCAATATCTAAGACTTGCAGTTTGTTGTATGAGATATCAAACTCAAAGATTCTTACCATCTCATCGAAAGAGGATGAAGATACACTAGTAATTTGGTTATGGTGAAGAACCAGTCTACTAGTATTGGGATGAAATATTGGCGCAATCGGGAGAGAGGTTATCTTATTGTAAGAAAGATCGATACTAATCATCGATACTTGTCCTACTTCAACAAAGCTGCTCCTTCCAATCTCAAAAATTTCGTTATGTGTTAAACTTACTCGTCCCAGTGAACTTAAGTTGGCAAAGGTTTGATTGCTTATACCAGTAAGTTTATTGTAGTCCAGCAAGAGTGACGTTAACATGTCCACATTGGCCAGAGAGAGGTTGGTAACTTTGTTGAAAGACAAATCAAGACTAAATGTTTTGTTTTTAATACCAATTCGACTGGAATTGACTTGTAAAATTTCATTTCTGGACAAGTCGATCTCTTTAACTCGTTGGGCATAACCTACACTAGAGGGAATTTCATTCAAGCCAACTTCTGTCATTACAATCTCTGTTAAATTGTTCATTTCGACAAACTGTAAAGAGGAGAGCGCCTCAGAACAATAAACACACGAGGAGATTTGAAGAACTTCTAAATTGGTGAAGGATTCAATTAATTCAGTGTATATCGAGGACATATTGATATTTCCCAGTAGATGTACATTTTGGATGAGCATGTTGAATTCAAACATTCTAAAATCGAGTTCGATAAGCCTGTTGTTGTTTAAGAGTACCTCGCGGAGATTACTCATCGTTTGGAAAGTAGTAACGTCGATAAAAGATATTAAGTTATCGGATAAATTGATTACCTCCAAACTATTCAATCCCCTAAACATTACAGCCGTCACAGTTTCGAGACTGTTGCCATTTAGACGTAGTATTAATAACTTAGTTAGATGGTCAAATGAATTTGCTTCAATTGAATCTATGTCACAATTTGCGAGTTCTAGGGTGGTAAGGTTATGATAATTACCTAGAGACCGGAAGACGCCTCTACGAAGTAATTCCACATTTGAGTGGTTTAGTGATAGTTCAGCCAAAGACGGTAAACCAACAAGAAAGTTCTGCTGTAGGTTGGAAAGAAAATTACCTTGTAGGTCTATCCTCTCTAAGTTGTCAATAACAGATGCACTACTGGTGTTGACTTTCGTGAGACGGTTGTAAGATATGGTGAGATTCTGCAACTTTTTGAGTCTCTCTAAGTCTGGGAAGTTGATCTCCTCTATTTGGTTTAATTCAAAATCCAATTCTCTGATATTGATGAGATCTTGGTAAACATCGCTGGATATGTTTCGGATATAATTAAATCCCAAGTTAACCTTTTCCAAGGATTGCACAGCTCTGAATGTACCAGGATGGATCAATTCAATGACGTTCTTGTGTAAATTTAAAACTTTTAGATTGTTAAGCCCGGAGAACATTGCAAACTCAAGTTCAGAGAGAGAATTCCTAGTAAGATCAAGTTCTTCTAACTTCTCTAAGGTTCTTAAAGCGCCAATAGTTATGACGTCAATTTTATTGTCGGAGAGGTCCAATATGTTGAGGTTCCTTAAACCACCCAAAGCTTCAGGCGGTATAGACTCTAGCTCGTTGCTGGAGACATCTAGTTCCTCAAGATAAGTTATATCGGTGAATGCCATCTCTGCGATATAGGATATGTAGTTGTTCCCGAGAAGCAAGGTCTTAAGTCTACTTTGTTGTCTGAAAATCTCGTCATCGATCTCATACAAGTCATTGTATTTTAGATCCAATTCCGTGAGATTGGAAGGAAGTGGTAATGCAGTTGACGCAATCTCCTCGATGAAGTTATTTCGGAGAGAAAGAATTTCGAGATTTGCCAGTGACCGAAACATCATTGGGTGAAGCAATTCGATTAGATTTGATCGAAGATTAATCTCTTTTATATTTGGTAGATGATCGAATGATCCAGGATCAATTCTATCAATAACGTTGTTTGAAACATCAAGCACTTCCAAGCTCCTCAGACCTGACAATAAATCGACTGTGATAGCCCGGAGATTATTAGATGATAACTGCAATGTCTCTAATGTCTGAAGTTCTTGGAAGGTCATGTCATTTATTTGGAATATTCCATTTGACCTTATATCGATCAGCCTTAGATTGCCCAAATGTGATAAGGAATCTCTTTCAACACTCTGGATATCATTAAAACCGAAATATAGGCGTTCATAAGTATCAGGGATTTCTGATGGAATCTCCATAAGGTTAGCAGCGCAGTACAGTGATGTCCCTACGCAACGACAGGTCTCAGGGCACTGCCATGTTGCTTGAATAGGATTAAAGAGAAGCAATAACTGCACAGCTAACGAGAATAGCACCACACCTAGATACCCCATTGTCATCTGTCAATAAAGGTCAAAGAAAGAACACAGTGAATAGAATACAACATGACATACGCATAGATACAATCTTGATGCGAAAGCGCAAATATAAGATCTTATATGTCTTACAGATGACAGCTTTACAAATCTAAGGGTGTAGTGAAACCCCATCCTTCGCCACTTTCCGTTTAAGGTATAAATACGATAGCGCGGTCTTTTCCTGAATGTAGTTCTGCATTGACCGCTCTTCATTTGAAAACCTCTATTAGTTGCCTGAACAGAGCATTTGTTTTGGATAACTTCCACAAACTTTTCTTTTGTAACGGTAGCCCAATTACTGTTGACCCCCTTGCAACTAACTTTCTCTTTACCTGAACCAAAGCAGCAATACAATTTATAGTAAACATCAATATGAGATTCTGCAAACAGACAGAAGTATCTCTTGAAAAACAACATCGTTGGCGGCCCTATGGCAAGCCGTTTTAACATTTACCTCTCTATTCTACTTAAGTAGAATTAATTCCACTTAAGTAGAATACAATTAAGCTTAAGTGAAATGAATTGCATTTAAGTAGAATTGCATTTTACTTAAGCTTAATTGTATTCCACTTAAGTGGAATTCATATTAGCTTAAGTTCAAACGGTTTTTGTCTACATCGTATTTTACTTAAGTAAACTTCAAATTAGCTTAAGCTTAATTGAATTAAGCTTAAGTAAAATACAATTCTACTTAAGTAAAATACAATTCTGCTGAAGTAAAATTCAATTCTACTTAAGTAAAATGCTATTCTACTTAAGCAAAATGGCTTTTCAATTTCACTTAAGCTAAATTGCATTTTACTTAAGTGAAATAGAATTACGCTTAAGTGAAATGTGATTGGTCAATCTTTTTCACTTAAGTAAAATTCAATTTAGCCTAAGTGAAATAGAATTACACTTAAGTAAAATGTGATTGGTCAATCAGTATGCTACTCATTGCGTCACTGTACTTGCCGCGAAGTCCGACTTGGTATACTATTATAGGTACCTCACCACTTGTTCATCCGCTCAATAGGTTAACCATTGTCAGAAAAGAGGTAAAAGTACCTAACGTAAAGCTTGTTTAAGCATGTTATCATTTACTGTCATCGCTTTTTCTGCCTTTATATGAAAGAGCATAATTTTAAGTACAGATGGTGTGAAAATAGGGAGGATCGAAGGTGATATAAACCATTTTAAAAGTCTTTGGTTAAATGTTGATATTACTCCGAACGAGCATATGGAAGGGTTCAAACTTGCTCCTCTTCTAGCTCATAATCTAAACGGTCATGATATGGAAGTTTGCCATGATAGGCCAAGATCACAGCTATCATGTGGTGGGTATAGGATATACCAGATGAAAACTTCTATCTATGCTTTGGCAGGTCTTGAAAGTGACAAGTTTAGTGTGTAAGTCAATGGAACAATTACTTGTGATGCGAGACCTATAGAGCTACGTTCAAGACGTACTAGTTACGTAACTATTTGCGGCCATTCCCTCATACTGCCATACTTATCCAGCTTTCGTTGTGTATTTATACGAACATAACACCATACATACCCTTAGCAAATGAAGCAAAGCAATGTTTATCACTGAGTCTGAACGTTAGACATTTGGTAAATGCAGCCAGTCAATCAATTGTTGCAAACTGTTGCTGATGCTGTTGCACCAAGCAGTGGTACTAGTACTAGTAGTACTAGTAGTAGTAGTACCACTAGGCATGGTACCATGTTAACATTGCCCCCAGACCAACCACTTATCCGCACGTGGTAAATGTTAATACGGCTTGCCATGCGACCGATCCTTCAATTCCACTAAGCTAAATTGTATTTTACTGAAGTAGAATTGAATTTTACTTAAGTAAAATGCAATTTTATTCTACTTAAGTAAAATACAATTCTACTTAAGCAGAATACAGTTTAGCTTAAGTTTAATTCAATTTCACTTAAGCTTAATTGTATTCTACTTAAGTAAAATACAATTTTACTTAAGTAAAATTCATTTAGCTTAAGTGAAAAAGAATGACACTTTTACTTAAGCTAAATTAAATTTTACTTAAGTAGATTTGTATTTTACTTAAGTAGAATACAATTAAGCTTAAGTGAAATTGAATTTAACTTAAGCCTAAAAGAAAGTGGTAATTTTACTTAAGTGGAATACAATTAAACCTAAGTAAAATGCAATTCTACTTAAGTGCAATTAATTTCACTTAAGCTTAATTGCGACCGATCCTTCAATTCCACTAAGCTAAATTGTATTTTACTGAAGTAGAATTGAATTTTACTGAAGTAAAATGCAATTTTATTCTACTTAAGTAAAATACAATTCTACTTAAGCAGAATACAGTTTAGCTTAAGTTTAATTCAATTTCAATTTCACTTAAGCTTAATTGTATTCTACTTAAGTAAAATACAATTTTACTTAAGTAAAATTCATTTAGCTTAAGTGAAAAAGAATGACACTTTTACTTAAGCTAAATTAAATTTTACTTAAGTAGATTTGTATTTTACTTAAGTAGAATACAATTAAGCTTAAGTGAAATTGAATTTAACTTAAGCCTAAAAGAAAGTGGGAATTTTACTTAAGTGGAATACAATTAAACTTAAGTAAAATGCAATTCTACTTAAGTGCAATTAATTTCACTTAAGCTTAATTGTATTCTACTTAAGTGCAATTAATTTCACTTAAGCTTAATTGTATTCTACTTCAGTGGAATTGGTTTTTCTTAAGAAGAATAGCGAGGTAAATGTTAAAACGGCTTGCCATACGGCCCCTCCATTATTTACCATCGGTACCACGAAAAGGGTCGATCCCGTTTTAGAAATAATAAAATGTGTCAAAAAGTATTAGAATTTGACGCTGAGGCGCTCTATCTTTGGGCTATCATGCAAGATATGCACACAGGGATTATACTGTGGCGCAGGGAAGAAACAGGTTTGTCGTTCGGACTATGCTATGCATACCACTACAGTGTAAAACAAAATCAATAACATCGTCCCCAACCTGTATTATCAGACACATATGTATTGACAATAGTCTACAACCAAACAAAACACGACTCGGCAGGGTGGATTTCTCCGAACCCCTGATTACCTTTAAGGTCATTCCCAGGAAACCGAAACAGCTATACAAGAGCGCAAACATGAAACAAAAGATACGCTGTCCAAATCATAAAAGGATTACATTGAAGATAATAGGGACGGGAAAGGGGGGAGGGCACTATTATTACAAATATATATATATATAATAATAATAATAATAATAATAATAATAAATGCATTTATATAGCTCTAATTTTGTACAAACCATTCAAAAGCGCTTAACAAGGAAAAAGCCAACCAGTCGGATCAATCAAAATAAGCAAGCTTAAACAGATACGTTTTTAGCTTTATCTTGAAAGCATCCAGGGTCAAGGAGTCGATACACATCAATTCCACCGGAAGTGAATTCCACAACCGAGGTCCTTTGTAGGCAAAAGCCCTATTGCCTAACGTATTATGATTGATACGAGGAATATGCAGGGTGATTTGAGAATGTGAGCGCAAAGAGTAAGAATTAGACTTCACCAAGATCATATCACATAAATACTTAGGTGCAAGACCTTTTAAACATTTAAATACTTGCAAGATTAGTTTAAATTCAATGCGTTGCTGTACAGGTAACCAATGAAGAGATTGTAAAGTAAAAGTAATGTGACAAAATTTAGGAAGAGCGTAAATCAACCGAGCCGCTCCATTAAGTACCATTTGAACTCTACGAAGCTTATAATCAGGTAAACCAGTCAAGAGTGCATTACAGTAGTCAATGTGACTAATTACAAAAGCATTAATAAGAGTTTTAGTACAGTCCTCATCCAGGAATTTTCTGATCTGACGAATATTATAGAGTCCATGGTATGCCCTTGAGCAAACTTCTTTTTTCCCATCAAATTCCTTTTAAATATATTGTATTGCACCGAAAGCAAAATATAGCGGATATCACGTGCGTAAAATGAACTTTGCGTTCGCTTCTACGATCATTTCATACTTAAGTATACTAATAAAATGCGTTAACTTTTTCTTTTCTTGTATAGAGGTAGAAAATGTACCTATGATCAATTATTAAAACGGTGAATATATTTTCAATGCTGTAAAATGATCATCTTTGATTCGTTTGTGTGCTCCGGGCGAACGAGTGTGTGCGCGAGAGGGGGAGGGGGGTGTAAATCCCATGACATGATTTAGAAAAGATCGTGAACCTTTGTGGAAGCGTCAAAGGCGGATTCAGGGATTTCAAAAGAGGGATACGGCCTTGGGAAGACTGTAGATAGTCAGGTAGTTTCACACCTACCCCTCACTAAAAAGTCAAACGCTGCATTCTGACGCGTTATTAAGCCTAAACGCAAGGTTGTGCTAACGATCATTTTCCCCCTTATTTTTGAGTAATGCTAAAGAGGGTGTAACACCCACATCATGGATAAGCGCCTCGGGCGCCCCGACAATGTTACCCAGCAAATCCACCCACCCCCATGAGGTAATAGCCTCGCTCGCCTACCCAGAAAAAAACTCTCCGAAAAATACGAGGGGAAAGTGATCAGTGGATTAGTCAGCTTGCATTTTCTATTTCTATAACTGTACAGCAAATAGTCTAAAATTAAAAGCAGTTCTTCGTTACTTTCAATCCAAACATGCTAAACGTTGCAAGACGTTACATTAGTAATAATTAAATACCATTAGAAATAACTTTAGAGAAAGGTGGAATGCTTTCAACATTTCAAAGTTGCTCGTTGTGTGGAATTAATACTGACTTTATTATATCTGGACCTTATTGTTGTTTTCTTTTTTTTGGGAAATAATAAGATTCGTCCAGTACTCAAAAATTAATGCACATTAAGTAATGTTAATTTGATTAATATTTGGAGGGTTTGTGATATTATATCTAACGGTGTAGTACAAATAGTAAAAAAAAAGTAATGTACTCCAATATATCATGCATTTCCAGTCGTCACTTACAGTAATAGCATCGTACCATGCATCTATAGCTAGTATCATGGTTTATCATGGTTCATGGAAAAGTTTTTTTCTTATTGTTTTTTAATTATTAACAAATATTCACAATTGTCTCGTAATTATAAATCAACTAAAGTTATACGAACCCTTTCTTCAGTTTCAATACGATGAACAATAGTAAATTTGAGGTTTTCTGTTCACGTCAAATTGCTCTGAGAAGAAGATTAATGAATCAAATTTGTCGAGGCACCACGTTCTCCATTTGCTAGTGCAAACCTTGCCTTTGCAACCTAGCTCTGCAGTAAAATAACAACGGCGCTTACCATTTGTCGCGATCTCTTCCAGTTTCACAGTTATATATATAAATAGATATATGAATATGTATATCCTCCAGCCCAATCACAATAACCACCAGCGCAGGTGTTAGTACTTAAAATTAGATCTCAACTTCATCGTATATTTGTATTATGTATACATCATTTGACTAGCGGCCGGTCCACTGATTACTGAATATTCAATTTACTTCGACAAATGAAATCGGTTGTATTGAAATGTCCTTGCGCGTTTGAGGAAATAACACAAACAGGAACACGAAAACATTCGTGATGTTTTTGACACCCGCGTGCGGGCGTAGTTGATCTCCGAATATATTCCTTTTGTTGTCGCACCACAATGAATTGGTCCAATAATATTGACTAACACACTTAAAGAGGTAACAGTTGTACCTTGACTTGCTCCTTACCACGTACCGTAACTAATGGTTTCAAAATCCCCTCTCCCCGTGCCCCGGGGCTGACAAGGACGTTAAACTTTGTATGATCTACTAGAAGAGTTTCATGACGATTGTATCTGTTTTAAATAATTATTATTGCAGGTCTTCGTTATTCGGTCTTCGTTTTCGAGACTTGCCTGTACTGCGAATCTCGAAAATGAAAATTGAGAAATGAAGACTTCTTTATTTGTTTTCGATTTTTCCAGTCTTCTATCTTCGGTCTTTGTTTTAGATGTCTTCGTTTTAAAGGTCTTCGTTTTAGACACACATATCCAGAGACTTTTGTTTTGTCAGTAGCACCTTATCTATATATGTCCAGAGTTAAATGGCATTGAAAAGATTGTGATAAGTGTTAAATAGATGATGAATCGAGAACGAAACGTTTGAAATAAACTATAAGTATAGACGAATTAGTCCCCGTACTGTCTGTGACGTATGGTTATTACATGGGTGACCCTTTAAGAATATAATCGTGTGAAAATATTTCCTACTCAACAAACTTAACGACTTCTCTTCTTTTCTTCTCTGCTTGATTGGTTCTTACACTTTTTCTATGGGTTATTCTTATTTTTGTACTGCAGAGTGAGTCATTGTCCATAAAACTGCATAGGTTGTGAAAAAGTTTGTTTTCACAGGGGCGTATCCAGGATTTTCCAATGGGGGGGGGGCGCCAGGCATGAATGATCGCCGTCCTAGGGGATGGGTCTAAGGGGAGGGGTGTACAATTTTTGCTTTCAAAGAAGGGCTGAAATGCAAAATGGTGTCATATGCATGGGCGGCGATCCGTACTTCCGAGTGGGAGGGGGGGATATGACCTTGTTGACTATCTAAGCGTAGCGCCACCATGAGTTGGCGCGAAGCGTACAAGAAAATTTTGGGATTAACAAACCCTCTAGATGGCCGGAAACGGCACTTCCCGAGGTTTCCAAGCGGCATATACCCAACTTTAAAATAGGGATGTCATGTCCGAAATATCTCATAATCAGGATCCAAAATACTTTTTTTTTTTAATTTCGGGTGTTATTTTGGGAAAATTGCCCCCGTCAATCTTGTTTCAGGCGCAACGTTAGAATGTTCGAGAGCTCTGTTATATTATTCGATGAAGAAAATGGCCTCATGCAGGCTATTATAGGCCTATACACATGCAATACACAATTGCACATAGTTACATTCCTAGGTACCGATTGCTAGGGCATCCAGGTGAAACGTGTATTAAGCATTACCCTGGTTTACATGAGATTCTCAGCTGTTCGAGGGAACATGTACGTGTGTAGGCCTACTATAGGGTCTATATGAATACTATGAGGGTGCATATATGTACTATATCAATACCGTGGGCGCAATAATACATTTTGTTGTTATAGGGCCAATGAAGCCTACAGTCAACTATTTTTGCTTTATAAAGACACTTTATTTGAAAAGATCGCACTGCGTTTATGGTAGGCGAGAAATGAAGCTAAAAAAGAGCCGTACATTAACGAAGATGCATAAATGTAGGCATGAAAATATTCTTATCCCTGGCATTTGGTGGGGGGGGGGGATATGGTGCATTACATCCCCTCCACCCATTTTCATGGGGGGATATATCCCCCCTCCACCCAGGATCGCCGCCCATGGCCATATGTGATCCATTTTTCGACCTTAATAATAAGCAACATTTCCAGTAAATATAGACACAAAATGCACAATTTAGTATGGCTGGCATGTCATTTAGTGTTTATAGTGATAATACAAACACAATTACCATCTATGTTTCTAAAACTATTATGGCGCCGAACTTCGCCAGAACCTTTTTTTGGCAAACAAAAAATAAAGCATACGGGAGGGGGGGGGGGTTGAGCGATCACCGACATCTCACATAAAGGTCGCCATCAATTTTTTTTTTTTTTTTTTTTTTTGCTAAACTTTTTTTTTTTGGTGACGGCCAATAGGGGGGGGCGCGCGCCTGTTGCGCCCCCCTGGATACGCCCCTGTTTTCATATTAGCTGAGGCATTTTTCTTCAAGTAGAAGTCAATTGATACAGTCTGGGGCGTAGTTAGATCATAATTAAGGTCTGTATCTGTTTATAGCTCCATGGTATAAGTAGCTCTAAACGCAAAATTGTGCTAATAATAATAAACTCCAAACATTGACCCGACTGATTTTGGTAGTACTACCTGAATCATATAAGCATATAAAGGATGGTGCGTCCGTGTGGTCATTGAAGGCGATACCCATGTGTGGAGGGTGTACGTGGGGGGTCCTCCCCCAGAGAGAGATGAAATCAAATGGTACATTCTGGGACATATTTAGAATATTAATTAGGTTAATGTATTTATATATACTACATAGTAGCCCGAGGCTTAATGCTTGGTTTCGCAATCAATATTTTGTGTGAAGTTTAAAAGGGGGGGGGGATGGGATCACCTGTAGTAGTGGTCCAATTCTTCCCCGGCTGCATGCAAAATCCTCCGACTGATCCATTTCCCCCGTACTGACGATCGAAGGTATTGGCCATATACCTCGACCACCTAACCCTCCTCGGGCGTAGGTCTACTTTGGAAATGCTGTTCACGGTGATCAGCCGCTACTGTACTCACGGACGCAAACTGAGAAATGAATAGACTAATGAAATGCTAGAATGTAGCCAACAACTTAGTTCAAATTAGATTGACTCCGCACATTTTTAACTTGCAAATTGTGAAATTAATTTTACCAATTACTGGTATAGACTATATGAGTTATAAAACGGCTTGCCATAATAGTCCAGGAAGACGGGCTTTACAAGCTGCAGAATGTAATTCTAAGCTTCAGTCTTTGCTAGCCTATCATAGTCAAGTATATATTGTAAACATAACACATTTTTGTTATGTAGGAGTTGTAGTCTTATAGCCAATGATCACTAAAGTTGGACTCACCGTAATACTTTTAATTACCTAGCCTACGTCCATACTGCAGTCAGCAAGCAGACTATAGACTCTGAGACAATTGCGCAAGAAGAGCCGCAATAACTGCAACGTTAAAGCCGTTGCTAGAAACGTGAACACATGCTACTATAGGATAACGTATGGTACAAGTTGCCCGCGAACCTGGGCTACGTAACGGTATACTAGCGTTAGCCTATTTGAAATCAGTTCATGGAAAAGAGTTTGAGAATGTGCGTAATATGGTCATGTAAGTCAGTGCCCAAAGTAACCGAATAATATGCCCCTCCCTCCTCCCTCAGTAAGGCCTAACACTTAATATGCACAAGCTAGAGCCTAACTTGTATGGTGGAGCATTTTTGACACAGTGTGAGTACAAGACAAATTCCCTTCAGTACGAGCACAAGACACAAAGCTTAAAATGAGAGTGCTTGATCTTACACTATAATCAACAGAAGAAATACAAAATAATAAAAATAATGAAGTATGTGAGAGTGATTACAAGCACAGGTAGATATGGTTTTATATATATATATATATATATATATATATATATATATATATATATATATATATATATATATATATGTATGAGATGCAGACTTACTACAAGTCTGATCTTCACCCTCTCCTGCATCTTATTATGCATGTTACGTTGGTATGCACATACTTTCGCATCTCATAATGCAACTGTTGAACATCTGCCAAATTTTAAACTAACACCCATGTTACTTAGACAATAAATTCTATAAAGTAACATTTCAAAGATTTAAGTTGATGGACAAGATGAAGACATATTACAGTTAAACAGTAATTATATTGCGACGTCTCTGTAACTTCTCCTTCATTCGTTTGGCTTAATGAAAGGTTAAACTAACACCCCGGTTACTTAGACAATAAAACCTATAAAGTAACATTTCAAAGATTTAAGTTGATGGACAAGATGAAGACATATTACAGTTAAACAGTAACTATATTGCGACGTCCCCTGTAACTTCTCCTTCATTCGTTTGGCTTAATGAAAGGTTCAACATGATTATAATTGACACATAAGGATTCTTCTTTGTTTAGCTTGATAAGACACCTTATCCTACATGCCACTTGCAAATGTTCCCCTTTAATTAATAGTGTTGCAATCTACATTCCAAGGCTATGACCATTCAATTTGCAGAGCGTTATTTCAATGTCATGTAAACATATATTTCCTCAATTCTCAACCTTGTTTACTCTAAAAGATTGATGTATTGTATTAAAATTTCATAGCCTTAAGCAAATCCCCGTCAGTCTACCCTTCTGTTTACTTTTACTAAAGTGTGACGAATACGCATGACTTGTTTTTTTATTCTACTAAATATAATCATGGCATTTTACCAATACTTTTGTTATGGTGACTTAATAGGGACATGGGAAAGAAAAAGCTAGCGACTCAAAATCTTGACTTTTAATGTCATGATTTTGACTTCGTAATCTCATTACTTTTTTACTTTTAATCTCATTATTTTGACTTTAAAAGTCAAAACAATATATATTTCACGTACGGTAACGGCTACTTTGGTGCATTAACCAAGCAAGTTAATCTCCTCCCCCTTCAGTCATTCACCAACCCCCCTCCCCCCTCTTCACCAACCCCCCTCCCCCTCTTCACTCTCCCTTCACATTGTAACTTGCAATCAGATCCATACAGACATTCTTAGTTTCATGTCAATTACTTTTCAAAATGGTTGTGACGTATTGACATACTCATTGTTAACGTAGTGAAAAATATAGTTTGCATGTTTTTGGCAGGGCTTATATATTTATATAAATATATATATATATAATATATATATATATATATATATATATATATATATATATATATATATATAAACATTTATGCTTAAAAAGGATTACAGTACTGCCATCATGCATCTCTTTCAGGCATACATAATAATGTGTTGACATTGTTTAGGCTGGTCGCATTATATATTCATTTCTTCTTCACAGATTCTAGAGAAATGGTGGCTTGGATAAAAGGAAACTCCAGCCCAGTCCATGTAATTTCAAATGCATGCGGCAGGACGATACGCCCTCACAACCCCTCACGACACCACACTACTCTAGGACTTGGACACTTTTACTAGAAAAAGTTGAATATCAAAGAAATTCAACTTTAATTGTAGAAAAATTCAGAAATTGAAACAAACAGCTAAACTGTTGAATCATCTTTTCATTTTTTGTGTAATTGCTTGCATAGCAGTGTGCTCAGTATTTCATATAATTATACAAACAACGGTGTGTCTCGTTATTTACATCAACTGAGATAGGTCAATATATGGATATGGATATTCTTTATTAGTATTATATTCTTGAGGTTGGGGCCATGACGGGGGGAGGGGGGTGGGGTTAGGGCTGCAATTTAAAATTCACTGGTGATGTTGTGTATACCTCTTTAGCATTATTATTCAAGTTCAATTTAGCAATCACATATGACACTTGAAAACTGAAAGCAATGAAGCATCACGCACAGATTCATACAAAACAAGAGCATTACAATACAACCGCAGAGAATTGAGCAAACATCATATAATACGTGGCAAATATCAGACATAATCAAGGTACTGAAAACGTGTTGTCACCAGGAAATAACACCTATGAATGCATTGCTGTTGTCTAAATCACAAAGAGGGTATATTTCTCTGGCAGACAAAAAATCAGGCTACAATAGACGCCAGATATATTCTTTTGGGGACTGTTATTACAACCAAATATATACGTAAACACTATACGTGTCCAGTCAACCATCATGCGTGGGTTTTCAAAAAGAATGCCTGAATTCGGTGCTATTTTTAAACCATTGACGCAAAATATTATTACCTCTATACTGATCAATCTTTGCCTTGAAACTGTTTATCCATTATGCTAACTTATGAAAAGAGAAAACTTTGGTGATCACACTATTTGAAATATCAAAAATTGATAGAGTGGAAACAAAATCTCAAAATTAAGTCTGGTTGCTTGAGGTCTTACGACAAGTCAGCTTTATCTTAAAATAAAATTCGACACTGGTGCAGTACTTGTTTTCTATGTGGTAGCAGTAGTAAAACATATGGGAGGTGGGGGTGGGGGTGAAGGGGAAATATAGGTTGGGAGAGGTGTATGACGCAGGTGGCGATATTGTAGTGGGCTTCCAGTCCTGGTCATTTGAGTCAGGTGGGGGTGGGGGTGCAGGGAAAAGATAGGTAGGAAGAGGTGTGGGAGGCAGGTGGAATTCTTGTAGAGGGGTTCCAGTATTGGGCATATGAGCCAGGTGGGGTGGAGGTGGGCTGAAGGGGGAAATAATTGACCCCATTGACAAGCATTTGGTACTCAGCAAAAATTACGCATAGTGGAGATGAATATCTAGTCACAGGTTTGAGAAGTATGAAAGCAAATGGACCACTTGAATGGCATTAATCTCTATTGTTATAAACTTTTTTTCAAATAAGGCAGATGTGGTTCGTCATTGAGTATCGATAAATTCCATTAGTGAGTTACGTGTTGGACACAACGGGGTCTACTTGGTATTCCAGAAATGGCAGTTATCTTCATCTGTTCATTGTTCATCAGAATGCAGTTCATTGACTTATGAAACAAATAGAATAAAGAACAAGGAATCGGATAACATTCTTCCGAGATCAAACTAGTTTTATACTGAATCGTGTACAATTAACATATCAACTTAAGAGTTGAAGACATCCCCCAAGATCATGTGTTGTATCTGTTCCCTTTCGAGGGGAATGGTTATACACACCTTACGATGATCACACAGTCACAGTCTTGATGCAAGGGGACGGGGGTTGAGAGCGGATCAAACGTTCGGTGGTTTGGTTTCTTGCCCAGGTTCTTTCCTGGGTTACTTTTCGTAAAAGTATCCCCGGAAATCAATCATGGGAGAATGATCGACAGATAAATTTTGCTGACACTTAATAACTCAATAAAATAATTAAATAATGAATAAGGCAGAATTTTAGTTTTGATATGTTATAATACCCCAAAATAACAGACGACTTTCAGTCCAATAATATTCCTGTAGCTATTCCAGTATTTTTTAAGATATGTTTCGTTAAAGACACTTATTTCTGGAATATTCGTTCAGGCTAACTTGATGGTTACGTCCGTTCCTCATGGTAGTTCTTATACTTAATGTTAAACCGTTGTTTTGAGGTCAACCAGAATATGTTCGTTAAACTTCATATAAGCAACAGAGCACCCTTGGATGGCATTCAACATCATTTATCCTTAACAACTTTGTAATAAATTACAAACATGTCATTTGAGACCATATCATCTTAATTTCTCCCATTGAGTTTTGTAGTGCAACTGAGGAACTACTCTGATGGGCTGTGTACTAAACTAAAAGGTCCAGTCACTTTAACTAGTGAACCTCAACTGTTTAAAGGGTCATTCCAAAACACACACAAAAAAAGTAAATTTGCTATACAACCCTAGCTAGACCGAGAGCAGTGGTTTTTAACGGTCCACGGCATATCAAAGTTAATTTTGTTCCTGAAGTTATCAAAACACAATACGGGGTATATTTTTTTTTTGTGAATCTCAAACAAAGTTCATAAAATCACTCAGTTTCCGAAACTACCTACTATCCGGTATGAGAATTGCTACTATACTGTTGCTTATAATGGGACCATATTGACACTGGTATACTTTGGTTTTCTTGCAAAAGTGATATAGATTGAATTCTATGTATATTAAAATGTTATCACATGGTCTTGCTGGCTTGAATGTCTCTGGCATTGCAACGAATATAATGCTTGTTTTGGTGTAGGTTGGTTAAATCTTTGCCAACTCATTTATACCCAACAATGAGTTTAATTGCTTGGCTTACCACAAATAACCCATTACAATAAAATTCATTCTACCTTCAGAGTGAAAAGAAAAGAAAAAAAGGCTTTTAGGGAATTCGATGGCGCTAGTTTGAAACAGGGTGTTTTTTTAATATAAAATAGCTATATGGCTCTTTAAGGCTTCCGTAGATTCACTTTTAGGAGAATAGCGCCTCATCAGGCCACGTATTCAGTGGACGGTGGCTGCAAGCATGCCGGTCGCAGAGATGTCACCACCTCTGGCCAAAGGCAAGGATTCACGCACGCCACCTAGTACGCTTCTGGTCGATTTGACCGACCCTCTGCGCATCCTCCCGGGTTCTTTTGCGACAACAAGGGAGACATGGTACGGGATCCTAGGCCACAAAAAGTACCATGCCTACAGCCAAAGGTATTATCGCCAGAGGCCTGTCTTGAACCCTAGCCACGATTTACACGACCGACAAGGAATGAGTCTTTCGTCACCCGCTTAACAGCATCGGCCACCACATCAGCTAGAAAATTATGTGGTTGAATTAATATATCAAGACTTCAGCGTCGACTACTGAAAGAGAAAAAGAAATTTATAACGTGTATAACGCACCATTGATGGAGTCGAACTCAGTTTCATCGGGTTACCAGTCCACTGTTCTACCATCTGAGCCATTTGACAAGTTAACTTTTAACGAGCTTAAATTAGTATTATTGGTTGGATACAATCTATTGGTAACAGTGAATGACACTGCCTTCAACTAAAATCTCTATTCATCCTGATTCACTCTCATTAAAACAACGGATCTGAACATCTTTATTAACAAGAAGCTCACGCTTCAATGTCTTTGTTTACATTGCAGCAAGCAGTCAGAATGTTGTTTCCTTTCAAGACGTAAATTTACAATAGGCTTATTCCCCGATACTATCGATGAACGGATTACGTGAAATCTTCTTATTCACAAAAAGTCGCTTACGATTATGCTCGCAAGAGATTTCTTGCTGTAAGTTGTCTCCCATTACAACTAAATTCTATGCAGACGGAATAAGCCTGAAATTTCAACAAACAATACCTATTCACATTTCAAGACCTTTTTGAATGAGGAAGGGACAATACTTATTAAATCAAACACGTTAACAACATGTAACTAATCTTTTTTAGGGATCTGAATGGCTGGAAATAGCACAGTTATTCGAAACCAGAAAAAAAAATCATACGGTTTTGAGTTTATGCAAGTAGATTTGGGAAACACGGGAATCGGGAATTCGTCAATAGTCCGCAGTGACTTGTTGTGTTTATTGATCCTCTGAAACTGCGGTATTTGCGTGTATAGCCCCCCCCCCCCCTTATGACTGTGTTCCACACACATACAGAAGTGTGTTTTTAGATTAATACAAAAAATTATCATCATCTTTATAAATATCAAATTTTGAACTATTATCAGCCAACGTTGTTTACAATTGTTGTATTTTGAAAGACTGAATGGTAATGAGGAAAGGACGGTGACGAGGACGGGGTTTGGATGTTTTTATAGCTTTTTGTCAACACGATATGGTCCACTCTATCAGCAGCTAAAATCTCAATTAAGCATAAGTTATAGGAGGCAATAACATACCTTTCAATGTCGTAGCTGCTCTCCCTTCACCGCCGCCCCTCCTTCTCATTTCATTTGCCGATAGGTTACTGACAGTGGCGTCGTGCCCATTGGGGCCCGGGGGGGGGGGGCACAGGCCCCCCCCAATTTTGTCAGAGGTGTCATAAAATTTTGTAATAATTTAAAACAAAAGTGTTTTCGAAATTGAAAAGTAGACTAAATAGTCAATTGCTCTTTGATGGTCGTTGCGGATTTTCCACACACCTCAAAGACGCGCGGAAGCGTGCAAGCAGACTGCCATTGACTCATTTTGGAACCTAACTCAGCGACGTTGAATAAGAACAGTCTCAGCAACTGAATTTGTTGTAGGGCCTATACGAGAAATGGGGCTTCTGTTGTCTGCTTGGTCAATGGTTGTTAATTGTTGATATTCAGGCAATCGAAACAGTTAAATAATTAATCGTTGATAACTAATGAACCAAATGTGCAATCAACGCTGCCATCGTTGAACAGTTTTATATATACGTAGTCCCAGAGTAAGTGCAACCCGTTACCTTTGCCAATGTCAGTCAATTTTCCATGAAAAATTGCAAATTGTATAATTGTTTTCTAAGCCTGTAACAAAGTTCGGAAAGTTAAGATAAATGTAGTGAACAGAGATTATGGGACTCCATGTGAGCTTCTTCTTAAGTAATGCAATCAGCTCGCTAAAAGGTCCACCAGGATAAATTTCGAAAAAAATGAATAATAATAATCATTTCAAATACAGTCACAATTAACCTAGAAAATAATCACTTCGTTATCGCTCGTTTTACCTTAAGTTTCGCTACTTTCGCTTTTTCTGCCCATGTTTTCAAACGGCATAGCTTTTTATTCACCCAGTCACCACTTCTCACGGGCATGGGCGGCGATCATGGATCAGCCAACACAAAAATGTTTCGATTTCTTAATTTTTGGGCGCTTCTGGGAGACGAGGAGTTGGTAAACTGAGGAATAAATGGCGATCCCTTCCTTCGAGAATATTTCCAAAATAAATATTTGCCTGACATTTTGATCAATTTTAGGGGTGTTGCTTACTGCCATAAGGCACGGGAAGTGCCGTTTCCTGCAATCTGAGGGGTCTGCCGGACGAAAAATTCCCTTGTACGCTGCGCGCCAACCTGTGGTGGCGCTCCGCTTAGATAGTCAACACCTGCTCACGGGCCCCCCAAAAAATTATTTTCGCACGACGCCCCTGGTTACTGAACCATGAAAATTGCATCTTAGATCTCTATAACAAAGAAATAAACGAACGGAATAAAAATGTGAAGTTTCCTCCCTCCTATTGATTTGAAAAGAGGTATTTGCGTCACCCCTCATAGAGTGGGGGTTTGAAATAATTGGCATAGAACAAAAAATGATTTGTCTTTCACCCCAGAACTCTGTTTTACTCTGTTTAACAAAGATGTTGTGTCGTTGAAATAGGCGTGACATGACAAAAATCAGGTTTAAGCATGAACGGTATAAACGTAGCTCGGTAAATTGAGTAACCTTATGTACGTAACCATGGTATCGTCTTGTATTAAGATCTAATATTGCCATTGGGTAACAAGCAAATGTATCACGCTCACTTCATACAGTTTGGCGCAAATATATCTTATTATTAAGAACATTCAAAATTGAGTGGGACCATCATATTTAATTAGACTATGGGCCAACGGAGACACCCCTAACTAACTTTAACTTCATCACCTCACCCAAATTTATTCATGCAACCAATTTAATCTTCAACAAAAAGAGCATCGTGTTACAAAGTGTTTTAAGTGTCAAAAGGAAGGAAGAACCAATGAGAATATTGAGAACTATAGAAACATTATTTGTATTCCTTTCAAGTCACGGAGGATTAGAGATTACGTTGATCCCAAGAGCTAACCGTCATGAAATGGAAGGAAAGCTAAAAGGGAAGCATTCTTATTAGAAATTCCCTCTGAAAAAATACACTTTATACAATCATAATAGGGCTATAATGCTGCTTGTTTCTTTCTATGGATTTAAAACTAACGACATTAGATCGAAAGAAAAGGGAATGATACAACCGTGGCACACCTGTTTTCAATCTTTCAATCACATGAACTACGATTGGCAAAGGTCAGGCGAAGTTTCCCTCCTCACTAGTTGAGGGATTCTCCCTAGCAGGGGATTCTCCCTGCTTGCCTGCTGGATGTCCCTGCTCCCATTTTGCGTATGAGTGAGAGGATATAATTCTGTCAACGAGATCGATGAGTGGCTTTTTGAGAATTATTGAAAAGTCAAGTAAATGTTTTTCATGTTATTTACGGTTGATTCAAATTTACTTTCTTTTATGTGTGTTTGTCACAACTTCCGTGGGATAATACAATATGGCACCCTCTAGCGCCCCCTCTGTTGCGACCCCGGGTTTTTCCTTTGGCCTTCAAAGCCGATAAAAATAAAATTTTAGATAGATTCAGGGAAGTAAACTCAAAGGACCAAAAGACTACTGAGAGGTTTCTGAAAGTTAACAAAAACGATATATTTACAATCATACGATCTCTACTGATTTGTACAAGGATTATTGGTACTAGAAATTTGGAATATTACAGACAGATTTTACAATATTATACGGCCGTTAAATTTTTAAAAGATTACTTAACTTATCTTACGCGGCGCGTGCCGGCTCTCGGTTCCTTTCGTAGCTGTTCTGACCTCCTTGCGTCACCAACAACGATGTCGGGATTCTCCCTCGTAGGCTGGTATCCCGTGACTTGGTCAGGAGCCAAACCGTTCCCCGCTGGTCCAATTCGACTCAACGTTTGTATCCCAAGGATGGCTTCCTCCTGGGTGAACTCCGAAAAACTCTGCCGAAGTCACGCCTGTCGCGGTTAAACGACGCACCAATCTAATAAACAAACAGTCCACCGGTTCCTCCGTCCGTCCCCTCGATTAATCTTTTATCTCAGATGAATTTCTTTTCACAATAGATCGGAAAACTTTTCTCCTCATCAACGAAAATATCTCTTCTTATATATAGCCGGGTCTAATCTCCCGAAAGTTCTTTTCCAGGAATCCTGACGGAAAAACATCGAGAATCATCCATGTCTCGAAGATACGACTGATAGTTCAACGTTCATTGGTCGACGATATCCGGTCACCTGTTAAAAATATCTTCCCGTATGTTCTGGAAATTTGTGATCGCTAATACCGAATAGCGCCATCATTTCTGGTCGCTTCGAGAAAAAACGCACAAGTTGTCAGTCACGACGAGTGACCTACTTATCACCCTGACCAGCATATACTGAATACACGTACAATGAATAAAGTCGTTCGTGACAGTGTTCCATTTATTTGTGTTTGTACATTCTCTTGTAGTGGAATCTAGCAAATCAGTAGCCTATCAGTTGACACAGCTGCATTAAATCATGTGAACTGTAAGATATATGCTATAAGTATAGTTCCATAATGAGGGGATAAACAAAAGATGTTTTGTCAGTGAAATAGGCGTGACATAAACAAAAATCAGGTTTAAGCATGAAAGGTATAAACGTAGCTAGGTAAATTGGGTAACCGTACGTAACCATGGTATCGTCCTGTATTAGGAACTGGTATTACCACTGGGTAACTCGCAAATGCGTCACGCTCACTTTATACAGTTTGGCGCAAATATATCTTGTCATCAAAAATAACGTGAGAAAAGGAGAGTTAAAAGGACGGTAGCAAAGCGAGGACTGATGCAGAAGCACGAACAAGGGCAACGCAGCGAAAGACCCCCCAAGAAAGAGAAAGAGAAAGAAAAGCGAATTCCTTAGGGATTTTCACCCCACCATGTTTTTTTTTCATAGGGATTTTCACCCCCACCATGTTTTTCGGTTAGCTTGGACCCTCAGCTATCACAATCTGCTTGTTTGCCATTAAATTAATGGTTAGGGTGGCCGTCAGCGCTGTTGCCATGGAAATACATTCATTAAAACTTGGAATTTAAGAATATGTCATATCTTTGTAATAAAATAACCTAAAAGCACAACGTTAGTCACTAAGTATATATATTTGAAGCTGCCCTGGTGAAACCAATCACAATCAGGAAAGTCAAAGTCATCCCTAATTAGGGCTGTTACCATGGCAATAGCCATGATGAAATTTGGACTTTGAGAAAAATATCATATTATATACATATACCAAAAAATACAAAAGAGCTGTCTTTTTTACATTGATTTGGCATTGCCCGGTTGATTGCAGTCAAGATCTGGATCATGTAAGGTCACTGTCATATCTTAATAGGGCTGTTGCCATGGTAACAGCATGATCAAGGGCGGCGGAACCGGGGGGCACAGGGGGCACGTGCCCCCCCACTTTTCCTCAGGTTAAAAATGTGCCCTTTTTCTACCAAAAAATTTCTAAATAAAAAAAGAGTTAACAAAGCGAAACCCACGTCGAATGAAATATTTCAGGAATTTTTAAATGTTACTACCACAGGCGTAGGAGCCCAATTTGAATTGGGGAGGCTGTAACGACTTGCCCGAAAAATATTACCAAAATTTTTTGCGCGCTCTGCGCGTATTCAACATGTTAATGTGCATATCATATAGGCATGCGTTGGTTATTACATCGCGTGCCAATAACATACAATCATTTGCCGTGTTATAACCCTTCCAAATTGGTTAGAATTATTGGGAAAGTCGTTACAATAATAATGATCATAATAATATCAGTTTAACCATTGAAAAACACATAGAAAATGATTTTTCTTTCAGTATTTTGACATATTTCATTTGCTTTCATGCATGTATCGATCGCGTGTGCATGGACTTGGACTTTATAATGATTTCACCTCATTTTGTCTTTTTCCTTGTTTCCCAATGTGCACATTAGATATTGCAGTGCTAATATGCATTGTTTCCTTGAGAGGGGGGGGGGTGGTGGCGTTGATGGAGTGATGTGTATACGCAAATAAGATAATACAATAAGAGTTATAAAGGGTACTAAATATCAGGCTGCATCAGTCCAATCGAATTTCTGCTAAGTGCCCTTCGACGTTGGTGCCCCCCCCCCCAGATTGGAAGTGCTTCCGCCGCCCTTGAGCATGATGAAAAATTCAAATCATGGAACAAAATGTAAATTTACCAATGGTTAACTGTATATTTGAGCAAAGACATGATATTTTCTTCTCAAATTCGAATTACACTTCTGTCAGCATAGTGTTGCCATGAAAATGGTCTTTATTGAGTATGAGCTTGATCTGCAATGATAATGATCTTGATCTAATCTACCAGGCAGCCCTAAATCTATATATACCTTAACACTTAGATTGTGTTTCTATGTTGTCAAACATTTTTGTTATCAAAGTCCATTTCAAACTCAAATTTAGGCAGCCTAGTGTTGCCATGGCAACGGTCTTGATATCAACCAACCAGAAAGTCTGAAATATATATACCAAAGACACATTGATTGTGTTTTCATGTTGTTTAGTTACAATTATATGTATTATCTTAAATTCCCCCACATTATTTAGAAGCGTTGTCCGCACGGTCCTGATTGGGCACAATAAAAACCTTAACTGACTCAGATCTTGATTACAATCAACCAGACACTATACAATTGATGTAACTAAACACTTAGATTGTATTTTTATGTTGTATACTCCCAAAGATATGATTTTTTTTTCAATTTTTATATTGCTGCCATGGCAACAGCCCTGGTGGCTACACCCACCACTAATTTAATGGCAAACAAGTAGATTGTTACAGCTGAGGGTCCTAGTCAACCGAAAAACAATGTGGGTAAAAATCCCTTAAGGGAGGGGCGTAGGGGGTCCATTTTTCTATTTTTTTATCTGTAACTTTCTCAACTTACTTTGACGTTTTAATGTAAGTTGTTAAATTTGAAAAGTTGCATGTCGAAAATTTCAAATTTTCTTCTTGAATGTCGCATTGCTTTCAATTTGTTCGGGCTAACTATATTGTTGCCACCCGATAACT
The DNA here is from genome assembly GCF_037975245.1 of Apostichopus japonicus. Taxonomy (NCBI): domain Eukaryota; kingdom Metazoa; phylum Echinodermata; class Holothuroidea; order Aspidochirotida; family Stichopodidae; genus Apostichopus; species Apostichopus japonicus. The sequence goes on along the minus strand of NC_092563.1, from coordinate 7,748,086 downwards.
CCACATAAGTACATCTATAGTGATATATGTGTTTGCAGAAGCCGCGTATGGTTACCAAGCAACTGGTGCGCATGTTATATTTACCTTGAGATATGTTACAGCGCGATACAAAATCGGGCGCTATATATAAATGTTAAGCGACGAAGGCGAAGGGCGCACTTCATTATGTTTGCTTTAGCCTACCCTGTACAACGGCAGCTCCATGTGTGTACACTCAGATCTGTTGTAGCGCAAACAATCTCTGTTTACGCATCACGCAGATGGTTTCTAGACGCAACACGTACAAATCAGCATCCATATATCCATGTAACACATGTGGATATTTGCGCGCGTTCAAATGCATCGTATGCGCACAAAAACACTTATTTACACATGTGACGAAATAAAGCTTGTGTACCTTAACAATGACAACAACAACATTCACATTAATTACACAGTATTATACGCGTTTTGCTATACGAGTGTTACACACGTACTTTCGAAAGCTTCTTGAAATCTTCGGGTTTTAATTAAAACATCATCAGAATGAATCAAAAAATTTCTTTTGATTTGCTTCGCTTGGCTGGAAAGTATATATCACTTTGTGAATAGCCTCTTTTGTTTCCAATAAACTGTTTTAAACTGATTCTACCAATCAAACAGTGCGCAAAGACTTTCTGCCTGCCCACATATAAAAACAAAACTACAAACAACGTGCAATTGTTAGTTAATAACTATAATAGCATCCGCCCGATTCTTATATACAAAGTTGATTTAAGGCTAAGGTACATCTACTGTAAGCTGGCGTAGAAGTCGTGGGCCAATAGTGTTGCTCCTTGGTAAAGTAACGTAGTTTCTCTAACATGATCGATGTGAGCATGCTCACCTTGTACTTGCAACCATGCAGTTTTAGCCTGTTCTTATTTTGTAGGCGGGAATCTTACGAATTAAGAGCTATGGCTGTGGGTTCGTTGAATACAATGCCCACATAGGTGGGGATGAGTGGGGGAGGGGGTCTGCTACCCAAGAAGAAAATTTCAAAGTTTACACGCCAAATGATGCATTCAGAGACTTATTTAGACTATAAGTTTGGTCTTCAATTCGGTCTAAAGGCAAGGTGGTGTTAATACATACTTTTGAATTGTAAAACTCTCCAGTTTATAGGCCAATGAATAAAGAACTACAGCATGATACGACAATGGCTTTATTTTACTTTATCGTTCGAAAATAACCTTTAAATTTCCTTTACAGAATTACTTGGCTTCTGTAAAGACTCCAAAAATCGCCAGGCTGGACGAGAGATTGATTCAGTGTTTGATACATTGGCCTCAGATGTTAGCTCTTTGTTAAAGTAAGTACTTTACGACACATTAATAAGAGACACATGTGTTGTAGGAATATCAGTCGTTTATCAAGGACTCGGACCGGTAGCTGTGCCAAGCCCCCTACCCCCTCCCCTCTCCCCAAATATTTGTCTATTTTCTTAGCCGTTTCGGAGTTGTTCTTCACCAAGATCTCCGTGATATAAGCCAAAGATGATGGTTGGGTTTAAGTCGACTCTCATCTTCAGCCGGTACGGCAGGTCCGGCGAAAGCCGGACCAATATTCACGGCGCAAAAAAAAAAGAAAAAAAAAAAAGTAGGACTAAGAAAAAAATGGCAAAAAATAATCTGGGAGGTATATTTTTCAATAATTTTCAATAATGATGACGCAAGTAGGCTAAATGTGACTACTCTGGTATGGCAGGGGTCTTGTTTTCAAGCTCGGGAAGTGCCATTTCCTGCAATCTGGGAGGCATTTTTCAAAATATTCTCCATTACGCTACGCGCCAACCATGGTGGCGCGTAGCGTAGTTTGACCTACCAAATGTCCCCCGATAATTATGATAAATGGCCACACTCTGTTCTGCCGTACCAATCCCAAAAAGCTACCGACGCCCCTGATCTTGACGTTATTTTATCCTTTATTGCAGGAGTTATCAGGAGATTGAAGATCAGAATCTCAAACTGAAGGAAGACCTTCGTTCTTGTCGTTGCCGATGAGTAAGGTCTGCCCACAATGTACCAAATAGCAAGAAAAGGAAGGTAGGTTGCTTATTTCTATAATCGATTTAAAAAACATTCAGTGACCATCTTGACTTATGATGGTTTCTATGTGAGGCAATGAAGGAAGATATATGCGTTTGGTGAACAGGAGCGCAACCACGTTGTTATGTAGGTAATAAATGGACGAGACGGATGGCTACGATTAAGGCCGGTTCTTGGCCGTATTTATTAACCGTTCTCAGTCATCTTATCGGTCAATCATGTAGAGGGCGCTTTAGCCTTTTACATACATAATCATCGGTATACAACATTTTCCTCTTCTCAAAAGAACAAGTCGTACATAAACACAAATTCATATGCTGACGAATGATGTCATTAGGCAGAGTAGCTACAGTATCAATAAGTGTTTTCAGTAATCCATGTTCCATTAAGAAATCATTATGTAATCCTTAATATGTTATTTGATGATGTAAACATACTGTATGAACGAGTTGTACTTAGTAAATATAAATCACTGTTCTCATCATTAAGCATTACTGGTATTTTTAAAAATCATCATACTCCTTTAATGTTCTAAAATATCAAATACTCCTTTAAGATCTCACATACTCCTTCAAGTATGCAGGCTCATAAGTTGTTCTTTGACTCCTTCTGGGTCCTGGTACTGGCTCATTGTTGGAGTCGTGTGGAACTGTATGTTCTACATTAGTTTTATCTTCAATACTATCTGGAGGACATGGTGAAAGATGAAATGCATTCCAGGTACTATAATCTTCCAGTTGGAAGGTAGCTTTGCCTCTTTGTCTGATAACCTTCATAGGTGCACTAAATTTACTTTGACCTTTAAGACCTTTTCTCTGTCTCCTAACTCTAACAAAATCCCCAACTTTTATGTTTGGATCCTTAGCATTCCTTTTGGAGTCAGCATAATTTTTAGACTTGTTTTGTTTCATTTTAACCCTATCTTTCAGCTCTTGGTAATCAACTTGAACCTCAGTAAAATCATTAACTCCTTTAACATGTACCTTAGTAATCATTTTCCTCCCATGTAATAATTCAGAAGGTGAGTATCCTGTAGTTTGATGGGTAGTAGATCTATATGTGGTGAGCAATTCTAGTGTAGTTTCACGCCAATCTTCCCTTTCTTGCAAAGTCATTTGAAAGTTGGATTTAAGTACCCTATTAAAACGTTCGACTTCTCCATTGGCTTGCGGGTAATACAATGAAGATTTGGTATGTTTAATGCCATTGTTCAGCAAATAAGTCTCAAATTCAGAGGAAATAAACTGAGACCCATTGTCCGACACAATTTCTGCAGGAATACCCTCTCTAGCAAATAATCTCTTTAGAAAGGTCACCACAGTTGTACTAGTCACTGTGGGAGCGAATGCGATCTCTGGCCATTTGCTGTAGTAGTCTATCACCACAATAGCAAATCTGCATTCATATGGTGCTAATTGAAATGGACCTGTAATGTCTATGGCAAGTTTTGTCCATGGTTGAGATGGGAATTCTACTGGCTGTAGGGGGGTGGGAGATGTATGGTGATTTTTGTCATTCTCCTGACAAGCATGACAGTTTTTTATCATTTCTTCCACTAACTTATCCATCCCCGGAAACCAATATAAATCTCTCACCCTGCTCTTGGTTCGTACAATGCCCTGATGAGCAGAATGCGCATGCTTTATTATTTTGCTCTGTAACGCTCCTGGAATTACAACTCGTTCCCCTCGCATAATGCATTCATTTGCTTCAGATAATTCATCCTGTAACATAAAGTATGGTTTTAAATCCTCTCTGACACTCTTTTTATCACCAGGCCAACCCTTAATGATATATGATTTAACGTTTTGTAAAACTGAATCAGCAATTGTAGCTTCCTTTAATTCTTCATAGGAAACACTACTATTATCCTTCATAACAGCTTGTATGCAGCTCAAAACAAACTCTTCAGTATCTTCATCACAACTAGCAATCTCTGCATCAACATTTGTGGGCAGTCTTGACAGTGCATCTGCCACAAAGTTGTGTTTACCTGCTTGATACTCAACTGTATAGTTAAATTGTAGCAATTGTGCAGACCAACGAGCAATACGCATAGGTTGTCTACCTGTACCACTTGTGTTTAGTAGCGTAACCAATGCTTGATGGTCAGTGCGCAGTGTAAAATGTCTACCCCATAAGTACGTAAACCACTTATTGCAAGCCCAGACGCAAGCCAAAGCCTCCTTTTCTCCAGCAGAGTATTTGCGTTCCGCAGAAGTCAATGTTTTTGAAGCGAAGGCAATTGGGAATTCCTGGCCATCTTTAACTTGGCTCAGAACTCCACCAATTCCATAATTTGATGCATCAGTTGTGACAAGCAATGGTGAATTTGGGTCAAACAAAGCCAAAGTAGTACCTTGTGCAATTGCCTGTTTTATCAGATAAAAACTCCTTTTTTGTTCTTCCCCCCAGTTAAATGGTGTATCTTTGCGTAACAAAACCCGTAATGGTTCTACAACTGTAGCATAATTGGGTACAAATTTTGCATAATAGTTACACAAACCAAGTGCAGATCTCAATGTAGTGAGGTCAGTGGGGGCAGGCGCTTTAAGTATGGCCTCAACATGACTTTGATCTGGTGTAAGCCCTTCACCTGAAATAGTATGGCCTAAGTAGGTGAGTGAATTCAGATCGAACTCACACTTTTCAATGTTAAGACGTAACCCTGCTGCTTGTAACTTAGCAAGGACTCTAGACAAATTCTCATGATGACTTACTTCAGTAGTGCCATATACAATTATGTCATCTAAGTAACATTCAACCCCTGGCAATCCTGCTAATATCGAGCTCATCATTTTTTGGAATGCCGACGGAGCAGATGCTAATCCGAAACATACTCTTTTGAATCTATATAACCCCTCATGTGTTATAAATGCTGTAATATCCCTACTATCTTCACTCAACTCTAGTTGGTGGTAGGCCGAAGCTAAGTCTAATTTAGAGAAGATTTTAGCCCCTTGCAAATTATTGAACAACTCAGTGATGTTGGGTAATGGGTATTTATCCACAATTACTGCCTTATTTGCCTCCCTTAGGTCAATACAAAGCCTAATTTTACCAGACTTTTTCCCAACCACAACTATGGGTGAAACCCATTCACTAGCATCAATTCTCTCAATGATACCTTCATTTTCAAGTCTTTTCAGTTCAGCTGTAACTTTGTCTCGAACAGAAAATGGCAATCTGCGTAGCTTCTGTGCGACCGGGGTGACGTCTTGTAGTGTTTTGACTCGGTGCACAAAATTGTGAGCTCTGCCCAAACTTGAAGAGAACAGTATCGGGAATTCATCAGTCAGCTGGCTCGTTAGTCCTTGATCGTGGTCGCCAGCCAGAGTAGAGTAGAGTCTTCTACACGTTGTATTTTGACCTGGCCTCCAGTAATTTGAAGATCAAGAGACTTGATTAGATCGATGCCGAGTAATGGCGTTCCAGTAGGTATGTCGACAACGTATATGTGAGCATTCACCGACTTTGAACCCAGCTTTACCGTCGTATAGAATGTTCCCAGAACTGGAATTTGTTCCTTCGAATACGTCGTCAAGAACTTTGCAGGTTGTTGTAAGCCTTCTCGCAAGAAGTGTTGGTCGAACCACTTAACCGGTACAATGGTGACCTCCGCACCTGTATCAACAGTCATTTTACACTTTACTCCATTTGCAATGTCGACTGTACATTTTATAGCACTGCTATGAGAATTGGAAGAGTTTTGAAGAGTAAGTATTTCAACTTGAGCAACATTCGACACTCTAGCCTGTTTTTGACCTCTACACATTACAGCCCAGTGTCCAACAATACCACACTTGTTACACTTCCCAGTTTTTGCCTTGCAATTCGGATCATTGGCAAGATGTTTGTCCGAACCACAACGATAACATACCCTTTTCTGTGCGTCTGTATTCTGTTTGTTTGACTGTGCAGCCTCATGTGAAGAGTGTTTCTTATTACGTCGTTTAGACTGTTTACCATGTACATTCTGTAGATTTGCTGAACCAGCAGTATAACCAGATGCACCTTCCGAAATAGCTTTGGATTCCCGCATAGCTCCCTCTATTTGCCTGCTAATCTCCAATGTTTTGTTGAGAGTCAGCTTTGGTTCCAATAACAAACTCTCGCGAAGGCGGTTGTTCAAGCATTTCTCAACTATCTGATACCTTAGCATTTCCTGCTGTAAATCGCCAAATTCGCAATGTACAACTAGTTGTCTTAACGCAGTGACGAACTGATCAATCGTCTCATCATGACGTTGACTACGCTGCCGAAACCGATAACGTTCTGCCACGATATTAGTAGCCGGCACGAAATATTCATATAAAATGGCAACAGCTAAGTCGTATGCATTAATAACACTAGCTGTGCCTGTATCAGACGACGCGGTAGTGGAACTAGTACTTGTACCGATATTACCTGTCGTTGCTGTAGTAGTAGGCGGCGTAATTGTAGTACTCGGGGCGATTGTAGAAGCTGTATTAGTATTAGCTTGGTCCAGAGAGTAATATATTCTTTGCCCCTCAGTTCCCAAACAATGCAGTAATAATGCCTTCTTTCGGGAAGGAGTGTAAGCATCACCTCCCGCTGCAAGTAAATAGTTATCAAACACTTGCTTCCATTGCACCCACGGTAATGTAGGCGCACCGGGTGTAGGTAGAAAATACGCAGGTGGTGGAATGGCAGCCATGAGAACAGTTTAAATCTTACCAATTCACGACCGAAACATGAAAATAATGTCTGAAACGTAGTCCATAATAACGATTGTTTACTTCGTCGCCAGGATGTTATTTAGGTAATAAATGGACGAGACGGATGGCTACGATTAAGGCCGGTTCTTGGCCGTATTTATTAACAGTTCTCAGTCATCTTATCGGTCAATCATATAGAGGGCGCTTTAGCCTTTTACATACATAATCATCGGTATACAACACACGTATACGTCGGGGGCGGGGTGTTATCCTCACCCCCACTCCCTCCCCGCTGGCTGACAGAATATTGCATAATTCCTACACTAACATATAACATGTACTTGTGGTACAATCTAAACAATCGAAAACTCTTCAACATAGTTTCCAAAGTTTCTGATCATTTGGTAGATATGAACTTCTAATATCCATAAGAATGTAGTGTTACTTGATATTGAACATATAAAGGACAGTTTAAATGCGATTTGTGCGAATATAGTCAGTTACTGTCCATAGTGTAAGCCAGTCTAAGACTTATAATGGCAACTTTTATACCTGTATGCATTCCTCATATTAAAAGTATGTCTAATACGTCACTATAAGTGATAAAACGTAGCAACACCAGATCACCCATCGCCCACCCCCTCCCACCCACCCTTTCCCCACTACTTTTTGTATTTTTTCTCAATAATCGCAATCACCAGCAACGTCAAAACAACAGGGCTGTCGTAAACGGCATCAGCGGGAACGCGAGCAATAGTAGCAACGGTGTAGCTGCTGGTAACATTAGTGGTGCTTATGGTTACGGCGGCGTTGCTCAGACCAATGGCAGTTACAACCACAGTCACACAAACGGTAACAGCAACAGTAATGGCTCCAAATCTAGTTCCAGTCACCAGATAGTTGTGCCACATGATGTCATGGTCAAGGCGAAGGCGGAAATGCGGCAAGCCGGTTACGAGCTTCTTGATCAGCTTGGACACGGTGGTTTTGGTTTGGTCTACAGAGGACGACCACTAAACAATACTACCTGCACCCCAAGTCAGGTATATATATATATATATATATATATATATATATATATATATATATATTGTTACGTTGGAATGCGAGAGGTCTCGGTAATTAATTTTTAACGAGACACAAGCCTGGGTTCGTTTCCGGAAGGAACACAGACAAATTGACGAGTCCAGAGAATTTGAATGAGAACGTAAACTATATTGAACAATTGAGTTTGAACCAACAACAACAAGTGGTAATTACAAATATATAGAAAATTACTCACAAACTTAACAATATAGGATACACTTTAAAACACGCTGGTCTCTTCCAACGGCGATATCCCTCAGCGGCCACGACCTTGATGACGACGATTCTCGGTCCGTTGTACCGCGAAATTCACTGGTCCTCGACGAAGTTTCTCGCGATCCCAGAAACAGCAGTCACCTTCTTTCCGGCGATGCTCCAAAACAGAAGACGGACTTTCAGCCACAATCGAGTGAAGCACAAGTCGAAGTTCTCGCCGACTAAATATTACCAGAGTCAGTCCAAAATCAGCTTTATAGCCACCAACTCCTGGTGTAACGAACTTCCTCAACGGAGACAGAAATTCTTCACCTTCTCCGAAATAACGACTGGAAAACTGTAGTTTCACAGCAAAGTCCTCTTCAAACTTCTGAATGGAAGTGTAGAATCAATCTTGGTATCGATATGTCAGTCCCTCAGAAACTACTGACAGTTGAGCACTGACGATATATTGTAGAATGGGGTATAATATGTGTCGTCGCTTGTATTCGTTCAGAAACTGAGAAACTCTCCGATCTGGGGCGGGTTTTTATACGATTCGCCATGTCAAGAATCATCTAGATCTTTCTCGATACACCTGAGTAACAACTCGACCCAGTTTCTCCGTTCTTGGAAGTCCTTTGCATATCTCGCGAACATTCCAGAGAATCCACGAAGATGCGTGCACAGCGTACAACGGGATTTCACGTAACCCGTCGGGAATCGAGGCCAGCGTGCCATCATAAGGAATATACCAGAACAATCGTGTATTGCTCATTACATAAATAGCATTCTGACACGGTAACCCGACCTAATTCCTCAAATATTGATTTGTCACGAAGGCCATTTCAAATGCTTTCTATATCATAACATTAGGTTCCTCACTAGCAGTGACTAGCGTTAGGCTACAATGGGCCCTCGTAACAATATATATATATATATATATATATATATATATATATATATATATACATATACATATATATATATATATATATATATATGTATATGTATATGTATATGTATATATATATATATTGCTTCTTCTGCTCTGAAAGAATTTAGAATTTAGAAAGACAGAATTTATGAACAAGAGAGTGGTTCTTCAGGATCTATAACATCTGATCCAGTCTCAGAGTGCTGCAATGCATCTGATAGCTGAGCACAAGTTTTGATCCACCGTGGATCAAATAGAGAAACAGAGAGAAAAAAAGAGAGAGAAATATTTTGAGATAATTGACTCAATCCTTTAGCATTAGGTGATGGCTGAGTGCAATGCATGATGGGAAATAATCTTTACTTATATGCTATGAAAGACAAAGGAATTTATGAACAATATCGTGGTTCTTCAGGATCTATCACAACTGATCCAGGCGCACAGTGTTGCAGTGCAGCTGATAGTTGAGAACAAGTTTTGATCCACCGTGGATCAAATAGAGAAACAGAGAGAGAAAGAGATTTTGAGATAATTGACTGAATCCTTTAGCGTTATGTAATGGATGAGTGCATTGCATGGTGGGAAATAATCTTTGCTTGTCTGCTCGGAAAGACAATGTATGTATGTATCATGTATATGTGATCTTCCCGCAAGCAGGAACTCGCGAAAGAAGCCACGGAGGCTTATAGACTCGCAAGCTGACCGAAGCCAATCTCTCGGCACACATCCATTTAACGTCCATGTCGGGAAGTTGTTATTGAACAACACCCTTGCCAGACGACACACATTGCTGTCGGCGGGAACTTCGAACCGGGGATCTCATGACTGGGAGACGCTGGCGTTTATGGCAAGCCATATAGGACAAACACTGCATAATATATCCGCGTATAAATTGGAATATATACGCGTATTAATTGGAATATATACGCGTATATATTATGAGCCAATCATATGGCTTAAATATATCCGCGTATTAATTCGAATATATCCACGTATTAATTCGAATATATACACGTATTAATTCGAATACATACACGTATTAATTCGAATATATACACGTATTAAATAAAATACATATGGAGATTAAATCCAATATATGCACGGATTAATTAGAATATACATGCGAAAAAACATTTCCGCTCTTGCTGTGTACATATACCAACGATAAATGTTTTGGCGGGCTCGCGAGATCGCTTCAAAAAGCGAAACTTGTACAACACATGTGTATTCGAATTAATACGCGTATATATTCGAATTAATACGCGGATATATTATGCGGTGTTTGTCCCACATGGCTTGCCATAGGCGTTACCCACTACGCTATACACTCCGCCGTGATCCACAATGGAGTTTATGAACAAGAGAGTGGTTCTTCAGGATCTATATCAACTGATCCAGACTCATATGTAATGCATCATGGGATGTAATCTTTAGTAAATACATTGTGATTATTATGTTCACATGAATTGTGCGTCAATTTGAAATAAACATTGTCAGTGCATTCTGTACGTGAATGCAAAATGAAGTATTTGATTAAGTAAAATAACACTCTCGTCTCTTGCGTATATTTTTGTTAGTTTAGAAATGTCAGTAATGTGAGGGGAGTGAAAAGGAGAGTGTGAGGGGAGGGGGGGGGGGGTGGGGGAGAAGTAGTTGGAGTCTTTTGTCAAGTAATTCAGCAGCAGGAAATAGTTCAAGTCGGTTTAATATGCACGTAACTATGCACAACTCACATTTACGTAAAGCTAACCCTAACCACTGCACTAGGCTATGGACGCTGATTGTTTGTCCAGAGGTCCGAAACTGGCAAGAAAGGTCGTAATTCCACGGTAGGCGTTTGTCACCTGTATCGAACAATACTAGTTTTGTTTTTGGTGACATATTTGCCTTGCTCTAGAGATCAAACATGATTCTAACCAACTTGAAGTCATTTGTGATTCCTATGTTTAACAGTTTTTCCGTTATTCCTATATACATATATATATATATATATATATATATATATATACTGGACAGCATAAAATTGCTCACAGGCCTAGCCAGGTGTGTTCAAGTTGTCCCATAATCATAAACGTGACGGAAGTCGAACGTTACTTTTAAGGCCTTGCTAAGCTGAAACTGGTGGAAGAGACTACACAAATTGAGATCAACAGCCGATCCAGACAAAAGCTTGTGAACTCACTGCCAGACTAAATCCGTTTTACACAATTATTTCGCTTTGAGATTGTTCATAGTAAAAAATGTAACAAGATGAACCGTTAAGTTTCATAAACGCTGCCTGGTCACAACGAAACTACATCCAACCTGAAATAAATACGACGGAAAACGTCCAATAGAACCGCTGTATACTACAAAGTACACCTTTCTGCACGCAAAATAAGGCTTCCCGGCGAGCGGCACGTTGAAACCAATGCAAATATGTTCGTGTTTTCAGTTTAGATTTTACGGATGCCCATAAGCTCATTTCCAATTGCCAAAAGCCTCCTATTTGTATGAGGCGTAACGCACATGTTATCTGATAGGCGGATCTGTGGGAGATATGGTAGCTTATAAAACAAGGTTTCCATAATTTGGCGTCTGGTGACTCCAACTGACCTTTGACCTCAATAAAATCTTGTACTGAACGTGTACCAACTACATACTAAATATGAGATTCGTCCAACCCTCCCTTCAAGATTTCCACAATTTGACCTCACAGGAAATGCGAGATTGATCCAAGCTTTTCTTCTTGAGATATTTTATTTACATGGTTTACTCAGTTTGACCCCTGGTGACCTTCGTTATACCATGAGCATGCTATGTGAATACAAAGTTATGAAAGTCTAGAATGTTCGTAAGGTTGAAACGACTCATCGGAATTGTAAATAATTTAAATATGTAACTATCAAAACAATTAAAGGAATCAAAATTCCACTTGATGAAGTCTTATATCTTATAGCATGTTCAAGAAATATAGGTTATGTTTGATAGGAAGGGGGAGAGCTTACTGTATTTAAGATTGTTAAATAGCTAATCTACGTTAAAGCAGCATTTTGCGTCCTTTTCTATGATATTTCTCAACCTCACTGACTCCACTATGCCATAACGACATACATAACTAGCTTATCTATTTAAATCTTACTTCAAATGGTGGCATAAAAGTCGAAAAATTTGCAACTTTCAACTTTGTTTTTTCTCCAAGATATTTTCCGTTGGGATCCCAGTTAACCTCGCCCATAATATGAATATTTAAACACTACGAACGTCATTAACCAATACGTAATCCAACACCAAGCTTGATTTGTGTACAGTCTATATGGCAGTTGTACCAGGGAGTTCCATAACAACTCCCTGGTTGTGCCAGCGCAAAGTCTTGAATCTATTTTTAGCAACGGCTCATAATTAAGCCTGCATCTCTGATTGGTTGAATTCAAACTAGTGAGTTTTGGGTACTGTATGCGATTAATTTTCAGGCGCGTATCCAGGATTTTCTAACCCGGGGGGCGCGAATTACTATCTTAGCGGAGCGCCACCATCGGTTGGCGCGGAGCGTACAAGAAAATTTCTGGTTTTGATACCCCCCAGATCACCGGAAATGGCACTTCTCGGGCTTGAAAATGACCAACCAGATGTACACTTTTTGCCTGAGAACCAAGTATTTCCCAAAAGTTTTTTTTCCATCCATAACCTTTTTAAAGATTGTCACCAGTCACACATCATGTTCGACCTCATTGCATGTCCTATGGATCATTGCTTTTGTAGGTAATTCTACGTCACGGCCCACAATATCCGAAAGCCCCACTTTTCAAGGTTTTAAGCCCATTATTTGTTGAGAATTTGAAAATTCACTTTTCTCGTGAATAAAATCACTTCAAAACATCCCCATAATGTTGCACAAAATTCAATCTATGGACAACCAATATTGAAAAACTCCTTGAACCCCTAATATACAGGTCAAAATTGCACGAATAGAGGAAAGTATGATGAAGAATGTTGGTGAGGAAATTTTCGAAAATTCAGACAGTTAATTTATTGGTGTACAAATATTAAAACCTCTTATAATGGCTATTATGAAACTTCGTTGAAGGAAATGAAAAATAGCAGATATTTCCGATATCAGGTATATCGAAACCGAGCACTACACACATAGGCGTAGGTCCCGTAGGAGGCGGGGCTGCAGCCCCCCCCTCCCGCAACCAAATTTTTCCCATTTTTTCGGGCACCTACTGCATGAAAGAAAAATAAATAGCAACGAATAGCTTAAAAATGATCTCCTTGGTAATTAAAATAAAGTTCTTAGCTTGGCCGACATTACTACTGTAAAAGAGAGTTTTGACATAAATGGATCTGTATGCTTTTTGGTTTCGATGAAATCGTAACCTATGCATTCATGCAGGCGGAGAGTGTGTGTATGTGTGTATGCGTGTGGGTGCGTGTGTCTGTGTGTGTGACGCCTGGCTTGTAAACACGGTATCTCAAGTAGGGGAGCTTGGACCAATCTAATATTTGGTGTACATGAGTACCACATTGAGTAGATGTGCCCTATTTTTTGTGGTGCCTGTTAAGGTCACCAAAGGTCAGTTAGAGGCCAAAAACCAAAATATTAAAACAAGCAATAACTCCCATTGACAGGATCCGACATGGTTGATATTTTGGGACCAGTTGTAAATGGGGTAAGGGATCGTTTCAAAACATAACGGTCATGTGATTCAAGGTCAACAAAGGTCAAGCAGGGGTCAAAAACTAGTATTTTTGCAATAACTTGAGAACCAAATGTCCGTGAAGGTTGGGAGTTACGCTATTGTAATCAGGAAGTCGACCCGCATCTAGGTGACCTTTGACCTCAGGTTGACCTCCGGTGACCTTTATCAGTTTTTTGGGTTATTTGAATTTTCGTGGCCATAATCGGATCTCAAAGGTACCTTCCGATCAAAATGGTCCATAGTTGACCCCTGTGCGACCTTCGTGTGCGAAGTTATCAGAGGTCAATGTTTTTGTTTTTTAATAAGTACAGTTAGGATGGTCGCACAGACTTGTCATGTTGCTTTTTGGAAGCAGCGTGTCAAACTACATCTGACCGCGAGGTCAAAAGGTCAAAGGTCAAATCTTAAAAAATATGCTCATTTTAGGAGATACGGGGCAAAACAAAACAGAACAAAGATAAGTTTGAAAATTTGATAGAGCTTTTTGTGCTGAATATATGAAACCAACTCCCGCTTCAATCGGACACCCAGTTCTCAAGTTATGAGGGGCCAAAGGTTGGTTTTGATACATTTCTAGCAATAACATTATGTGTAAACATTGTAGGCCAATTAAATTTTAGGACAGAGTGCACCTCATCAAGAGGAACATTTTTGATAAAAACCATCAGGTCATTCAAGGTCATTCAAGGTTGATTATGTGCAAAAAACTGCCAGCTTATGCTAATTTTTGCAACAACTTCTAGTCACGAAGTCCGACATGGCTGGTATATTAGGACAAGTTGTGAATGGAGTAGGGACATATTTTCAAAAATAACCGTGATGTGATCCAAGGTCACCAAAGGTCATTTATGGGTCAAAATGTGTTTTTTTTTTCACAATAACTTGTGAAACTACCACTGACAGGGTCCGACATGGATGATATTTTGGGACTAGTTGTGAATGGGGTAAAGGATCGTTTCAAACCATAACGGTAATATGATCCAAGGTCAACAAAGGTCAATTAGGGGTCAAAAACTAGTATTTTAGCAATAACGTGAGAACCAAATGTCCATCAAGGTTGGGATTTTAGGACAGAGTGCACATCATCAAGGGGAAAATTTTTGATAAAAACCATTAGGTCAATCAAGGTCATTCAAGGTTGATTATGTGCAAAAAATTCCCAACTTATGCTAATTTTTGCAACAACTTCTAGTCACGAAGTCAGACATGGCTGGTATATTAGGACAAGTTGTGAATGAAGTAGCGACACATTTTCCAAAATAACCGTGATGTGATCCAAGGTCACCAAAGGTCATTTATGGGTCAAAATGTAACTTGTGAAACTACCACTGACAGGGTTGAGAGTTACGCTATTGTAATACAATAGTCGAACTGCATTTGGGTGACCTTTGACCTCAGGTTGACCTCCAGTGACCTGTATTAGCTTCTTTTAAGTTGATTCTTTCAAGTTTCTTAGGCATATTCCAATCTAACTTGTCCATAAGTGGACTCCTCTGCAACCCTAATGTGCGAAGTATTAGAGATTTGGTTTTGTTTTGTAATACTTGGTGTGTGGATTCATAACATTGAGTACAAGAACCCTATTGCTTTTGATCGAGGTGTGTATAGCCATGTACAGTAGACTGACCTGTGTTAGCATGCCATAGTGTTAGTAACAGCTAGTTCTGGTTATACTAACAAGCAGAAGTCTAGTGCATTAAAGTCATCGAAACCTCCATGCATTTTGCATTCTGGTTCTCCATCTACATAAGACATTTCGTTGTTTACATTAGCATCCGGCGGTATACTGTGCAACTTTCACGGACCGTAAGGTATACGATGCCATGCAATGTAATGACCGATGCTTGCTTATATGATATTGGCATCGATATGTTGGATGCGCGCGAGGCGCGCGAAAAAAATTTTGGCTTTTTTCGGGCGAGTCGTTACAGCCCCAAATCCAATTGGGCTCCTACGCCTTTGAATACACACATAGACAGTTTTTTAGGCTGTTCATCGTGGAACATGCATTTCAATGCTCACTGATATGATGTTATATCTGCTCTTTGCTTTACAAATTCGAACAGGAGTGTAGCGAGTAATTGCCAAGGGAGGGGCGAAGCCTATAGGCAAACTATCTAAGCGAAGCGCCACCATGAGTTGGTGCGAAGCGTACAAGAACAATTTTGGCCGAAAATGCCTCCCAGATCGCTGGAAATGACACTTCCCAGGCCTTGTAAGTTGCATCTAAGCATTGTCTATTTTGAAATTACTAGCGATGTTATAAAGAAAATTTGCTCGGGGGGGGGGAGGGGGGGAGTGCGGTCGCCCCCTTCCCGAAATGCGTGATGTTCCCCGACGACTCGGTCGAGTTCAAGACCAGCCACAGTTGGTTCCATATAGCACAATTGTACAATTGTTTAAGGCGTCCATACACACACGCGTTATGATAGACCATATATAGTATTTATATAGATACATTAGTGAGAAAAGAAAAATGGAAACGTCAAAAATGGAGTTGTCGGTGTAAGGGGTAGGGTGAGGCGCACACCCCTCCGTAATCCTTGATCTGTCACTGGCTACCCTGTGTATATAATAGGGATCAGCGCTTTAACTATAACTGTTCCTCTTTCTCTTCCCGAGGTCTTGGCTATCTTCTACTCCCTCCTTTTCTCCTTTTTCTCTCTTTTTTCTTTTTCTTTTCCCTTCCTTTCTCTCCTCCTTTTCGTTTTCCCCCTCCTTTTCACTTTTTTCTTCTCTTTTTTTCCTCCTCTTTTCCTTACCCGGGGGGCGCGCCCCAACGCCCCCCGACCGATAAGCACCTGATTTTAAATGTGGAATTTTGTCGTGGATACTTTTCTCATTCTCTGCAAATATCCTTAATTACTCGCCAATTAACGATGTTGGCAGGGAAAAACTTGGCTGATATCTTAGTTTGCTGTTTTGTGATTGATATATGTGAAAAACTCGATGGACATGTCAAAAAATAGAAAACGGCGACCAAACGCAAAATGCTGCTTTAAA
Source organism: Apostichopus japonicus (assembly GCF_037975245.1). NCBI lineage: Eukaryota > Metazoa > Echinodermata > Holothuroidea > Aspidochirotida > Stichopodidae > Apostichopus > Apostichopus japonicus. The sequence continues at coordinate 7,731,438 of NC_092563.1, read as the reverse complement.
AGATGTAGTTAAAGGTAACAGGTGTACAGGGACGTAGCCAGCAATTTGAAACGGGGGAAGGGGGAAGTGGAGCAGAATTTTTAAAGGTGCCCTTCTCACAAAGGAAGCATTATTGTACTTAACGGAGCGCCATGAAATGCCTCCCACGTTGCAAGAATAAACAATAATAAGAGTATTGTATTACGTAGCAGACGAACTTTCAGAGGAAAAACTGATAAGGGTCCTAAAAAGAGGGCTTTGGTGATATTTTCTGCTTTTAGTTAAATTTTATTTTCGGGGAACTCAAAGGGGTTGGGGGGTGGGTCGGTGGAGCGATCGCTCCCATTGCTATGTCCCTGGCCGTATACGTTGTAGGTGCACTGAGATGTGGGTTAAGGGTCAGGTCAGTTAGGTCATGAAAGTTGAAGCTTTGTTTATTGTTGCGACTTGTTTTGAAGTATAGCATTCATATTAAAATGAATCAAAGATCATAATAGACAAATTTCGAAGACGTATATATGTGGTTTGTGGTAGTGTATCTGATTCAAGTTCTCGTGTCGGCCGAGAAGGACTTGACATAAGACCAACGGGTATGGTAGATCCAGCGTAAATAACACAACAGCGAGTAAACAATGTGTTTATTTATTAAATATTTATTTGAACATTCCAGGCTGGAGATGTAATATGCGTTTATTATTTGTAATGCAACAGTTTTACCAGATATGCTTTAACAAAATATGAATGAAGGAATACATAATCCACAAGCCTGCATCAGTAACTCATCTGGATAATGGGTGACAAAGCTAAACAGATACCCGGCTTTCGCAACCACATCAAAATTTTATAGCATCATTAAAGTGTTTTAACTATACATTCAAATTGGTGTTCGATCCTAAATTTCGATAATTCTAAAATAACGTCCTGTTAAAAAAGGAATAATGAACCCAAAAGTATTTCTGCATATTTATTCTTATGAAAATGTTAAAAGTATACCTGTTTTATATTCCCGGAAGGTTTCAAAATTATGTAACAATTAATATTTGATGATATACACATACACTGTATTAAACGTGTATCGGAGCTTACAATAGTTTGGATTTAGGCAAGTATATACAATTGATTTACATTGATAAAAATATAATAAAAGAAAATCGTCTTGTCACCTTTTGTTATGAATTAATTTACTGCTCTGAGTTTTGAGTATGTATATAAAGAAAATATAATAACACGAAGAACAATCACCGATGTAAAAGTTTAAGTTGAGGAGAAAGCGTATTTAACATATATAATAGACCAACATCTTTGTGATTAACCAGATAACTAAGGGTCATCTTGGTCCATTTGGAAGATATTGGGATTTTGTCGATGCAGATGATGTCATGAAGTGTGACTGGGGAGGGGGGGGGGGGTTAGGCTTCAGTTTGCTGCAAAACCATTCGTTATAACTGAAAGTAACGTGGCATTAAAAATATATATACAAGAAAATGTATTTATATCACATTCTTTTCAATTTTTTTCAAATCTTACAAAATCATCTTTTAACCTGACATTCATGTCCCATCCACATTTCTCTTTCTGGAAGTCCGTGTTCATCTAATTTCTTATTTGGTTCTATTCGACAATTATGTAGTTTGGGTCTATGTCATCATCCACACGATAAGTCCTACGCAAATCATCATATTTTGGAGACAGATAAGGGTCTTCATTGGGAGAAATCTTTCTGTCATAATGACCAAGAGGTTCTGGTGGAAGTTTAACCCTAGCAAGGTGAAAGTCCTCACTACCTACCCTCCGGCCCAGATCACCACTTGCAGCTACATCTTCGTAATAAGGTGGTGGTAGATCGTCGTTTGGTCTGCGTTTTGACCTTCTCCTCCTTCCTACTATGCATATGCAGGCAACCATCAACACGACGAATACAATGCAAGCTCCTAAAGCAAGACCCGACCACAAAAATAACACATATGTATCTTTATTCGGATCAGATGGGGTTGTTGTCAACTCACTAGATTGTGAGGGGACAGGGAGGCATACCCCGTCTGGAAGATGTTCAATGGGTTGTCCTATGTAACTTGATCTGCTACCGGTTTCACATTTAACATCATCCAAATTTAGGTATAAGAAATTCCCATGAAAATCTTCTGACAATGTATCAAATAGAGGGCCCCGAACAAAGGATGGGTGTTTCGTAAGCCAAGTTCGAAGGCCACATATTTTATCATCACAACGCCATGGGTTATTCAACAAAGTAACCCAGTTATTCAACAATGGTGAGAATATGCCATCTTCGATGTTTCCAAGGTTGTTCCCTTGAAGTTGTAAAAATCTCAAGTGTCTTAAGCTTTGGAATGTGTCCTTCTGCATGTAAGATATTTTGTTGAAACTTAGATCTAATGACTTTAAGTGGGTGCTATAAAACCCATCAAAAGCATCCCCCATGAGACTTGTGATATTATTCCTGGCGAGCGATATACTATACGGTCGCAAACCCGAAAACATTCGGTCTTGCAATACTTCGATTTGATTGTTAGATACGTCAAGGACTTTCATATCGCTGCTCCCCTCAAATATTCTTGCGGAAATAGTCTTAAAGTTATTGTTACTGCTATAAAAGACGACCAATTTTGTTAGGTACTCAATTCCAAGTGCATCAAAGCTATCTAGAGAATTGTGAGAAATGTCCAGTCTATATAAATTCGGAAGCAGTTGGAAACTTTTATCTTCGATGAAGTTTAATGAGTTGTTGGAGATGTCAAGAAATTGAAGAAGCTTTGAGTGAGCAAAATCAGATTTCAGTATCGTTACAAGCTTAGTATCTGATAATGAAAGGGTACTTATCCAGGGCTGATTGAGCAATATATTTGATGGAACAACATGGAGTGGATTTCCATCCAGAAAAAGTTGATGTATTCGGTCTATGGCTGAGAAAACCTGATCAGATAACGTTGATATTTTATTGTACGACAAAACGACTGTTCTCAGGCTTGGATTCCCATCAAATGTACCACTGGATAATTGAACTAGGCTGTTGTGCGCAGCTTTGAAGGTGTATAACTTGGGCATTTTGCCAAGCAATTCCATATCTAAGACTTGCAGTTTGTTGTATGAGATATCAAACTCATAGATTCCTACCATCTCATCGAAAGAGGATGAAGATACACTAGTAATTTGGTTATGGTGAAGAACCAGTCTACCAGTATTGGGATGAAATATTGGCGCAATCGGGAGAGAGGTTATCTTATTGTAAGAAAGATCGATACTAATCAATTGTCCTACTTCAACAAAGCTGCTCCTTCCAATCTCAAAAATTTCGTTATGTGTTAAACTTACTCGTCCCAGTGAACTTAAGTTGGCAAAGGTTTGATTGCTTATACCAGTAAGTTTATTGTAGTCCAGCAAGAGTGACGTTAAATTGTCCATATTGGCCAGAGAGAGGTTGGTAACTTTGTTGAAAGACAAATCAAGACTAAATCTTTTGGATTTAATACCAATTCGACTGGAATTGACTTGTAAAATTTCATTTCTGGACAAGTCGATCTCTTTAACTCGTTGGGCATAACCTACACTAGAGGGAATTTCATTCAAGCCAACTTCTGTCATTACAATCTCTGTTAAATTGTTCATTTCGACAAACTGTAAAGAGGAGAGCGCCTCAGAACAATAAACACACGAGGAGATTTGAAGAACTTCTAAATTGGTGAAGGATTCAATTAATTCAGTGTATATCGAGGACATATTGATATTTCCCAGTAGATGTACATTTTGGATGAGCATGTTGAATTCAAACATTCTAAAATCGAGTTCGATAAGCCTGTTGTTGTTTAAGAGTACCTCGCGGAGATTACTCATCGTTTGGAAAGTAGTAACGTCGATAAAAGATATTAAGTTATCGGATAAATTGATTACCTCCAAACTATTCAATCCCCTAAACATTACAGCCGTCACAGTTTCGAGATTGTTGCCATTTAGACGTAGTATTAATAACTTAGTTAGATGGTCAAATGAATTTGCTTCAATTGAATCTATGTCACAATTTGCGAGTTCTAGGGTGGTAAGGTTATGATAATTACCTAGAGACCGGAAGACGCCTCTACGAAGTAATTCCACATTTGAGTGGTTTAGTGATAGTTCAGCCAAAGACGGTAAACCAACAAGAAAGTTCTGCTGTAGGTTGGAAAGAAAATTACCTTGTAGGTCTATCCTCTCTAAGTTGTCAAAAACAGATGCACTACTGGTGTTGACTTTCGTGAGACTGTTGTAAGATATGGTGAGGTTCTGCAACTTTTTGAGTCTCTCTAAGTCTGAGAAGTTGATCTCCTCTATTTGGTTTAATTCAAAATCCAATTCTCTGATATTGATGAGATCTTGGTAAACATCGCTGGATATGTTTCGGATATAATTAAATCCCAAGTTAACCTTTTCCAAGGATTGCACAGCTCTGAATGTACCAGGATGGATCAATTCAATGACGTTCTTGTGTAAATTTAAAACTTTTAGATTGTTAAGCCCGGAGAACATTGCAAACTCAAGTTCAGAGAGAGAATTCCTAGTAAGATCAAGTTCTTCTAACTTCTCTAAGGTTCTTAAAGCGCCAATAGTTATGACGTCAATTTTATTGTCGGAGAGGTCCAATATGTTGAGGTTCCGTAAACCACCCAAAGCTTCAGGCGGTATAGACTCTAGCTCGTTGCTGGAGACATCTAGTTCCTCAAGATAAGTTATATCGGTGAATGCCATCTCTGCGATATAGGATATGTAGTTGGTCCCGAGAAGCAGTGTCTTAAGTCTACTTTGTTGTCTGAAAATGTTGTCATCGATCTCATACAAGTCATTGTATTTTAGATCCAATTCCCTGAGATTGGAAGGAAGGGGTAATGCAGTTGACGCAATCTCCTCGATGAAGTTATTTCGGAGAGAAAGAATTTCGAGATTTGCCAGTGACCGAAACATCATTGGGTGAAGCAATTCGATTAGATTTGATTGAAGATAAATCTCTTTTATATTTGGTAGATGATCAAATGATCCAGGATCAATTCTATCAATAACGTTGCTTGAAACATCAAGCACTTCCAAGCTCCTCAGACCTGACAATAAATCGACTGTGATAGCCCGGAGATTATTAGATGATAACTGCAATGTCTCTAATGTCTGAAGTTCTTGGAAGGTCATGTCATTTATTTGGAATATTCCATTTGACCTTAAATCGATCAGCCTTAGATTGCCCAAATGTGATAAGGAATCTCTTTCAACACTCTGGATATCATTAAAACCCAAACATAGGCCTTCATAAGTATCAGGGATTTCTGATGGAATCTCAATAAGGCTAGCAGCTAAACAGTCCAGTGATGCCCCTGTGCAAGAACATGCCTCAGGGCACTGCCATGTTGCTTCAATAGGATTAAAGAGAAGCAATAACTGCACAGCTAACGAGAATATCACCACACCTAGATACCCCGTCATCATCTGTCAATAAAGGTCAAAGAAAGAACACAGTGAATAGAATACAACATGACATACGCATATATATGAACTTGATGCGAAAGCGCAAATATAAGATCTTACATGTCTTACAGATATCACAACAGCTTTACAAATCTAAGGGTGTAGTGAAACCCCATCCTTCGCCACTTTCCGTTTAATGTATAAATACGATAGTGCGGTCTTTTCCTGAACGTAGTTCTGCATTGACCGCTCTTCATTTGAAAACCTCTATTAGTTGCCTGAACAGAGCATTTGTTTTGGATAACTTCCTCAAACTTTTCTTTTGTAACGGTAGCCCAATTCCTGTTGACCCCCTTGCAACTAACTTTCTCTTTACCTGAACCAAAGCAGCAATAAAATTTATAGTAAACATCAATATGAGATTCTGGAAACAGACAGAAGTATCTCTTGAAAAACAACATCGTTGGCGGCCCTATGGCAAGCCGTTTTAACATTTACCTCTCTATTCTACTTAAGTAGAATTAATTCCACTTAAGTTGAATACAATTAAGCTTAAGTGAAATGAATTGCACTTCAGTAGAATTGCATTTTACTTAAGCTTAATTGTATTCCACTTAAGTGGAATTCATATTAGCTAAAGTTCAAACGGTTTTTGTCTACATCGTATTTTACTTAAGTAAACTTCCATTTAGCTTAAGCTAAATTGAATTAAGCTTAAGTAAAATACAATTCTACTTAAGTAAAATACAATTCTGCTGAAGTAAAATTCAATTCTACTTAAGTAAAATGCTATTCTACTTAAGCAAAATGGCTTTTCAATTTCACTTAAGCTAAATTGCATTTTACTTAAGTGAAATAGAATTACGCTTAAGTGAAATGTGATTGGTCAATCTTTTTCACTTAAGTAAAATGCAATTTAGCCTAAGTGAAATAGAATTACACTTAAGTAAAATGTGATTGGTCAATCAGTATGCTACTCATTGCGTCACTGTTCATCCGCTCAATAGGTTAACCATTGCCAGAAAAGAGGTAAAAGTACCTAACGTAAAGCTTGTTTAAGCATGTTATCATTTACTGTCATCGTTTGTACTGCCTTTAGATGAAAGAGCATAATTTTAAGTACAGATGGTGTGAAAATAGGGAGGATCGAAGGTGATATAAACCATTTAAAAAATCTTTGGTTAAATGTTGATATTACTCCGAACGATAATATGGAAGGGTTCAGTGTGATAAACTTGCTCCTGTTCTAGCTCATAATCTAAACTGTCATGATATGGAAGTTTGCAAGTGCCAAGATAGGCCAAGATCACAGCTATCATGTGGTGGGTAGGATATATCAGATGAAAACTTCTATCTCTGCTTTGGCAGGTCTTGAAAGTGACGAGTTTAGTGTGTAAGTCAATGGAACAATTAATTGTGATGCGAGACCTATAGAGTTACGTTCAAGACGTACTAGTTACGTAACTATTTGCGGCCATTGTGCCATACTTATCCAGCTTTCGTTGTGTATTTATACGAACATAACACCATACATACCCTTAGCAATTGAAGCAAAGCTATGTTTATCACTGAGTCTGAACGTTAGACATTTGGTAAATGCAGCCAGCCAATCAATCGTTGCAAACTGTTGCTGATGCTGTTGCACCAAGTAGTGGTACTAGTAGTACTAGTAGTAGTAGTACCACAAGGCATGGTACCATGTTAACATTGCCCCCAGACCAACCACTTCTCCGCACGAGGTAAATGTTAATACGGCTTGCCATGCGACCGATCCTTCAATTCCACTTAAGCTAAATTGTATTTTACTCAAGTAAAATACAATTTTACTTAAGTAAAATGCAATTGTATTCTACTTAAGTAAAATACAATTCTACTTAAGTAGAATACAATTTAGCTTAAGTTAAATTCAATTTCACTTAAGCTTAATTGTATTCTAATTAAGTAAAATACAATTTTACTTAAGTAAAATACAATTTTACTTAAGTAAAATTCATTTAGCTTAAGTGAAAAAGAATGACACTTTTACTTACGCTAAATTAAATTTTACTTAAGTAGAATTGTATTTTACCTAAGTAGGATACAATTAAGCTTAAGTGAAATTGAATTTAACTTAAGCTTAAAAGAAAGTGGTAATTATACTTAAGTGGAATACAATTAAACTTATGTAAAATGCAATTCTACTTAAGTGCAATTAATTTCACTTAAGCTTAATTGTATTCTACTTAAGTGCAATTAATTTCACTTAAGCTTAATTGTATTCAACTTAAGTGGAATTGGTTCTTCTTAAGAAGAATAACGAGGTAAATGTTAAAACGGCTTGCCATACGGCCCCTCCATTATTTACCATCGGTACCACGAAAAGGGTCGATCCCGTTTTAGAAATAATAAAATGTGTCAAAAAAGTATAGAATTTGACGCTGAGGCGCTCTATCTTTGGGCTATCATGCAAGATATGCACACAGGGATCATACTGTGGCGCAGGGAAGAAACAGGTTTGTCGTTCGGACTATGCTATGCATACCACTACAGTGTAAAACAAAATCAATAACATCGTCCCAACCTGTATTATCAGACACATATGTATTGACAATAGTCTACAACCAAACAAAACACGACTCGGCAGGGTGGATTTCTCCGAACCCCTGATTACCTTTAAGGTCATTCCCAGGAAACCGAAACAGCTATACAAGAGCGCAAACATGAAACAAAAGATACGCTGTGACTGTCCAAATCATAAATGGATTAAATTGAAGATAATAGGGACGGGGAAGGGGGGAGGGAACTATGGTGAAGCCTATATTATTACTAATATACATATATATATATATATATACATATAAATATATATAAATATATATATATATATATATATATATATATATATATATATATATATATAAATATATATATATATATATATATATATATATATATTTATATATATATATATATATATATATATATATATATATATATATATATATATATATATATATATATATATATATATATACGTGCGTAAAATGGACTTTGCGTTCGCTTCTACGATCATTTCATACTTAAGTATACTAATAAAATGCGTTAACTATTTCTTTTCTTGTATAGAGGTAGAAAATGTACCTATGATCAATTATTAAAACGGTGAATATATTTTCAATGCTGTAAAATGATCATCTTTGACTCATTTGTGTGCGCCGGGCGAACGTGTGTGTGCGCGAGAGGGGGGGGGGGGGTTGGAAATCCCATGACTGATTTAGGAAAGATCGTGAACCTTTGTGGAAGCGTCAAAGGCGGATTCAGGGATATCAAAAGAGGGATACGGCCTTGGGAAGACTGCAGGTAGTTTCATCCCTACCCCTCACAAAAAAGTCAAACGGTCCATTCTGACGCGTTATTAAGCCTAAACGCAAGGTTGTGCTAACGATCATTTTTCCCCTTATTTTTGAGTAATGCAGGTGTAACACCCACATCATGGATCAGCGCCTCGGGCTCCCCGTCAATGTTACCCAGCAAATCCACCCACCCCCATGAGGTTATAGCCTCGCTCGCCTACCCAGATAAAACTCTCCGAAAATACGAGGGGGAAATGATCAGTGGATTAGTCAGCTTGCATTTTCTATTTCTATAACTGTACAGCAAATAGACTAAAATTAAAAGCAGTTCTTCGTTACTTTCAATCCAAACATGCTAAACGTTGCAAGACGTTACATTAGTAATAATTAAATACCATTAGAAATAACTTTAGAGAAAGGTGGAATGCTTTCAACATTTCAAAGTTGCTCGTTGTGTGGAATTAATACTGACTTTATTATATCTGGACCTAATTGTTGTTTTCTTTTTTGAGGAAATAATAAGATTCGTCCAGTACTCAAAAATTAATGCACATATTAGGTAATGTTAATTTGATTAATATTTGGAGGGTTTGTGATATAATATCTAAAGGTGTAGTACAAATAGTACAAAAATAATGTACTCCAATAAATCATGCATTTCCAGTCGTCACTTACAGTAATAGCATCGTACCATGCATCTATAGCTAGTATCATGGTTTATCATGGTTCATGGAAAAGTTTTTTTCTTATTGTTTTTTAATTATTAACAAATATTCACAATTGTCTCGTAATTATAAATCAACTAAAGTTATACGAACCCTTTCTTCAGTTTCAATACGATGAACAATAGTAAATTTGAGGTTTTCTGTTCACGTCAAATTGCTCTGAGAAGAAGATTAATGAATCAAATTTGTCGAGGCACCACGTTCTCCATTTGCTAGTGCAAACCTTGCCTTTGCAACCTAGCTCTGCAGTAAAATAACAACGGCGCTTACCATTTGTCGCAATCTCTTCCAGTTTCACAGTTATATATATAAATAGATATATGAATATGTATATCCTCCAGCCCAATCACAATAACCACCAGCGCAGGTGTTAGTACTTAAAATTAGATCTCAACTTCATCGTATATTTGTATTATGTATACATCATTTGACTAGCGGCCGGTCCACTGATTACTGAATATTCAATTTACTTCGACAAATGAAATCGGTTGTATTGAAATGTCCTTGCGCGTTTGAGGAAATAACACAAACAGGAACACGAAAACATTCGTGATGTTTTTGACACCCGCGTGCGTGCGTAGTTGATCTCCGAATATATTCCTTTTGTTGTCGCACCACAATGAATTGGTCCAATAATATTGACTAACACACTTAAAGAGGTAACAGTTGTACCTTGACTTGCTCCTTACCACGTACCGTAACTAATGGTTTCAAAATCCCCTCTCCCCGTGCCCCGGGGCTGACAAGGACGTTAAACTTTGTATGATCTACTAGAAGAGTTTCATGACGATTGTATCTGTTTTAAATAATTATTATTGCAGGTCTTCGTTATTCGGTCTTCGTTTTCGAGACTTGCCTGTACTGCGAATCTCGAAAATGAAAATTGAGAAATGAAGACTTCTTTATTTGTTTTCGATTTTTCCAGTCTTCTATCTTCGGTCTTTGTTTTAGATGTCTTCGTTTTAAAGGTCTTCGTTTTAGACACACATATCCAGAGACTATTGTTTTGTCAGTAGCACCTTATCTATATACGTCCAGAGTTAAATGACCTTGAAATGATTGTGATAAGTGTTAAATAGATGATGAATCGAGAACGAAACGTTTGAAATTAACTATAAGTATAGACGAATTATTCCCCGTACTGTATGTGACGTTTGGTTATTACATGGGTGATCCTTTAAGAATATAAATCGTGTGAAAATATTTCCTACACAACAAACTTAACGACTCTCTCTTCTTTTCTTCTCTGCTTGATTGGTTCTTACACTTTTTCTATGGGTTATTCTTATTTTTGTACTGCAGAGTGAGTCATTGTCCATAAAACTGCATAGGTTGTGAAAAAGTTTGTTTTCATATTAGCTGATTTTTCAGCATTTTTCTTCAAGTAGAAGTCAATTGATACAGTCTGTGGCGTAGTTAGATCATAATTAAGGTCTGTATCTGTTTATAGCTCCATGGTATAAGTAGCTCTAAACGCAAAATTGTGCTAATAATAATAAACTCCAAACATTGACCCGACTGATTTTGGTAGTACTACCTGAATCGCTAGTAAGTATCGAAAAGTAGTGCATATGAAGGATGGTGCGTCCGTGTAGTCATTGAAGGCGATACCCATGTGTGGAGGGTGTACGTGGGGGTCCTCCCCCAGAGAGAGATGAAATCAAATGGTACATTCTGGGACATATTTAGAATATTAATTAGGTTAATGTATATATATATACTATATAGTAGCCCGAGGCTTAATGCTTGGTTTGGCAATCAATATTTTGTGTGAAGTTTAAAGGGGGGAGGGGGTGGGAGCACCTGTAGTAGTGGTCCAATTCTTCCCCGGCTGCATGCAAAATCCTCCGACTGATCCATTTCCCCCGTACTGACGATCGAAGGTATTGGCCATATACCTCGACCCCCTACCCCTCCTCGGGCGTAGGTCTACTTTAGAAATGCTGTTCACGGTGATCAGCCGCTACTGTACTCACAGACACAAACTGAGAGATGAATAGACTAATGAAATGCTAGAATGTAGCCAACAACTTAGTTCAAATTAGATTGACTCCGCACATTTTTAAATTGCAAATTGTGAAATTAATTTTACCAATTACTGCTATAGACTATATGAGTTATAAAACGGCATGCCATAATAGTCCAGGAAGACGGGCTTTACAAGCTGCAGAAAGTAACTCTAAGCTTCAGTCTTTGCTAGCCCAAGGGCGGCGGAAGCACTTTTAATCTGGGGGGGGGGGGCACCGATATCAAAGGGCACTTTGCAGAAATTCGATTGGACTGATGCAGCCTTATATTTAGTACCCTTTACAACTCTTATTGTATTATCTTATTTGCGTATACACATCACTCCATCAACGCCCCCCCCCCCCCTCATGGAAAATATGCATATATACTAGCACTGCAATATCCAATGTGCAAATTGGGAAACAAGGATTATGTTAATATCTTAACAAATTTTTCCCATTCGAAATGGCTTTGAGTTTGACCCACAGAAATTCATTAAAAGTCAGGGGCGTAGCCAGGATTTGCAAAGTTGTATGCATGACTATCTGAGCGGAGCGCCACCATCGGTTGGCGCGGAGCGTACAAAAAAATTTTGGTTTTACAAACCCCCCAGATGCCCGGAAACGGCCCTTCCCGAGTGTTCATTCTGGTTCCCTGGCCTCTTGCTAACTTGAGACACCTCAATTTTTATGTAGAAAAAGGGCACATTTTTAACATGAGGAAAAGTGGGGGGGGGGCACGTACCCCCTGTGCCCCCCGGTTCCGCCGCCCTTGTGCTAGCCTATCATAGTCAAGTATCATACTGTAAACATAACACTTTTTTGTTATGTAGGAGTTGTAGTCTTAGCCAATGATCACTAAAGTTGGACTCACCGTAATACTTTTAATTACCTAGCCACGTCCATACTGCAGTCAGCAAGCAGACTATAGACTCTGAGACAATTGCGCAAGAAGAGCCGCAATAACTGTAACGTTAAAGCCGTTGACAGAAACGTGAACACATGCTACCATAGGATAACGTATGGTGCAAGTTGACCGCGAACCTGGGCTACGTAACGGTACTAGCGTTAGTCTATTTGAAATCAGTTAATGAAAAAGAGTTTAAGAATGTGCGTAATATGGTCATCATGTAAGTCAGTGCCCAAATTAACCGAATAATAATCCCCTCCCTCCTCCCTCAGTAAGGCCTAACACTTAATGTGAACAAGCTAGAGCCTAACTTGTATGGTGGAGCATTTTTGACACAGTGTGAGTACAAGACGAATTCCCTTCAGTACGAGCACAAGACACAAAGCTTAAAATTAGAGTGCTTAATCTTACACTATTATCAACAAAAGATAAACAAAATACTGAAATAATGAAGTATACGTGAGAGTGATTACAAGCACAGGTAGCTATGGTTATTTATATATATATATATATATATATATATATATATATATATATATATATATATATATATATATATGAGATGCAGACTTACTACAAGTCTGATCTTCACCCTCTCTTGCATCTCATTATGCATGTTACGTCGGTATGTACATACTTTCGCATCTCATAATGCAACTGTTGAACATCTGCCAAATTCTGAAACTAACACTCCTGTTACTTAGACAATAACACCTATAAAGTAACATTTCAAAGATTTAAGTTGATGGACAAGATGAAGACATATTAGAGTTAAACAGTAACTATATTGCGACGTCTCTGTAACTTCTCCTTCATTCATTTGGCTTTTTGAAAGGTTCAACATGATTATAATTGACACATAAGGATTCTTCTTTGTTTAACTTGATAAGACACCTTATCCAACATACCTCATGCAAAGGTTCCCCTTTAATAAACAGTGTTGCAATCTACATTCCAAGGCTATGACCGTTTCAATTTGCAGAGCGTTATTTCAATGTCATGCAAAAAACATATATTTCCTCCTTTCTCAACCTTGTTTACTCTAAAAGATTGATGTATTGTATTAAAATTTCATAGCCTTAAGCAAATCCGCGTCAGTCTACCCTTCTGTTTACTTTTACTAAAGTGTGACGAATACGCATGACTTGTTTTTTTTTTTTATTCTTCTAAATATAATCATGGCATTTTACCAATACTTTTGTTATGGTGACTTAATAGGGACATGGGAAAGAAAACGCTAGCGACTCAAAATCTTGACTTTTAATGTCATGATTTTGACTTCGTAATCTCATTACTTTTTTACTTTTAATCTCATTATTTTGACTTTAAAAGTCAAAACTAAATATATATCACGTAACGGCTACTTTGGCGCATTAACCAAGCAAGTTAATCTCCTCCCCTTCAGTCATTCACCAACCCCCCTCCGCCCTCTTCACCAACCCCCTCCCTCCTCTTCACCCTCCCTTCACATTGTTACTTGCAATCAGATCCATACAGACATTCTTAGTTTCGTGTCAATTACTTTTCAAAATAATTGTGACGTATTGACATACTCATTGTTAACGTAGTGAAAAATATAGTTTGCATGTTTTTGGCAGGGCTTAAATATATATATTGTATATATATATATATATATATATATATATATATATATATATAAACATTTATGCTCAAAATGGATTACAGTACTGCCATCATGCACCTCTTTCAGGTACATAATAATGTGTTGACATTGTTTAGGCTGGTCGCATATATATTCATTTCATATAGTAAGTATCGAAAAGTAGTGCATATAAAGGATGGTGCGTCCGTGTGGTCATTGAAGGCGATACCCATGTGTGGAGGGTGTACGTGGGGGGTCCTCCCCAGAGAGAGATGAAATCAAATGGTACATTCTGGGACATATTTAGAATATTAATTAGGTTAATGTATTTATATATACTACATAGTAGCCCGAGGCTTAATGCTTGGTTTCGCAATCAATATTTTGTGTGAAGTTTAAAAGGGGGGGGGGATGGGATCACCTGTAGTAGTGGTCCAATTCTTCCCCGGCTGCATGCAAAATCCTCCGACTGATCCATTTCCCCCGTACTGACGATCGAAGGTATTGGCCATATACCTCGACCCCCTAACCCTCCTCGGGCGTAGGTCTACTTAAGAAATGCTGTTCACGGTGATCAGCCGCTACTGTACTCACGGACGCAAACTGAGAAATGAATAGATTAATGAAATGCTAGAATGTAGCCAACAACTTAGTTCAAATTAGATTGACTCCGCACATTTTTAACTTGCAAATTGTGAAATTAATTTTACCAATTACTGGTATAGACTATATGAGTTATAAAACGGCTTGCCATAATAGTCCAGGAAGACGGACTTTACAAGCTGCAGAATGTAATTCTAAGCTTCAGTCTTTGCTAGCCTATCATAGTCAAGTATATATTGTAAACATAACACATTTTTGTTATGTAGGAGTTGTAGTCTTAGCCAATGATCACTTAAGTTGGACTTACCGTAATGCTTTTAATTACCAGGCCTCATTAGGGCCTACGTCTATACATGCAGTCAAGCAGACTGTATAGACTCTGAGACAATTGCGCAAGTAGAGCCGCAATAACTGCAACGTTAAAGCCGTTGCCAGAAACGTGAACACATGCTACTATAGGAAAACGTATGGTACAATTAGTTGCCCGCGAACCTGGGCTATACGTAACGGCATTAGCGTTAGCCTATTTGAAATCAGTTCATGGAAAAAAGTTTGAGAATGTGCGTAATATAGTCATCATGTAAGTCAGTGCCCAAAGTAACCGAATAATAAGCCCCTCCCTCCTCCCTCAGTAAACGCCTTACACTTAATATGAACAAGCTAGAGCCTAACTTGTATGGTGGAGCATTTTTGACACAGTGTGAGTACAAGACGAATTCCCTTCAGTACGAGCACAAGACACAAAGCTTAAAATTAGAGTGCTTAATCTTACACTATTATCAACAAAGATAAACAAAATAATGAAATAATGAAGTATACGTGAGAGTGATTACAAGCACAGGTAGCTATGGTAATTTATATATATATATATATATATATATATATATATATATATATATATATATATATATATATATATATATATATATATATATATATACATTTAGACATATACATGTAGAGGTTTGGCTGCAAAATTCAAAATTTATATTACGCTCTTCTTCATAACGCGGAATTGAGCACTCTGTCGTGGCCTACTTGGAACATTTTATACACTTCTATATATATATATATATATATATATATATATATATATATATATATATGAGATGCAGACTTACTACAAGTCTGATCTTCACCCTCTCTTGCATCTCATTATGCATGTTACGTAGGTATGCACATACTTTCGCATCTCATAATGCAACCGTTGAACATCTGCCAAATTCTGAAACTAACACTCCTGTTACTTAGACAATAAAACCTATAAAGTAACATTTCAAAGATTTTAGTTGATGGACAAGATGAAGACATATTAGAGTTAAACAGTAATTATATTGCGACGTCCCCTGTAACTTCTCCTTCATTCGTTTGGCTTAATGAAAGGTTAAACTAACACCCCTGTTACTTAGACAATAAAACCTATAAAGTAACATTTCAAAGATTTAGGTTGATGGACAAGATGAAGACATATTACAGTTAAACAGTAACTATATTGCGACGTCCCCTGTAACTTCTCCTTCATTCGTTTGGCTTAATGAAAGGTTAAACTAACACCCCTGTTACTTAGACAATAACACCTATAAAGTAACATTTCAAAGATTTAAGTTGATGGACAGATGAAGACATATTAGAGTTAAACAGTAACTATATTGCGACGTCTCTGTAACTTCTCCTTCATTCATTTGGCTTTTTGAAAGGTTCAACATGATTATAATTGACACATAAGGATTCTTCTTTGTTTAGCTCGATAAGACACCTTACACAACATGCAACTTACAAATGTTCCCTTTTAATAAATAGTGTTGCAATCTACATTCCAAGGCTATGACCATTCAATTTGCAGAGCGTTATTTCAATGTCATGCAAACATATATTTCCTCAATTCTCAACCTTGTTTACTCTAAAAGATTGAGGTATTGTATTAAAATTTCATAGCCTTAAGCAAATCCCCGTCAGTCCACCCTTCTGTTTACTTTTACTAAAGTGTGACGAATACGCATGACTTGTTTTTTTTATTCTACTAAATATTATTTTGGCATTTTACCAATACTTATGTTATGGTGACTTAATAGGGACATGGGAAAGAAAACGCTAGCGACTCAAAATCTTGATTTTTAATGTCATGATTTTGACTGTCGTAATCTCATTACTTTTTTACTTTTAATCTCATTATTTTGACTTTAAAAGTCAAAACAAAATATATTTCACGTAACGGCTACTTTGGCGCATTAACCAAGCAAGTTAATCTCCTCCCCCTTCAGTCATTCACCAACCCCCCTCCCCCCTCTTCACCAACCCCCTTCCCTCCTCTTCACCCTCCCTTCACATTGTCACTTGCAATCAGATCCATACAGACATTCTTAGTTTCATGTCAATTACTTTTCAAAATGGTTGTGACGTATTGACATACTCATTGTTAACGTAGTGAAAAATATAGTTTGCATGTTTTTGACAGGGCTTATATATAGGGCTATATATATGTATATATATATATATGTATATATATATATATATGTATATATATATATATATAGATATATATATGTATATATATAGCCCTATATATATATGTATATATATAATATATATATATATATCCATTATATTTCCGTGCAACATCGTGGATAATATTTCCAAATGGTCTACCTAGCACAAATCTCGATAATAAAAAAAATTGAAAACACCACAGACTTTAACTTATACATCTATTTACCAAAATTGATACAAAAAGAACGACATGTTTCGAAAGTAGCGACTTTCATCATCAGGTTACAAACGCAAAATGAACGAGTAATAGCAGATAAATGTACACTAGCAATAACACACAAGGAAAAGTAGATTAACTCAACAAAGATAACACTGGACAGTCAAGCTGCTTGTTGAGATTAGGTTTATCCCAATTGATGTGTAGACTTTCTTTGATCCTAAGCTGGAGTTTAGTGGGAGCGGAGTCGATAATTTTGAATGAGTTGTTGTCACATAGCCGCTTACAGTTGGGAAATTTAGCTAAGTGTTTGTAAATATGTGAATTCTTATCGGTTTTTAAATGCTCAGAAATCCGTGTAGAAAGGTGCCTATGGGTTTCCCCTATATAACAAGCATTACAGCTTGTGCAGATGAATTTATAGACCACACGAGATTTAAGGTATGATGGAATCATGTCTTTTACTACACACATATTTCGAACTTTAAATGCGATAAACACTAATTTGACATCAATGTCTGTACAATGCGATTTGATCAACTGTCTAACTTTGTTTTGAGCATGACCAGAGAAATTACCAATGTACGGGAGCTTGTAAAATCTGGTATTGTGAGAAGCCGGGTCAATGATATTTTTCGGTGACAACTTGTTTTGTAAATACGATTTCACAACTTTGTCAATTAAGTGAGAGGGGAACTGATTTTTGCCGAGTGTGGATAAAGGGACACTCCAGCCCAGTCCATGTAATTTCAAATTCATGCGGCAGGACGATACGCCCTCACGACCTCTAACGACACCATACTACTCTAGGACTTGGACACTTTTACTAGAAAAAGTTGAATATCAAAGAAATTCAACTTTAATTGTAGAAAAATTTAGAATTTAAAACTAACAGCTAAACTGTTACATCACCGTTTCATATTTTGTGTAATTGCTTGCATAGCAGTGTGCCCAAACTATACAAAAACGGCGTGTCTCATTACAGTATTTACATCAACTGAGATAGGCAAGGGCGTAGGAACCGGGGGGCTGGGGGGCGCCAGCCCCCAATGAAAAATGTGGTGGGCGGAGGTATCATTCCGCCCCCCCCCCGCTTCGCAAGTCAGAAAACCCTTTTTTCATTTCTCAATAAATGATACAACATTCGTCATTTTACTCAGAACATTTTGGCAGAAAAAAATCTCATTTGGAGCACCAAATTGCATCTAAGGCCAGGTGAAAATGCAAAATTATTTACAAAATGGAGTGGGTGTTGAAGTGTGCTATATTGCACCAACTTGCATCTGAAGCCACCTGGAAATGCAAAAAAAAATCCAAAGGTGAGGGGGACACCACTTCCCCTTAGCCCCTCCCCCAGGCCGGCTATCAGTCTTCAGCCCCCCCCCCCCCACTCAAAAGTACCTTTCTACGCCACTGGAGATAGGTCAATATATGCTTTTAGAACACCTTAAGAATTTAAACTACTATTGTTCAAATTTGTCCTACATCCTACAAGAATGTCTATAGTTATGGAGAATATCTGTCTGGGCCTGTATGGATATTCTTTATTAGTATTATATTCTTGAGGTTGGGGGCATGACGGGGGGGGGGGCTGGGTGGGGTAGGGTTGCAATTTAAAATTCACTGGTGATGTTGTGTGTGCCTCTTTAGCATTCTTATTCAAGTTCAATTTATCAATCACATATGACACTTGAAAACTGAAAGCATCACGCACAGATTCATACAAAACAAGAGCATTACAATGCAATCGCAGAGAATTAGGCAAGCATCACATAATACGTGGCAAATATCAGACATAATCAAGGTACTGAAAACGTGTTGTCACCAGGAAATAACACCTATGGATGCATTGCTGTTGTCTAAATCACAAAGAGGGTATATTTCCCTGGCAGACAAAAAAATCCGGCTACAATAGACGCCAGATATATTCTTTTGGGGACTGTTATTACAACCAAATATATACGTAAACACTATACGTGTCCAGTCAACCATCATGCGTGGGTTTTCAAAAAGAATGCATGAATTCGGTGCTATTTTTAAACCATTGACGCAAAATATTATTACCTGTATACTGATCAATCTTTGCCTTGAAACTGTTTATCCATTATGCTAACTTATGAAAAGAGAAAACTTTGGTGATCACACTATTTGAAATATCAAAAATTGATAGAGTGGAAACAAAATCTCAAAATTAAGTCTGGTTGCTTGAGGTCTTACGACAAGTCAGCTTTATCTTAAAATAAAATTCGACACTGGTGCAGTACTTGTTTTCTATGTGGTAGCAGTAGTAAAACATATGGGAGGTGGGGGTGGGGTGAAGGGGAAATATAGGTTGGGAGAGGTGTAGGAGGCAGGTGGAGATATTGTAGTGGGCTTCCAGTCCTGGTCATATGAGTCAAGATAGGTAGGAAGAGGTGTGGGAGGCGGGTGGAATTCTTGTAGCGGGGTTCCAGTATTGGGCATATGAGCCAGGTGGGGTGGAGGTGGGCTGAAGGGGGAAATAATTGACCCCATTGACAAGCATTTGGTACTCTGCAAAAATTACGCATAGTAGAGATGAATATCTAGTCACAGGTTTGAGAAGTATGAAAGCAAATGGACCACTTGAATGGCATTAATCTCTATTGTTATAAACTTTTTTTCAAATAAGGCAGATGTGGTTCGTCATTGAGTATCGATAAAGTCCAATAGTGTGTTACGTGTTGGACACAACGGGGACTACTTGGTATTCCAGAAATGGCAGTTATCTTCATCTGTTCATTGTTCATCAGAATGCAGTTCATTGACTTATGAAACAAATAGAATAAAGAACGAGGAATCGGAAAACAGTCTTCCGAGATCAAACTAGTTTTATACTGAATCGTGTACAATTAACATATCAACTTAAGAGTTGAAGACATCCCCCAAGATCATGTGTTGTATCTTTTCCCTTTCGAGGGGAATGGTTATACACACCTTACGATGATCACACAGTCACAGTCTTGATGCAAGGGGATATGGGTTGAGAGCGGATCAAACGTTCGGTGGTTTGGTTTCGTGGCCAGGTTCTTTCCTGGGTGACTTTTCGTAAAATTATCCCCGGTAATCAATCATGGGAGAATGATCGACAGATAGATTTTGCTGACACTTAATAACTCAATAAAATAATTAAATAATGAATAAGGTAGAATTTTAGATTTAGTATGCTATAATACCAAAAACTAACAGACAACTTTCAGTCCAATAATATTCCTGTAGCTTTTCCAGTTTCAAGATATGTTTCGTTAAAGACACTTATTTCTGGAATATTCGTTTAGGCTAACTTGATGGTGACGTCGGTTCCTCATGGTAGTTCTTATACTTAATGTTAATCGGTTGATTTTGAGGTCAACTAGAATACGTTTGTTAAACTTCATCTAAGCAACAGAGCACCCTTGGATGGCATTCAATACCATTTGTCCTTAACAAATTGGTAATAAATTATAAACATGTCATTTGAGACCATATCATCTTAATTTCTCCCTTTGAGTTTTGTATTGCAACTGAGGAACTCGTTTGATGGGCTGTGTACTAAACTAAAAGGTCCAGTCACTTTAACTAGTGAACCTCAACTGTTTAAAGGGTCATTCCAAAACACACAAAAAAAGGTAATGTGCTATACAACCCTAGCTAGACCGAAAGCAGTGGTTTTTAACGGTCCACGGCATATCAAAGTTAATTTGGTTCCTGAAGTTATCAAAACACAATACGGGGTATATTTTTATTGTGAATCTCAAACAAAGTTCATAAAATCACTCAGTTTCCGAAACTACCTGCTATCCGGTATGAGAATTGCTACTATACTGTTGCTTATAATGGGACCATATTGACACTGGTATACTTTGGTTTTCTTGCAAAAGTGATATAGATTGAATTCTATGTATATTAAAATGTTATCACATGGTCTTGCTGGCTTGTATGTCTTTGGCATTGCAACGAATATAATGCTTGTTTTGGTGTAGGTTGGGTAAATCTTTGCCAATACATTTATACCCAACAATGAGTTTAATTGCTTGGCTTACCACAAATAACCCATTACAATAAAATTCATTCTACCTTCAGAGTGACAAGAAAGAAAGGCTTTTAGGGAATTCGATGGCGCTAGTTTGAAACAGGGTGTTTTTTAATATAAAATAACTATATGGCTCTTAAAGGCTTCCGTAGATTCACTTTTAGGAGAATAGCGCCTCATCAGGCCACGTATTCAGTGGACGGTGGCTGCAAGCATGCCGGTCGCAGAGATGTCACCACCTCTGGCCAAAGGCAAGGATTCACGCACGCCACCTAGTACGCTTCTGGTCGATTTGACCGACCCTCTGCGCATCCTCCCGGGTTCTTTTGCGACAACAAGGGAGACATGGTACGGGATCCTAGGCCACAAAAAAGCACCATGCCTACAGCCAAAGGTATTATCGCCAGAGGCCTGTCTTGAACCCTAGCCACGATTTACACGACCGACAAGGAATGAGTCTTTCATCACCCGCTTAACAGCATCGGCCACCACATCAGCTAGAAAATTATGTGGTTGAATTAATATATCAAGACTTCAGCGTCGACTACTGAAAGAGAAAAAGAAATTTATAACGTGTATAACCAACCATTGATGGAATCGAACTCAGTTTCATCGGGTTTCCAGTCCACTACTCTACCATCTGAGCCATTTGACAACTTAATTTTTATCGAGCTTAAATTAGTATTATTGGTTGGATACAATCTATTGGTAACAGTGAATGACACTGCCTTCAACGAAATCTCTATTCATCCTGTTTCACTCTTATTAGAACAACGGATCTGAATATCTTTATTAACAAGAAGCTCACGCTTGTCTTTGTGTACATTGCAGCAAGCAGTAAGAATTTCGTTTCCTTCCAAGACGTAAATATACAAAAGGCTTATGCCCCGACATTATCGATGACTTCGTAATAAGCAGTACTAAAAGAAAAACGAATTCCGTGAAATCTTCTTATTCACAAAAGGTTGCTTAAGATTATGCTTGAAAGAGATTCCTTGCTGTAAGTTGTCTCCCTTTACAACTATATTCTATGCAGACGATCATGAACTGGAATAAGCCTGAAGTTTCAACAAACACTGAAGTCCAGGCGCGTATCCAGGATTTTCTAACCCGGGGGGCGCGAATTACTAAATCTAAGCGGAGCGCCACCATCGGTTGGCGCGGAGCGTACAAGAAAATATCTGGTTTTGATACCCCCCAGATCACCGGAAATGGCACTTCTCGGGCTTGAAAATGACCAACCAGATGTGCACTTTTGCCTGAGAATCAAGTATTTCCCAAAAGTTTTTTTTCCATCCATAACCTTTTTGAAGATTGTCACCAGTCACACATCATGTTCGACCTGATTGCATGTCCTATGGATCATTGCTTTTGTAGGTAATTCTACGTCACGGCCCACAATATCCGAAAGCCCCACTTTTCAAGGTTTTAAGCCCATTATTTGTTGAGAATTTGAAAATTCACATTTCTCGTGAATAAAATCACTTTTAAACATACCCATAATGTTTCACAAAATTCAATCTATGGACAAGCAATATAGAAAAACCTTCTGGAACCCCTAACAGACAGGTCAAAATTGCACGAGTAGAGGAAAGTATGATGAAGAATGTTGGTGAGGAAATTTTGGAAAATTCCGACACAGTTAATTTATTGGTGTAGAAATATTGCAACCTCTTATAATGGCTATTATAAAACTTGGTTGAAGGGAATGAGAAATAGCAGATATTTCCGATATCAGGTATATCGAACCGAACACTAGACACATAGGCGTAGGTCCCGTAGGAGGCGGGGGCTGCAGCCCCCCCCCCAACCATTTTTTTCTGGCACCTACTGAAAGAAAAATAAATAGCAATGAATAGCTTAAAAATGATCTCCTTGGTAATTAAAATAAAGTTGTAAGCTTGGCCGACATTACCTTTGTAAAAGAGAGTTTTGACATAAATGGATCTGTATGCTTTTTCTCCATCTACAAAAGACATTTGGTTGTTTACATTAGCATCCGGCGGTATACTGTGCAACTTTCACGGACCGTTATGTAAACGATGCCATGCAATGTAATGAGCGATGCTTGCTTATATGGTATTGACATCGATATGTTGAACGCGCGCTGCGCGCGCGAAAAATTTAGGCTTTTTTTCGGGCAAGTCATTACAGCCCCCAAATCCAATTGGGCTCCTACGCCTTTGACTACACACATAGACAGTTTTTGAGGCTGTTCATCGTGGAACATGCATTCAATGCTCACTGATATGATGTTATATCTGCTCTTTGCTTTACAAATTCGAACAGGCGTGTAGCGAGTAATTGCCAAGAGAGGGGCGAAGCCTGTAGGCAAACTATCTAAGCGAAGCGCCACCATGTGTTGGCCGAAAATGCCTCCCAGATCGCTGGAAATGACACTTCCCAGGCCTTGTAAGTTGCATCTAAGCATTGTCTATTTTGAAATTACTAGCGATGTCATAAAGAAAATTTGCTCGGGGGGGGTAGGGGCGGTCGCCCCCTTCCCGAAATGCGTCATGTTCCCCGACGACTCGGTCGAGTTCAAGACCAGCCACAGTTGGTTCCATATAGCACAATTGTACAATTGTTTAAGGCGTCCATACACACACGCGTTATGATAGACCATATATAGTATTTATATGGATCCATTAGTGAGAGAGGAAAAATGGAAACGTCAAAAATGGAGTTGTCGGTGTAAGGGGTAGGGTGAGGCGCAAACCCCCTCCGTAATCCTCGATCTGTCACTGGCTACCATGTGTATATAATAGGGATCAGCGCTTTAACTATGACTGTTCCTCTTTCTCTTCCCGAGGTCTTGGCTATCTTCTACTCCCTCCTTTTCTCCTTTTTCTCTCTTTTTTCTTTTTCTTTTCCCTTCCTTCCTCTCCTCCTTTTCTTTTTTCCCCCTCCTTTTCCCTTTTTTCTTCTCTTTTTTCTCTCCTCTTTTCCTTACCCGGGGGGCGCGCGCCCCCAACGCCCCCCTGGATACGCACCTGTATTCACATCTCAGTACCGTTTTAAATGAGGAAGGTACGATGCTTATTAAGTCAAACACGTCAACTTCATGTGACTAACCTTATTTAGGGATCGGAAATAGCACGGTTATTCGAAACCCGAAACATGATTTATAGGGTTTTGAGTTATGCAAGTAGATTTGGGAAACACGGGGATCGGGAATTCGTCAACATCGAGACTTTTGTTTAGTCCGCAGTGACTTGATGTGCTTATATTGATCCTCTGAAACTGCGGCATTTGCGTGGATACGCCCCCCCCCCCCCGCCCCTAAGTGACAAATTTTGATCTATTGGCAGCCAACTTGATCACGTCGTTTACAATTGTTGCATTTTGAAAGACTTTCATATGTGCAATACAAGTCAACACTATGACATGGTCGACTACATCAACAGCTATAATCGCTCATATAAAACAAAAGTTATAGGAGGCAATAGCATCCCTTTCATGGTCATAGCTTCCCTCCCTTCACCGCCGCCCCTCCTACCCATACCATTTGCCGGTACGTTACTGAGCCATGAACATTGTATATTAGATCTCTATGACAATGAAATATTCAATTGCATAAGTTTCCGATGAACAGAATTAATAAAGATAAAGTTTCCTCCTTCTTCTGCTGACTGAATGAAATGAGGTATTTTAAATCGCCTCTCATATTGAGTATGGGTTTGAAAATTCATCCAAGACGCATCCAGAACTTTGTTTTACTTTAACTTCATCACCTGACCAAATTTATTCATGCAACTTATTCTTGAAAAAAACATCATGTTACAAAGTATTCTTTGAGCTGTTATAGGTCTGAATCAAAAGGAAGGAATAAACCAATTAAAGAACATGTGAACTATAGACACATTCTTTGCATTTCCTTTCGAGTCATTGGAAGATTAGAGATTACGTTGATCCAAGAATTATACTCCATGAAATGGGAGGAAATCTATTGTATTGTGAAATCTGATTGGAGGGGACCGGTTACACATTTTTAAATAATTTGAAATCATAGTGAAACCGTACCAGGTAGAACAGGGAAAAAAGCAGACGAAATGACATTTGAACCATTATTTAATTGATTTAGTGATCATATTTTAAATTTCGAGTGATTTCATACTCATTGAAATAAGCCCTAAATCAGAAGACTGTACTATAGTTTTAAGTGTTGAATTGCAAAACAACAATCAACACCTTCCCCCGTAAACTGGTTTGAAGTTCTGTGTTCACCTGTCACTTACGAACCCAACGAGATTATTTCAACAATTAGCAAATATCTGTTTCCTTTCTCCGTTCCTATCTATAGCCTTTGATCCCTTTGAATGGCTTTCTTATAGGCAAACCGCACATTTTACTGAACATTTGACTTTATAGATTTCCCAGTCAAACTTAATTCAAAATCATTCACTACCGTAACTTTATAGAATCGACACCGGCGCAGACACCAACGCTTAATATGGCATGCGCACAACCGACACTGTAACTGTAAACCTTCAATGTAAACTTGTGCGTTTAAGGTTTCCTCTTATTCCCGAACAAAAACGCGTAATCGCTTGATGACACAGTGAAGTTGTTCCTTGATGAGAAAGCGTCCAACGCCATAAACGTGTCGAATAGACTACTATCATGTGCTGAATAAAAGCACTATAGCGACTCCTATCAATTTGCAGCTAAGCCAGATTGTTGGGAGTTTGCTGATCATTGTCATGCAAATGAGTTTGAATGCAACACAGCGATTGAGTGCATGTTGTGCTCCCTTATTTTTGTTGATCTTTGTGTATTACGAGCACTCAAGCAGTGTGGCAGTGGCGTAACGATGAGCCCGGGGCCCGGCTCCTGGCCCAAAGGGCCCCCTATCGGGAGGTCCAAGCAAACGCGTCTGCAGAAATGTTGATAAGGGGGAATCAGTAGGTCGTGTAGGTGTAAGATACTACTTCCAACTATCTAAGCGGAGCGGTACCATCGGTTGGCGCGGAGCGTAGCACGACTTTTTGGGCCAAAAATTACTCCTAGATCGTCGGAAAGACACTTCCCGGGCGTTTTAAGTTGCATTTAACACATCGGATATATTGAGATCTCATGTCCTAGGATTTTGACTTTCAATAATTTCAGTAATGCATCAGTATAGCGGGGGGCCCTTTTTGGCCGGGGCCCCCGGCTCAGCACGGTCTGAGCCCATAGGAGTTACGCTCCTGCAGTGTGGATGTCACGTACCAACTACCTACGAGGGTACATCATAATGGCGAGCAATATTTCTAATAATAAATAATAAATGAACTTATAAAGCGCTAAAATCTACGAAGTATTCAATAGCGCTGTACAACCCTAATAGAACGCCAACTTGAAAAAATGAGTCTTCAAGCAAGACTTGAACTGACTGAGAGTGGGAGAACTCCGCACATATATGGGCAGACCATTCCAGAGCTTGGGCCCGGCTGATGGAAAGGCACGGTCGCCATAGGTTTTCAGTTTAGTCCTGGGAACAGTGAGAGTGAGTGTATTGCTAGAACGCAAGGTATAACGAGTATTGACTTGGAAGGACAGATCGTCTGACAATTAGGCGGGTGCCATTCCATGAATGCACTTATACACCAGGAGCAGTACTTTGAACTTAATTCTGAATTCAACAGGCAACCAGTGCAAAGAATGGAGGATACTCAATGATGGCGTGTTGAAGTCATAGCAGTCTACAACAAGCCTGGCTGCGCTGTTCTGCAGACGTTGCCAGAGCCTTATATACAGAGAGTTGCGACAACTCGGGTCCGGGAATTTTCGATCACGTGACCTCATGGCACCATTTTGGGGCCAACTAATTCTGGCCGTAAGATCGACAACAACGTACGTTCGAGCAGTCAACATCTGCGCTGCCATCACAGAATGCCTGGCTGTTCAGCGTGGGGCTGTTCGAATCGTCCCGAAAATGGGTCAAAGCTGTTCAGATTCCCAACAAACCCAGATCGGAGGAAAACATGGGAGGCGAAAGTAAACAGGCTTCACTGGAAGGCGAACTCCAATCACAAACTTTGCGACGTGAGTACTTCACCTAGGCCTAGTACAATGAACTAAGATTCGTAACACTAGGCCTAGCCTAGTCCATAACCAGGACTGTGGGTTACACCACAGTCCTTACAGCTATGTATGGTGCACTGTGCAGTGTACATACACACATAGTTAACAACACAGAAAACAGAGCATAAATTTCAGGCATGAAAATGGTCTATTTTTAACAAGTTCTGATCAAGAAAGTTGCTATGTTGGGATGAGATCTGTTATAAGGTGCATAAAAATATCTCTGCAAAGTTTAGTGAGTATATTCCTTAAATTGAAGGCTCCAGCGTGGCAAGACAAATCGGGGATCTACGAAGCACTGTGCAATACAAAGCACCAAGGGCTAGCCTAGCCCCCTAATGAAAAACTGCTTGGCTCCATTGAGTCATGAGCTTGTTTGGATTATTATTTATGAAAATTTGGGTGGCGATCTGGCAGACCATTGAAATGATTAATCATTCTGCTTTGCACTTGATGATTTGAATTGAACTGGTCCAGAACTCCACTATCTTCTATGAAATAATATTGAAAAATTAGGTTACTAAAATATCACTGTAGGCTAGGTAAAAATATTTCCTAGAACATTGTGTCCTGTTAGAGGATAGCAGGTAAAACTAACAGAGTCAACTGAAAACCATAGGCCTAATTAGGCTCAGGAATCATGTTTGTCCATGTCATACATTGGTACGGTATACAAATCCTAATTCATATTCTTACAACCGGGCAGTTCCAAGCAAAAGAGGACATAACCCAGGAAATTCAATTTGACTGAGCCTAGGCCTAGCATTTTACCGTGGTTGGCGGGCAACTCCCCCCCCCCCCGGCAATCCCCCCCAAAAAACGACTCTAATTTTCGACTTCTGACAACATATTTATGCTTCTGTTGGGGGGGGGTTGTCCGGGGGGTGTTGTCTGGTCACGATTACCTTATCCATTAATAATAGAAGCCCATGCATAGTAATAGAGGCACAATTGGTATTTTGAAGAATTTCTGACTTTTTGGATCCTTTAGTATATATAGATGCAGCTTTTTCAAGTTATTAGACATAAAATTCGTAGATAAAAGCCTGACTCTCATACAAAAATATTCTGAAGTAGATCTTTTCAAATTCCAGCAGCAGCTTAGTTCTCATAACGCTGAAATATCCTACTCACATATACCATATGTTTGCGATGTGAGTTCCAGATTAGTGTAAATTCCTTACAGCACCCAGTTTGGGTCATATTATGGTGGTAAAGTCCTGTCAGCTGCAATTTATTATTCGTATTTCATACATTTGAAATAAAACTAAGTCATACCAACATTGTGACAGTGGCTGAGTGAGAAATATTCAGCCTAGGCTTCTGTGATGAAGCCTTATGAACCTTCTTCCAACTGCCACGGTATAACACTTTGAACTGCCCACCCCACCACTCTTTTTCAAAACCAAGGTCAGAAGAGTAACTGCAGCAAATTTCATCTTCTATGACGTCTGTCACTGAGAATTTATTCTGACCGACCTGGCTGGTGGGTAGAGGCAACCCCCCCATGCTTGCCTAAATGTCATACTGTTCTGGGAGTGTTCCAATCTAAATGTACAGTATTCATAGCTATTTTGGGTAATGTGCAACTAAACATCCTCCCCCCCCCCCTCCACACTAGAACTACAGGTTAGTTTCCTGGTATATATATTAAAGTTGCGGGGCCTATCACTGAATAAAATTCAGCATCAATTTTTCCCTCCTACAGGCTCACTTCTCAGAGGACCAGTTTGAGCAGAACCGGGTGGATGGGAAGCGGAAACTGAAGTCGACAGCAATTCCTACCATCTTCCCTCATCGACGATGCAAGAAAGTGCGGAAACCACCAGCCAGAAGGGACGCTCCATTGCCAGTGAAACATCAGGGATTAATTCATTTTTTTTCCGACGTGGCTGTTTATATCCGACCGACGAGACCAATTGTGATACCCCGAAACAATCCCCCTACCCTGCCCCACACGTCACCTTTAACCCTGCGCTCTAAATTGTGTGGGACTGGAACACAGACAAAATGTGATTGGTCCATTTAGTTACCATAGCAACCAATTTTCAAAGACCTAGCTTCATGATTCTGTGCACCATGTCAGTACCAGTCACATGTCCAAATATCAACTTCATCAGCCATTGCTAGCTCAAGTTACAGTTAATCCCAATTTTGACCAATCACAGGCTTTGTTTGGTTACCATGGCAACAATGGAAGAATGTACATTATTCCGCAACTGTGCAATATGTGTTACAATATGATATATAATCAGTCATAATACAATTTTACCGTACCAGAATATCAACTGTTGAATTTGGACTTCCAAATGTGCCAACCTCATCCCCTTGAACTTGAGCGCAGCCAATCCCTCCCCCCCCCCCCTCCCGTTCGACACTCGACGCCCTACTTACACAGCCTCGGCGCATAAAAGCACCACAACATGAGCAGGCCAAAAATAAAACCCAGAATCCCGCTCACACTTCTACAATGCCATCGAAAAATTCCCCTATCCACCTGAACGCCCATTCCCACACATACTGTATGTTGCCCATTTGGCCCCAAAATGGCGCCCAAATTTCAGTTGTCGCAACTCTCTGTATATAAGGCTCTGGACGTTGCAGTCTCTGAATCAGATACCCTGGAGTACCATGGAGCAAACTATTGCAATAATCCAAATGGCTATGAATGAATGAACCAAGGTGCTCATAGTTCTAGAAGACATATGGTTCCTAATCTTCTTTAGATTAAAAATATAATAGAAACCAGTCTTGCAAACTTTACTGATATGTTTATCCATTTTCATGTGTTTGTCGAAAATAACCTCGAGGTTGCGGACTTGATCTCAAGAAGCAATGGAAACACCACCAAATTTGATAGACTTATTGACGACCTTTGTGAGCTGGACTGGAGTGCCGAGAATAATGAACTCAGTTTTACTATCGTTCAGCTTCAATTTCTGTATTTAGCACGATTTTCGACCGCCCCCCCCCCTCCCCTTGAGCATTTTTTGTGTATGTTTCTATGATATCGCTAGTAATTTCAAACTAGAAAATGCTTAGATGCAACTTGCAAGGCCTGTGAAGTGCCATTTCCAGCGATCTGGGAGGCATTTTTTGCCAAAATTCTCTTGTACGCTTCGCGCCAACTCATAGTGGCGCTAGGCTTATAGATATATATGTTCCAGTGCCGATTCTACTGCTCTAATGGTTTGTCTACAGGTTCGCCCCTCTCTTGGCAAATTCCTCGCTACGCGCCAGTCTGGGTAACGATCCTTTACAAATATCACTGTTTAGTTGCGATTTAGGTGACGGCTTTTGCTTTTTACCGTGTGACCGCATTTCGGTGCCATGTCGATGTCATTACATCATACAACAATAAATATAATACTGCACAGGGCTGCCTAGTTAGAAACGAACTGTCATATTGGGCAATAAAAATTGTTTCCAAACTTTACATGAGGCTTCTTTTCGAGTTCCTGATTGCAGGAGGATCTAAAATACATTCGCTGAACGTTACTTTCATAATGCCATGAGGAACAGTGTTTGAAATAACTCGTTAATTTCTCTCAAGTCACTTGGTCATACCTTTAAGAACGTAACATAACATGCTGTTGCACAGTCGCACAATTATATTTTGTAAGTTATATCATTATTTTGAGAGTAAAGTGAAATAAAAGCATTTCTTGGTGTTTTATATATGTATGAAATCACAGATTGTTATGAAATCAATGAAGTCAAATATTTTAAATTAAAGTACAAAACAAACAATGAAGCTAGGTCAGTTTGCTTCGTTAGCTCTTTGATTTATATGCATTTTTAATCCCAGTCTTTTTACATGTACCACACCCAAAATGAGATATGAAGAGTTTGACTTATTTTTTTTTTTTTTTGCTTTTAATGAAATAAATTAAGGGGTAATAATTTATTTCATCAATGTTTTACCGTCATCATTTATTGATTGAGCATAGAGAAAACAATTCCCAGCCATTGTTGGATCTCAAAGTTCAAATTTATTTTCTCATATAACATTTGACAAACAACGAAGAAAAAGTGACACCAACAGTATACATATTAGTAATAATTAAAATGATTTCATGAGAAATCAGGATCAGGCTATTGACAGGTTTATTTATTTATAAATGGCCATACTTTTTTGCGGGGTGCTTGCAAGTAATCCAGGGATTCGGTCGTACGTTTTCTTAGTGAGTTTACTGTTTTACACGAATTTTAAAAGTCGAATTCATATAAAACTTTCGAAGTTAGTTTAACACGGTAACAGACATTTTCCTTTAAGTAGCATTCGGTAAATACTCAGTTTATCCGTTGTCCTCGTTGCGGTTTAGTATAGTATTAAATTTGCCAATATTTTTGCAGCAGAGTTGGTAGTTTGACCTAAATCAAATGAATATTACTGAATTTATCATGCTCAGTTGTTTATAAGATAACTATAAATAATATTGGACCTGCACAGAGGAGCCAACGTAATCGTCAATTTAGCCTTAAAGGAGCAGTCCAGAGATTAAGCATATCGTACAGCTAAATAGCTGGACTTGGACTTGGACTAAGACACATTTACCTTTTGTCTAAATCCATTCTTTAAGTTTGCAATTTGTGTTGAATAAAACTCTCACCATCCTACTAAACCCTTAAAGGAAAGATTAAAACAAATGAAAACATAAATCGAACCAGAAAAACAAGAAATGAGGTAATGACTGCAAATGTTTAATGTGCAAATAATAACAATATTATTATTAATAATAAAACAAATATTAATAATAATAACAATAATTACAATAATAATAATTACAATAATAATAGTTAATTACATTATATTAAATCAAATTTTGGGAAACACAATTTCTATATACTATAGCTCCTTACATTATCAGCTTGCATGATTGATGAGTGCTTAATTACATGTAAATATATACAGGAATTGATCAGAATGATGCAAAGTTAATTCGAATCAATTTTGCGAAAGGCAGCTTCAAAACAATTGTATAGTAATTAGCATAATTAATTAAAAACAAATTAATTAGGCGAGAGGTAGGTGAGTCCACATTTGTGTTACAATACAGGTCTTTTAAGAAATTTTCACTGGGCGAGCATAATGCATCGGGCGGCCACGAACGACCTTGCAAAATCGTAAATGCAAAGGTATTTTGCAGACTTATGCTGAACCAATTGAAAGATACTTTTTATTACGAATATTTACGAACAACTTGGTTTTATAAAGCGATGTCTAACTCTTACTCGCCTAGTGTCTCAGCAGTTTTGCACACTGGGCGACCAAGGCTCTTCACTGGTCAACCAAGTAATAGACTCTTTGGAGTCGTTTAACATACTGACTTTGGCGTTATCACTGAACAACTATCATTATCAAAATTAGTTCTGTATGTTGTCACGGGATATGTTCGTAATGCTGAAACAGGTTATTAAAAACCTCGAAAAGGTCAGAAAAAACACTTGAAACATGGGACGTGTTTGACACGTGGGCAGCTCAGTCTAGGCCTGCAATACTGTATTTTCATTGCTTTCAGTTAGTTTTATATACAATATTGAATTTATAAACAAACGCCTGACTTTTGAAAGGCGGGTTTGTTGTAGAGAATAACACTAACTTATTTGCAGACGACACAATAAGAAAAAAAACAACCAATTTTCTTCATACAGCAACAACAACAGAATTGTTGGCCATTCTCCATTCCATAGAAAGCCTCTTGTTACTTTTCCTATGTGCGTTTGTCATGTATATATTTATTAGCATGAGAGGTATATCGTTGCAAACACACATACTAGCTGCTTTACCATTCTACAAGTACTGATCACATACTATGCTAAACATATACTAAAAGTCTCCTGTATATAGTAGTATCATTAAATTTCTTAATCTCAAAGATATTCCATGGCATAGAAAATGATTATAAAAACAGTCAATGAATTATTGAGTGTGCTAGGGGTATACAGTAAAAAAGGAATGGCAAATCTGATCAAATTTGACGCGGCAGTTTATATATATATATTTTTTAACATTGCAGTATATGGTAGGACTCTGTTAATGACATGTTAGTGCATTGATTTATCAGACTGGGTGAGAGCTGAATCCCTGTCGATGGGAGCGGTGTGATTTCGTTTTCGTTCGCAGGATCAATGTTCCTGGCGTTACTCGCGATAGACCGTTTTCCTGTGATCTTTCTGTTAGAGAAAAAAGTGAGAAACAAAATAACGATAATTTCGAAATCAGTAAGTTTCTTTATTCGAAAACGATAAGCCATATTCACCACTATAATGATCCAACTAAATGATAAACCACTATAATGATCCAACTAAATGATAAACCACTATAATTATCCAACTAAATGATAAACCCCTTTATAATTATCCAACTAAATGATAAACCACTATAATTATCCAACTAAATGATAACCACTATAATTATCCAACTAAATGACCAACCACTATTATTATCCAGCTAAATTATAAACCACTATAATGATCCAACTAAATGATAAACCACTATAAATATCCAACTAAATGATAACCACTATAATTATCCAACCAAATGATAAACCACTATAAATATCCAACTAAATGACCAACCACTATAATTATCCAACTAAATGATAAACCACTATAATGATCCAACTAAATGATAAACCACTATAATTATCCAACTAAATGATAAACCACTATAATTATCCATCTAAATGATAACCACTATAATTATCCAACTAAATGATAAACCACTGTAATTATCCAACTAAATGATAAACCACTGTAATTATCCAACTAAATGATAAACCCCTTTATAATTATCCAACTAAATGATAAACCACTATAATTATCCAACTAAATGATAAACCACTATAATTATCCAACTAAATGATAAGTCACTGTAATTATCCATCTAAATGATAAACCACTATAATTATCCAACTAAATGATAAACCACTATAATTATCCAACTAAATGATAAGTCACTGTAATTATCCAACTAAATGATAAACCACTATAATTATCCAACTAAATGATAAACCACTTTAATTATCCAACTTAATGATAAACCACTATATAATTATCCAACTAAATGATAAACCACTATAATTATCCAACTAAATGATAAACCACTATAATTATCCAACTAAATGATAAGTCACTGTAATTATCCAACTAAATGATAAACCACTATAATTATCCAACTAAATGATAAACCACTTAAATTATCCAACTTAATGATAAACCACTATATAATTATCCAACTAAATGATAAACCACTATAATTATCCAACTAAATGATAAACCACTATAATTATCCAACTAAATGATAAACCACTATAATTA
Organism: Apostichopus japonicus; assembly: GCF_037975245.1. Lineage (NCBI taxonomy): Eukaryota > Metazoa > Echinodermata > Holothuroidea > Aspidochirotida > Stichopodidae > Apostichopus > Apostichopus japonicus. The sequence continues at coordinate 7,696,715 of NC_092563.1, read as the reverse complement.
TCCAACTAAATGATAAACCAATATAATTATCCAACTAAATGATAAGTCACTGTAATTATCCAACTAAATGATAAACCACTATAATTATCCAACTAAATGATAAACCACTATAATTATCCAACTAAATGATAAACCACTATAATTATCCAACTAAATGATAAGTCACTGTAATTATCCAACTAAATGATAAACCACTATAATTATCCATCTAAATGATAAACCACTATAATTATCCAACTAAATGATAAACCACTATAATTATCCAACTAAATGATAAACCACTATAATTATCCAACTAAATGATAAACCACTATAATTATCCAACTAAATGATAAGCCACTATAATTATCCAACTAAATGATAAACCACTATAATTATCCAACTAAATGATAAACCACTATAATTATCCAACTAAATGATAAACCACTATATAATTATCCAACTAAATGATACACCACTATAACTATCCAACTAAATGATAAACCACTGTAATTATCCAACTAAATGATAAACCACTATAATTATCCATCTAAATGATAAACCACTATAATTATCCAACTAAATGATCAACCACTATAATTATCCAACTAAATGATAAACCACTATAATTATCCAACTAAATGATAAACCACTAGAATTATCCAACTAAATGATAAACCACTATAATTATCCATCTAAATAATAAACCACTATAATTATCCAACTAAATGATCAACCACTATAATTATCCAACTAAATGATCACTTTGTTAGAAACGTGGCACTAGAAATTATACCAAGGAATGTCGTAGAAAACTTGACATAATGACAATGGTATATCATTGTGACGTCATATCTGCGTTATTAACCATTGACTTCTGGAATATATCAACAACACATGTATTGGTTCTATCACTGCCACTGCAGAATAGCCTTTTAAGTAGAGCTATTTCGCTAATTAGGTTGCAAAGAAACACATCACAAACAAAAGCAATAATTTGCATTTGACCTCTATTGAACTGGAAATACTATACATAGGTTTATCGGATTTTAATCACTTTAGAAATATAACTTTTCACACATGACGATGAGCTTCCATCAAGGCAGTCGACCACCTATCTTCCTCTTTCCTGAAACACCCCGCCCTATCCCCCCCCCCCCCACCAAACACACCTACCTCCCTCCCTGCCCGCTTATTTAGATGAGCAGGGTGACGCCAACAAAACTACTTTGGATCGAAAACTTGTATATATTTCATGCTGCTGCTGCTTCAATTCAAAAGTGTAAAACTTATCAGAACAACATGATTTGAAAGAAAAATGATGGAATTATGGTTGAAATGAAATCAATAAATGAATGGTGATGACGTACGTGCAATGTATAGCCGATGTGGTCCATGATGCATATAACGACGTAGTCAATACTGTAGGGTATTCTACTGATGGAACCAAGGAATGCATGCATGCATTTATACCATCATCATTCTTGCATGGGAGTTGTTGTGTATCAACGTCGGGAAAAGAATGATTGGCGTGACTTGACCTCGTATCCATGGAACCGTTATGATGATAGCGAGGAGGCGAGTGAAAAGTCCAACGTCAGCCTCACCCCCTAATCCCCAACCCCCCCCCCCCGAACCCCAACTACCATTTCCTTCACTCTTCTCTCCCAAATGTCCCCGTCCCAGCCCGACCCACGAATTAGATGAACAGGTAAGAAAACATAAGTACTTAAAAATATGATGGGAAAGAATATACAACCACTTCCTTGCCATTGCAATTGCTCAAATTTGTTTGCGCGCATAAACAGTTTGCTCTAATATTATTTACCCTATTGTCATATAGTATAGCAGTTCTTTAGTTTTGACATAATTATTATACACGTTATAGTAACCTCGAATAAATGCCAACAAATATATGAAATAACAACCAATGTCATGTGTATGCCATACTTTATTAAAACTGTCTCAGAACATGTATATTTCATACATAAATTTCGCTGTCGGCTTGTAAGTGTGTACAATTGAATATTGTTTGTGCATTAGCTACCAAAACTACATTCAGAACATCCTGGGACTCTCACTGATGTACTGAGGTGTCGTGAGATTTTCATTAGTAAAAATTAAGGGTTCAATTGGAAAGTTTACAATGACGGAGAAGAAACGACCAAACAGCCACCGGTCATTATGATAATATATTAATTAATATTATAATTGTACTTTCGGTGTTAAGCTCAACCAGTTCCATCCAACAATTGGAATATCGCACATAATATAAACGGAATGATGAGAGAGAGAATATTATAATATGCAAGTTACATGCAAATATTTTGACAACGTCGAAGAGGTTAAGCCCGCGACATTAAACTTGACGGCATATGGACCTTTTTCACGTCTCTCTCTGCCGACACGATTTGGCTCTCAGCTTACGCGCCTAAAGATCATGACCCTGTCTATGACCAATGATGACATGCGCACACACGGATCCCATGCAATGAATATTCATTCTTTATCCAATGATAACATATATACAAGAATATATTAGCAACAAAAATGTGGTTCGTGCAATGAACAGTGAGTGTATAGGCATACATGCTCTATAGCATGCTCTAAGTAATGAGAATTCTATATAACATGAAAATTGAAATACAACATTACGTAAATACATCATCACAACAATTTATGCAGATTTCTGCGTTGCTTTTAGTAACTTTTTATATTTTTATTTCTTAGCCAACAAACAATACATGTCACTTGTATGACTTAGGCTGTCAAATATGAAATTGAAGGAAAAGTCGGAACATTTCAAAAGTCTCGATTCGGTTGCTATGTGATTCATACTTATGAATTAGTGTCTGAATGAGTAAGAAAAAAGCAAGTAGGATGATCATTAATTAGTCGTTAATGATTCAAAGTAAGAAACGAATGCATTTAATGCTTAATTTAACCAATTGCAATATTAGTTTAAAATGACTGAGTTTGTCAAATTGTCGAGAATATCAAATACAAACGGTTGCTTCAATATTATTTATATGTTATTGTTTTACAGTTACTACGTTTTCGATGAACAGTTACAAACAGATAGAAGTTATCTAGAAAATTTCCACGTTATTGTGTGAGGATGATTTTTAAGGTTTAATATCTATAGCTACGTTCTGAAATATCTCTTCTACACCACGCGATGACATTGCCATCGTCTATAGCCAGCTGTTGTGAAGTTAAAATAACTAGACCCATTCAAGAGAGAACCTAACGATGAAAAACCATCGAGGTAAATGAATCTGGAGGATTCATGTCAATTGGGCGCGCGTACCATGCATGGAGGGTCATGTGACGTGTTACAGGGTGGTACCAAACTGATATTTCTCTGTAGCAGTTCGAGAACAGTGTTAGTGACTTCGTGAAAGATTTGCACCAAGACGGATCGGACATGGAAACTAACGGCGTGAGAAGGTACTGGTACTTCAGGCGTGCGAAATAGTGCTAATATGCTAATGTTCAACCTTGTTCTCTTGAATGAAGGCAGGCCTTCTACATAATAGATCTTACTTATTAATACAGCTCCAGGGGCAAGCTTTGTCTCATATGGCCTAACGTTATTACTACTTGCTATAAGTGAATGTAGAAATGGGAAATGTGGGGAAATGTTTAGTTCAGTGAAACCACGGAATTCGCCATGGAACAGAGCCTAATGCTGCTCGACGGCAATATAGCTATCACTTTAGGCTACAGGCACGGTTATTGCTAGGTAACGGGTGTCGTCTGCTGCTCTAAGCACGCATACACATTTACGTACTAGTTGGGTGAAATCATCATGCGTAATGGGGAGAGTAATATATTAGTACCACCCTGGAACACATCACATGACCCTCCATGCATGGTACGCGCGTATTTACTGTGTGATAGTTTCTCCAGATTCATTTACCTCGATGTGAAAAACCGAACACGGTCGCACGGCACCATTATTTCCCAATTTCTTTGACAACAGACCAGAAAGCATGTGGTATCGCTGGTGAAAAATGACAATTCTCACAAAACAGATATACTAAACATGGTCATGCTCAGTATAGGACAAACATTGCCAACAACGTTCTTAAAAGACTACAGTATATTGCCAGCCTGGTATGGCCTAGCTTATACATATTTACGATAGGCTACGTCTCCTCATATGTAACGTATACGTGCTAAAACATATGAGCCATCTGAAGTGATTGTCACTATAGCAACGACCCATGGATCACAGCACGATGATTCAGTTATAATTTAATAATATATACCCCAAAAAATATGTATAATTATCGAACAACATCATTACATTTATTTTCCATTAGCTACTTATTTTCCATTAGCTACTGTAAGACCACAAAAACATCACAAAAATCACTAAATACATTGGCTTCGTTAAGTTTAACCTCAGCCATGATGTTTAGACGTCCATCTTTTGACACCATGCCAGCACTTAGTTCATTTCTCGAGGCTTAATATATATTTATAGATTATGATGTCATTACTAGTTAATTTCGATTTCCCCTGAAGCCGCATGTTAGCATGCTGTTATTGAAAATACTAAAATATATCTGCAACGAAGCTACATGACGTCAGATGTAGTGACATCGACTTGATTCGGAATTGTTTCCATGTGAGGTAAGCACTAGTTGTAGCAATCACAATTTTAAATATAGAATAGCAGTTCCCGGATCTTTTGAAATACAAAACAAGCAAGCGAAGCATTTGTTCTTAAAGAACACTGTCCCCTTGTAAGTTAGTTTTCGTGGAACAGGTAGAGTACGTGGTTGTATTACGAGCCGCTTGCCCTTGAGGGTATGAAGCATTGTTCTTAAAGCACACTGTCCCCTTGTAAGCTAGTTTTCGTGGAACAGGTAGTGTACGTGGTTGTATTACGAGCCCCTTGCCCTTGAGTGTTTGAACCATTTTGCGGAGTCATGATCTTACCGAGACAAGGACACATTTTCTTAAATGCTCTGCGAAAGTTCAAAGACATAAAGTTGTAAATGATTGGATTTGCAGCGCTGTTGAGGTAGTAACAAGCTCTGCAGAAGAAAAGAATCCATCTGTCATGTATCCCACCGCCAAAGACCGAATTGGTGACAACTAATAGACGATATGGCAACCAGAGGACGGCAAAGAACGCCACCACCAGGAAGAGCATCTTCACTACCTGTATAACAGATGAGGCAAAAAATAAAGACAAGCACGTCAATACGTCAAGTGCACAACCTTACGAAAATAAACTTGTTGACAGATGCTGACACATGCACGGGTCACCCGTCCCTTTATCGGTGGGTTAAAAGTGGCGGAGTCAGGATTCTCGGACGAGGGTGCCAGGCCCGAACAAGTAATGGCAATCGGTATGTCGACTTGGCTACCAACGTAGCTGTGCATAAGACAATATCGGCAAATACTAGTACATGAGAAACGTGTGTACCCTTTCCCACTATATAGGTACCGTTTAAAAATTAACAAAAATTGTTTGTAGATAATTGTTAGTGACAAAGAAGGATCAAAAGCAACATTACGAGCCCCAAGTTTCCTTCCCTGGATCAACAGCAACGTCACGTGCCCCATGTTTCCTTCCCTGGATGGACAGCAACATCACATGCCCCCGGCTTCCCTTTCTGGATCATCAATGGCTCAATTTCCAATTTCTAAACTAATCCGTCTGGAAGGCAGTTGTAACTAGTTGTCGACGCTAATCTAAGCAGCCACGTAATGTTTGTGGTAGATGCCGAATGGCTTAAAGCTTACACTTCACATCAAGTGGCTATACAATTTACAGGTTAAGTTCATTCTGGATATTTTTTTTTTACAATTTTGAAGATCATTTCAAAATGGGGAAAAACTGTGGATTTTAACTGGTTGAAACATCCACCTTACTTTAGCCAGCCAGGTATTGAATCCACGACTTCGACAGATGGTAGGTTTTATTGACTTCTATTGCCACAACCTTTATCAGCTCTACCATATCACTGGTGTCTTACCAAAAAGGTATACATCCAAAAATATATTATTTTTTTTATTGCCAGCTGCAGCCACAGCGTCATCTCACCGAGCCATATTTTCAATGATATGGTGTACCTGTATGTAGATATATCTCCTACCCCCCCCCCCCCGCCCCCCTCCTCATTCCAATGGCCACCATACATAGGTTAGTTTAGTTTAGTTTAGTAGAAAAAAGGGATCAGGAGGGACACTTAAGTCCCCATCAAGGACCCTATAGAGAGAGAGAAAAAAAACTGAAGACACAAACACTCAGACCCGATTACAATGCTTAAAGTGTTTGTCCAAAGCATTCTTAAACCCATTGACACTACTTGCAAGTACAACTTTCTCAGGCAAACCATTCCACTCATTCACAACCCTATATTAGAAAAAATGTTATGCCGAATATTAATCCTACTATGTGACTTTTGGAGTTTAAGACAATAACCTCTGGTACAACTACTGTTAGCAAACATGAAAAAGTCGGTAAAGGATAAATTGTCGAAACCATACACAATCTTGAAAACCTGGATCAAGTCCCCACGTTGAACCTCCTAAGCTCCAGTGTGGTGAGATTCAACAGTTGTAACCGACAATTATAAGGAACACTCTTTAAGGAACTAATCATCCTAGTAGCCCTCCTCTGGACCTTTTCAAGTACTTCCTTATCCTTAGCAAAATATGCAAAATATGGGTTTCCAAAATATAGGTACCCTTCTCACCTGTTTTCTAGCAGCATCACTTTTATCGTGAGCCTTTTCAGTTGTTCCATCCTCTCTTTTCCTTGAATAGCTTTGAAAACAAAGAGAGGCAATGAAAAAAGTTATCATAGAATATTAAAATGAACGCAAATATTTTCAAACAAAAGAGGAAAACCACATCATAGCTGATATTGTCTCAGCCATATGTTAACATATCTTAGATTATGAATAGTTCAACACACCCCTACCCTCTTCCCCACCCATATCCACCTATTCCTCACTCATTCCCAACCATTTCCACTCCTAAATACTCCTTCCACGCTTCCCGAAATAACCGTTATTCTGACTAAACAAAACAGCGTTTCTTCGACAAAAAATCTTCTTATCAGCAAAATATATCATTTTTTCCTTGGATAAAAGCTGTCCATAGAGATGAATTTGTAGAGAAGTAACATTTAGCCGTTGCTCGATCTTACCTTGCGACCATTTTACTTCTAGATCTGGTGCTTCGGTATAACGCTCGGCCGATGACAATATAAGTAGGAATAGCTATACCGACTGGTATCATATAAAACAGAATACAATCTGCCACATAGACGTATGGAAGAAACTTCTCGTAGTCGGTGTTGTAATAACACGGATTAGGTCTCGTCTCGTCGTAATCGATAAGTATCAGCCAACACACACAGTAAATCGCGGTGAAGATCCATACACAGACGATTATTTTCACCGCACGGTTTATAGTACACATGTAATGGGATTTCATTGGATGACAAATCGCGATATACCGTTCAGCCGTAAACGCGGCAATGGACACCGCAGACATATTAAATACGAGGTATTCCACGTAAACCATAGGGACACATCCAATCGCGCCATACCAGGTCGAATTTCCCAGCACTTCTGGTATCGAATGCAACCAATTCGGTACCAAGCCTGTGACTGCATCGACAAACGCTAGACTGACAAGATGGCAATTGGTCGGTGTACGCATTGATTTAACTCGTAGTACGACTATGATCACCATGGTGTTCCCAACGATCGCTACTGCACCGAGAATGAAATATACCGTTGTTGCCACAACTTTGTACAAAACATCGCCATTGGGCGGTTCTTGGCTCGTGCTTGCCGTTGTGGTTCCGTCCAGAAAATCGGTCAAGTTCCGTTCATCCATGTTGAAATAGTGTTGTGTTTGTACAAATCAGTTTGAAGAACTAATATAAATTCAGTTTGCTAACTAAAACTGCAAACTAAATCAACCAAAACCTTGTCCCTTCGTCTTGGTTTGAGACGGTTATATAACGTCATTCAATCATGGCTGTTTGGTTTAAACTCTTCATAAAGAGGCGATTTTAACGAAAAATCTCCTTTATAATTAACAATTCAACGAGGATTGACAAACCTGGAAAAGAAGAAATTGCAAAGGATTTATACAGGTTCATGAATATTCAAAGAATAAGAGAAGACAATTCAGTTGCTATACATATATATATAAGCTAAACCGGTGTGACAATGTGTACATCCCCATGAGTATTTTTATTAGACGATGTTTTTGTAGTATATTGAAGTCATATACATGTTTAAATACTTTCGTTAAATAAAAATCCGTCGCAATATTATTATTTGCGCTACGTTTCAAACGGATAACAGCGCTGTAACAGTTTGAAGCTAGCGCAACCGATCTCCTCGAAGATATGTCTACAAAACGTGCAGAATATCCCACGGATATATTACAGCAGTTTCGAGCGAGGGGTGTTCTACACTGTTACACCGGCCATCTTGGATAAAGAGAATCAAGTGAAAAGCAAAAAAAGTTTTGTTAACTGCCATTACTTATCTTCCCTGGAATTACCATATTGTGAATACTCATTTACCTATATTTTAAACATACACTGGCTGTTCCCTCTCATCCAGGCCCGTACGCAGAGTTTAATACGGGAGTAGGGGGGGGGGGTGGTACGTGCTAGGAGAGGCATTTACGTTTGTATAAATAGTTGTGCTATGATGCCAAATCGGGCTCGAGGTTAGTGGGGGGGGGGTGAAAAAAATTGGCGAAATAACATGAAAAACATTGCTCACCAAAAGTGAGTCAAGGTCGGTATATTTTGAGTGATTTAAGAAGTTTTCAGGATTATTACTAGAGTTGAAGGAAATGATATGATCAATGCCTTAGGGACGTAGATACTGAGTTGATCGTCAAACATCAAATTAGACGGTTCCACTGTGATAAACATGAGGTGAGATTTCAAGACACTTATATTTATAGAAGAAGGGGGAAAAAAGTCGAGATCTTAAGGAAAAGCTAAGGGCTTTTTCCTTGTCACGTGTGACCTCTATAATGAAAGTGAACAAGTTTTGAGATTGCGTATAAGGGGCCCCAAATTTCATGTATTGTTACTTTTCTCTTATGATTTGCGTGATACCGTGAAATTTTCGTCGGGGTTTACGTCAAGAGAGTTCATCACTCCACAAAAATGCTTTTAACATTGCCCACTTGGGACATCCGTTATTCGCTTATTTCCAGAAGGTTTATTGAAACCACTTTTTGAGCTGGTACATGCATGTATGATCATATCAAATATCGTGCAACTAATAATAGGTCTATTTCGTCGATCTAATCTTTACCCATTTGGTCTACGCCACATCCTACGCCCCAAAAAAGAAATCCCTTGTTTAGTCCCTCTTATCTGTGGGTGCAGTTGCGTAACACCATTGGGAGCCCCGGAAACTCAGGAGCTCTGAGACTTAAAAATGGTTCGCAAAACGCATTGCGTTCAAAGGTGACAGCTTCCACATCATTATGAAGATGTTGGAACTGAATCTTATTGCGCTAGTGCGGTCTCGCAATTAATCGCTTCGCTCCGCTTAAATGCCCCCCCCCCCCCTCGTCTAATCTTTGGCACCCGGTCCCCCGAGTTGATCGTTATTCGGCTGGTTGCGTGTATTTACAGAGGGAGTGAGCAAGACTTCAAAGAACAGCAGAAGGTTCTCGGCGTAGACGTACACTGAAATATCGTAAAAGACGCGGGATTCGCACACTAGTAGACTCAGTGGGATAAATCCATGCAGGGAGGCCTTGAATGGCAAGGAGAGAATACCCATGTCATCTCATTACACTGGTGAGTCTTTTCAATAGGGTGTGAGGGTATAGAGTTGGGTGTATTTGTGCGTATGTAGTTGCACTAAGCATTCACTTCAAGGAAAGAGGCCTTTCACTGTAAGACCCATCTAGAATCCATACTACGATTTACTCGATTATATGAATTTAATAGTAAGTCAATAATGAAGAGAAATCGATATACTGATTTCCAGGAATGTAACAGGAGAGCGCAAAGCACAACATGAATGTGAAATGAGTGTAACTCATCATGAGACACACATTTTTAAAATTCTCTTTTAAGTATCCGTACATGTCTAATAGACCCATGACGGGGTGTGACAAAGATGTTAGGTCAATTTTGACAATTTTTATCACTTCAGGAATTGTTAAACCATCCTCATATTTACAGTTAAAAACAAATATTATGTTAAAGGGTGTGAAGCCTCGCGCTAAAAGAAACGTCTAATGCCGGTAATCTGACCTAGTTTCGAATGAGATGTAACAGAAGTGTTAGACACCACCATCGATCCTAGAAAATACACAGTGTCACACAGCCTGCTACCGTCGGTAATTAGACACTAGTGTACAGTCAGTACATACAGCTACGGTCAATACCCACAGCACAGTGTACACACGATAAAGCGGTGGACATCTCAGGTCCAGCTAAAGATAACATGGTATCAAGTTTCATTACTGTCTGCATTTTGTAGCGACAAGAGTAAAACTTCACTTGCAAGCAACGGAAAGTTAATTTTTTTTCACAGGGCAGCACGCGGTTTGGGGCGAGTCTTCAATGCCTTTAAGGCGAAATACTAATTCTGAGGACCATGCACGTCCCTACCATGTCACTGACAATAACTTGACTCAAGTTATAAACCCTTCTGCCTTGAAGGTGTGAGCAGGAGGAGGTTGGGTGGGGTAGGGCTTGTTGGGACAAGATGAGCAGACAAGGCGAAAACGTGAGGAGGAGAAAACGAGAGGATGGGGACGGGGCAGGATGGCATTGAAGAGAAAAACTCTGGTAAAATACAGTTGCAATATTGTCATCTGCTTGCTGCAAAGAGTGGGTAACAGCTTTGTCTGGATCAAAACCGCTCTACTGGATATTTGTGCCAGAAATGTTGAGAATATTATTTTACAAACACCTTCTTTCTTCCCAAGATGGTTTCTCATTTTAGTAATTGTCACACATTATTGACTGTTATAATTTATTTAAATGGAAATGGTTCTCATGAAGAAGATTAATCACCTTTGATTAATCTAGTCAACTGTAAAATTATATCGGTGATTATAAAAATTTTCTGAATTTTTTATGACCATCAGCAAGCAAAGTTTTGCCCTCCAGCCAATCCCGTTATTTCTCTCATCAGAGTTTTCTTGTACACCTGTCTTTTCTTTCATGCTACGCGATTGGTTGGTTCGCTGATTAGATTCTGGTGTAATGCAAGTTGTCGTCACTGGGTCGTTGACTTAATAATATCATCGTCGTGGTTTTAACCAACAACAAGAGGCGCAGGTTTCCTCAACAGATTTAGTCAGTGGGTAATTATAAAGTCAGATTCACTTGATGGAAAGTAGTTTATGCCTCATCGAATTCTTATTGAAGGCCCCGGAAGGGAGCAGGAGGATGAAAACGTCCTCTCCTGTCTCCATCCCTGTCATGTTGAAAACAAAGTTCCGGGTCTCGGTATTATCAAAGAGGGGTCATCAAGTGAAGGTGAATGGAATACTTCTAAAAGAGCTTGAGATATAGGTGGTATCTGCTAGTATAAGCGGGAGATGCTTTCTAAGATTGTTCCTGACGCCAGTGCGTTAGTCAGAGGAAGAGTTGGGGGGGGGGGGATGTCAGAGGGTCTTGTAAAGATGATCAGTAGCTGTAAGTCACACCAGGAATAACCTACGAACAGACTTAACACTTATCAAGCAAAGAAAAACAAATTAATTGTATCATCTTGTTCCAAAACGTGAATAATTTCTTATTCTAATTCTAATTCTATCGGTCTACAACCATTTCTAGAAGATTTACCTAGCCTAAGCCTAACTTAACATATTTTGTTCTGCGATCATCATCAATATCATCATGTGAGTGGGTTAATTACCTGTTTTTACTATTTAAACCTTCAAATTTACACAACTAATGACGTTAAATTATGGACTGTAGTGTAGATATCTCTGGGGGACTATGAGGTACCACTTTGACCAAGAAAACACATTTGAACTTAAAGTCTAGTTTCTTTTGAGTGTGACGTCATTCGACGACTTATCCAGCCTAGCTGCTAGCATTTATACTCCAAGGTACCCTTCAACGAGACAGTTGATTTGCAGAAGCATATGTGCATGGAAGATACAAATTTAACAAGCCGTATACTCTACAAAGTTGAATGGCTTCTTGGTTGTGTTGATACGGCGCCTCTTTTTTTTTACATTTATCTGGAGGTGATCATAAAGTTTAATTAAGAAAATAGAACTAAACGCTTGAGAATCCTCCATCGGACTCTTAAAACGTTTCATAAGTGTGAGGTCCTCGGGAGTTCAAGGACCACCTTAGGGAATTGTACGTCTAATCGAAATCATTCTCTCATATCAATAATATCATATACTGCTGGCCTATGAATAAGCTGTGAAATCGTAATCTTTAAAATCACATTAAATTGGTATCCCTTAGATTCTTCCATCTTGTTTTGGAGAGATATAAAGCAGGTTTAGAGGGCGTGCTTTTCTTAAATTAACTTGTGTGTGTGTATGTAAATGTGATTGTGTTGTGTTTTTGGTGAGGGAGGGGAAGCCTATAGTAGGGAAATACTACTTAACTATTCTCAAAACCTGCATTGCCATGGTTGGCCAAAAAAATAGGAGCCTCATGACGTAACTTGAATACTTAAAATGTCACGTGACAAATATCATATTAATTCTATTATATTAATTCCTCACAAGTCGTTGTAATAAACTCGCATATCGTACAACACATGCTGTTATATCACACAACGTGCATGTGTATTAATAAACATGTATAAGCTAAACTGCAGTTAGTGCTTAAGTCTAAACTGACAAGCGCCATCACTTTAGATATACTCATTATGTATTGAATATTATACAAATAATGAATGGTTATGAGTGCAATAGTGCAAATATTTCATGAGTTGAAAGATGGAATGTTCCATTCAACGAGGCGCAGCCGAGTTGAATGGAACAAATTACATCTTTCAACTCATGAAATATTTGCACTATTGCACGAATGGAAACCATTCATTATTTGTTTTATACAACATATTATATTAAGATGGGTAAAATGCACTCATGCAACAGATTGTTTTGAACAGACAGGTTTCTCTGCTCTCTTACCATTGAAAAAAGTGCTACCAAAAATGTATAACCCATGGTTCTATTTCATAGAGTGGAATAGAGCGGATTTTGCATGCAATCAACGAGCAATTGACCAATCAAATGACCAGAATACAATTAATTGTTGTATAATGTCGATTAGGGTTAATATTATATGTTAGGTTGACATTTTGAAGGTTGACATAGTACGTCAAAAGAAGTTCATTACACTAAGACAAGTTCCTCTATAAATGTCGTAAGTGTCAAAAAACTTTGAAAAGTAAAATTTCCTGGAAATGCAACCCATGCAAACTATTCTGAGACATACTTCACTTTTCTGGATTATTTGGGCGCAATATACTGACTATCTGGATTATTCGATAAATTTCATCAGCTGTATAGGATAGAAAGACAATCAAACTAATGAAGCCTGCGTGGGCACAAAAACCAAACTTAGGCTACGATATTATAGGATTCATACAATATCATTCTACAAACCTATGCCCACTCTTCATATCAGAATTGTGTACACGTACCTTTTGTTATATGTTACTCCTATGTAGCGCACGAGTGTTCCGGGTATTATCAACCAGCGGTTTACACATGATCTTAGCTGTAACCAACCAATCAATTCAATAATCATTCGTCAACGACGTTCTCTTATTCATAATAATCGAGTGATAATTGAAATTCAACAATAATATATGAACGAGGTGTTTACGAAAGATTACAGATTGTAAGTGACGTATCATAATGGTTTTGTATTTTAGATCCTCCTGCAAGCAGGAACTCGCGAAGAAGCCTCATTGGCTTATCAAAGCCGCAAGCTGACCGAAGTCAGTCTCTTAGATTCATATTTAACGTCCATGATTATGAATCGCCAATTGTCAACAACTCTGTTACTGGACGACATATATTAATCTTCATGGAGTGACTCGAACTCGGGACCTTATGATTGGAAGGCACCGGCGTTAACCACTGAGCTAACACTCCACGATGTTAGACTGCAGGCTCATGGGGAGAAAAATGGTTCAAACATCAACCTTACCAATTACAACGTTACAAAACTATGTATGAAACCAGGTTAACTTCAGAGAGTGGTAACTTATCTTATAATCCAGTGAGCGGTACAGATGTGTCAGTCAACTGTCTCAAGAACGTGGAGTAGTCATTCCATAACCTATATATATTTGTTTTACATAAATACGTCAGTATATCTACTATTATGTGGAACGTTTAATTGGCAACCTATAAATCTAATTTTCTCAATTTAAAAATCTTTAATTCAAAAAGAATCACGTCCATTAAAAAAGAAACGACTTTTAAGGCAACGAGGGCAGTTTTATATTTCTTAGAATTTGCTTGTCGGATAAGAAGAGTAGTAGGGTGGTGTAGGTTCCGGGCGTGACATTTACTTACTATACCCGCTATGTATACTATTCGATTACTGTGTGTTCTATATAAGTGTTGTTTCTAGATCCCATTACCTACATAAACGATTTATACAGGTAAGCTAATACATTATGACGTGTAGTCGTTCTCTGGCCTGTATTTTGTACCAGCTTAACCCTGTTTTTCCACCATTCAAGGACAAAGATAAAACGCCTTCTTTTTGTGAATGCCATGAACAGCAGATTCAACAGATCAATATAATGAGAAAAAATTAAAGGATTGTACATATATGTACTGAGGATTAGTCAGTTTCATTGGTACTAGATTGTTGGCCGAGGGGGAGGGGTGGGGTGAGGAGAGGGTAGGAGAGGACTTCAGCTTCCAGGTGGGGGTCGGGATATCAAATGTTATAATAGGCAATCATACATGAGAATGCACGATCCAAGGTTACATGTGTGCCTGGTCGTTTCGATCTAAATTGTAACAAACCAACCCTATATATCTAGATCCGATTATCTTTATTGTTAACTTCCGGACAATTAATATGGTAATATGTCCACCAATAAAGGATACTGAGTCTATAGCAGAGACGAGATGTATGTAAACCATGACCAGGCGCGTAGCGAGGAATTTGCCAAGGGAGGGGCGAAGCCTGTAGGCAAACTAAATAGGGCCTAGCGCTACCCTACATGGGTTGGCGCGAAGCGTACAAGAAAATATTGGCCGAAATTGCCTCCCAAATCGCTGGCTTGAAATGGCACTTCTCAGGCCTTGTAAGTTGCATGTAACCTTTTTTTTATTTTGAAATTACTATCGATATCATTTATTTTTTTAAATATGCACAAGTGGGCGGTTGCCCTCTTCGCCCCCACCCCTCCCTTGGATACGCGCCTGATCATGACGTTATAACCATATATTAACTCATCCTAGACTTTCTTATGACGACATTCTTCGTGGGGTGGTTGCAGTTAGCAACCATCCGAACCCCTCGGCCTTCGTATAGATGACTATATTATAGCATGCTTATTTTCATTATGCTGTGCTGGCGGCCGAGTGGACAAATGCGATGGCGTTTGAAGCAATGGGGCTTAGCAATCGGGAGGTTCCGGGTTCGATACCCGGCCGGGTCATAGCAATGTGTTTTTTTTTCATTCAAGAGTAATCTATAGTTTTCCCGTCTGAAATGACATTCTAAATTGAAGTGATTCCAAATTTGAGTTAACATGTTGAATTGGAAGCCACCCGACGTGCAAGTGGTAATCCATAAGCCCTTGTGGGCTTCTCCTACATTGGTGGTCGCTTAAGCGTCGTAAAAATAACTGCCGATTATATTTATATCAGTATTATCATAGGTTTTCCCTTCACTGTATATACAAACATGTTTCGACTTATATAACACAATACGTTTCAATACAAGCAAACTATCAACAGCTTTGCTGCATGTACATTGTATAGCTTCTGTATAGACTGATTCCCTAGTCCAGATTGATGAACTTTCCCGTCCAGGCCCATCATATAATCAACGTTTAGACCACTCATAACCTTAATTGATTTATTGTCTTATAGCTCAGTGAAGCCTACGGGCAACTTCCTACCGATATCAAATGATGACGTATCTCATTATTGATCGAAATTTTGTTGTCGGATAAAAGTTTTTTGGCCCGTGGGCTTGTTGGGAACATGCATGTCTATCAATAACACACATAGGCAAATCTGAAACGCGATAAACAAGAAAAGTGCAGAGGATGACGTCATCTGAGCAGTCTATCAGTCCGAGGGTGTATGTTTCGTAAATAAATGGCCTTAAAAGATGTTGAGTGGAGTCGGAATACATATACTAGGCGGTAACATTATGACTCCCGGCCAAAGATATCCCATTGATTGCAACAGAACATGCAAAAGCGAGGTTTTGACATGTTTAGTTTACATTTCTATAAATGTTGGAATGTCATCGCTACTGTACCCAAAGTTCCATATGTGAAAATTGCTGAAAGTGGTTATGCTAGACACAATTATCATCTCAGTGAGAATAGAAAGGTGCGAAATTGTTTGGACGTTGCAAATGATTGTTCGAATAGAAGCAGTGAATTTTATTTACATTTAATCCTATAGGTCAGCAGCCAATCAGCTAATAGCTTTCGCTGGTTTGAAATGTACATGATTCAAATAAACTCTATCATAATTATGCACGTCCGCAACCCAGTTTCACACACGAAGCCGTATAAGAAAAATACCCCAAAAATGTGTTTTTGAGGAAGATAATTTTGGGGTTGGGTAACTTTCGTACATAGATAAGAAGAAAATATGGATATGATTCATCCATATTCGACAGCTATACGACCTCAATTCATATTTCTTTGAGTTGAAAAGACTGGTAATTGGCACGTGATATCCATAATTGAATAGTCTGAAAATCAGGTGTAATTTTCATAAAACGTCGATTGCAATTTTTCCTGGATCGGGTTTCTGTCAATGCAGAACATTAGAAATGGTAGATAAAAACCAAAATCAACAAATGTAGACATCTTAACATCTGACGACACGAAATAACCTTGTGTGTGACGTCAATGATATCGACATACGTAAAGTTAGATCGAATCTAAAGTTAGAATTTTCAATTTTATGTAATCTAGAAAAAATATCAATTATAGTAGTCTCCCGTATTAATAATGATTTTATCATTATTTCCTGTTGTCGCCGACGTCTCGAGAAACGTAAAACATGATAAACATGCCAGTTGGCTAGGAAAAGGCTCTCAGTTTTATTTTATTTTTGATGATCTTCTATAATTTGCATGCATTTTGTATGACTTATACCCATTTCCTGAATTAATATAAGTACTTCTTATTTATTTTTTTTAAATCCATTAACTCTTAACGACAACTTAAGCTTTGACGCTCACACTTTTCCGGTACGAATTTATATATTCATTTTATTTTATTTTCGTTTATTATTTTATTTATTTTATTTTTGCATTCTACGTCGAACAATATTTAACATAATATCTGAAACGAATGTCTTTATTCATCTTCCCTTTTCGTCTAAAATATCCAGTATGCCCTTGACTTACTAAGATATAATATTTCTAACATAGTCAGGCACTATTACTGCACACTTTTTATGGTTACGATCAAATATTTTCTGGAACATTACAAGAGGTTCCCAAGGGGTGCGAGTAGTTCACACCGATCGATAATGGCAGTATATTTGTCCTTGTGGCTTATATCATCTACTACTGTCGTGTCATGTGACGTTTGTCACGTGACTTATATCATCTACCACTACAGTGTCATGTGACTTGTGTCATGTGACTTCTATCATCTCCCACTGTCGTGTCATGTCTTTCATAATGAAATTAATATACCGGTACATCATTATTTCCCAGCTTTATACAACACTTTTTGAACAATATCATCCAGAACAAAGATGATAAGGAACAAATAAAACATGATAAGGTTTGTTTACAGGAAAGAAAAAGACATTTATTCACAGTTTTATTGACAGCAATTATTTTCATTGCTTGGCATACATATTTGTCTGTCTTAATAATCAGCTAATTACCCCGCTTGTGTCTGAGTTGTACGGTATACCTTATGTTATACAATCAACGACCATGACACACATTAATGGACAGTAGCAAATATATACCTTCATCTTGAACACAGTGGCATAGTTACAGCTTGCCATTATCCTTTATACGACGCAGTCGACTTTCGAAATTGTAATAGTATACATATGATATTGTTCCTCAAGGTACAATCTAGAAATTGAAATTGGTTTTCAATTAAGCAATGTGAGATACCGAAGGAAGATTGTATTCCAGATTCCTGAGATGTTTACATATAGAAATCATTCATGCATAGTTATAGTTACTGGATGAAGACCCGGGTCTACTTCTTCTTATTGTATATAAGCCATAATTAAATTTCATGCAAGGGGAGTTATTGAACGACGTTTTCTATTTCGTTTTGAATAATTTGTACTATATATTCACCGCCAAGATTTACTATTCCCCTGTGTATTTCAAGGTACTATATTATAGTGTTAAAAATGACATACATCAGTTCCGCTATGTGCAGTTCTATCAACAACTTTAACTCGTGATAATGCCCATGCCGTATGCCTAAATCTCGGTGTCATGGTAACCCATATTGCATCATTTTATACGATTTCATTCATCTGTTGATTATTTGCCATAAATTAACACCTTTATATGTACGCATGAAAGTAGCGAAATATGGCATGATACAAGAAAATTCTATTTAATGGTAGACATTAAGGCATGTTGTAACTTTGAGTTCAAAGGTACTTCTTTATAGTAAATAGGTTATACAAACAATCCAAGCCGCTGATGTTTCTAATAAACCAGTGACACAATCCATTAAACCTGACGTAATTGTTCTGTACGTCAAGGGAATATGAAACTAAAATGATTTAATACCCTAACAAATTGATACTTTATAAGCGGGAGTTTAGGCTACACAACATGGAGCTTGCTTTTGAAAACAAGTTTCTCAGGGTTAACTGATGTCACTTTCTGTATTCTTGTACTTTTTTTTTTCTTATTTCTGAAGAGGTGATGAACTTTTCATGGACAGACACTTACATACCATACCGCTGATGCATATAATGCAATACTCGATGTATAAAACGAATTTATTATGGAATTAATCACCAAAAAGCGACTCTACTTTCATTAATGCAGCGTCAGTTTTCGAGATTCCCAATAACATGATTAAAGACACAGGATATGCACGGCAACATTATCTTAAGTGTTTATTTAAAATCATAAACTTGAAACCTTTTGATCAAGGCAAGTACCTCTTACCGAAATCATTTTCATTAGACTTAAAGCCCATGTGCGTTTATCTATGGCTCATAGGTGAAGAGGCCATTCCCCTTCGATGAACTAACTAGCAAACTATATATATATATATATATATATATATATATATGTTAATGCAATGGAGGTAAACGACAAAGGCAAATAAATATATATATATATTCATTTGCCTTTGTCGTTTACCTCCATTGCATTAACATAAAGTCTGTTCAAAGTATCTCTTTCGAGATCCGGCTTTAGGAATCACAAATGATTTTCGAGTCGGATAGCATCATGTTTGATCTCTAGAGTAAGGCAAAATATGTCACCAAAAACAGAACTAGTATTGTTCGATATAGGTGACAAACGCCTACAGTGGAATTACGATCTTCCTTACCGGTTTCGAACCTCTGGACATACAATCAGCGTCCATAGCCTAGTGGTTAGGGTGTCCGCGTACAGAGCGGGAGGCCCGTGGTTCGAATCCCGGTGGAGGCTGAAAGTTTTTTCACTGTTCTTGATTTTCCAACTCATTACGATTTTCATTTATATATATATATATATATATATATATATAAATATACATATATATATATATATATAAATATACAATATATATATATATATATAATATATATATTTATATTATTTATTTAGTTAGTTATTTGTTTCATCACATAGTATAACAAGATGAACAAGACAATATAACTGCAAATAAGTAAAAATGTGAAAGGAAGTAAACTAAGAAACCAATTTGGGCTTAATCGAATAGAGTACTTCCATCAAAGAAAATAGATAACCTTAGCACCTATAAAAGTATACTACCCACAAAAAAATAAATAGATAACCTTAACATATATTACCTTTAACACTACCCACCCCCCAGTACCACCAACTCCCGCACCTTGCAACGGATACAATCAATAAAGGCTTTTATAGTAATTTTTCAGTTGTCGCCTGAACGAGGCCACGGAAGTATAAAGTTTCACGTTGATCGGAATATTGTTCTTCAAAGAAATAGAACGATATCGGAGGCTTTGCATGCTCTTTGAATAACGACAACAAAAACTTAAGCACGTAAATGACCAGCTTGTCTAGTTTTATAATTGTGAACAGAATGACCAATTGTATAAAAGGTAGCAAAAGAACTTGGACGCAGATTGTTCATAGCACGGTAAGTAAACGTCAGAACAAAGATAGATAGATAGATAGATAGATAGATAGATAGATAGATAGATAGATAGATAGATAGATAGATAGATAGATAGATAGATAGATAGATAGATAGATAGATAGATAGATAGATAGATAGATAGATAGATAGATAGATAGATAGATAGATAGATAGATAGATAGATAGATAGATAGATAGATAGATAGATAGATAGATAGATAGATAGATAGATAGATAGATAGATAGATAGATAGATAGATAGATAGATAGATAGATAGATAGATAGATAGATAGATAGATAGATAGATAGATAGATAGATAGATAGATAGATAGATAGATAGATAGATAGATAGATAGATAGATAGATAGATAGATAGATAGATAGATAGATAGATAGATAG
Source organism: Apostichopus japonicus (assembly GCF_037975245.1). Taxonomy (NCBI): domain Eukaryota; kingdom Metazoa; phylum Echinodermata; class Holothuroidea; order Aspidochirotida; family Stichopodidae; genus Apostichopus; species Apostichopus japonicus. The sequence goes on along the minus strand of NC_092563.1, from coordinate 7,675,827 downwards.
ATAGATAGATAGATAGATAGATAGATAGATAGATAGATAGATAGATAGATAGATAGATAGATAGATAGATAGATAGATAGATAGATAGATAGATAGATAGATAGATAGATAGATAGATAGATAGATAGATAGATAGATAGATAGATAGATAGATAGATAGATAGATAGATAGATAGATAGATAGATAGATAGATAGATAGATAGATAGATAGATAGATAGATAGATAGATAGATAGATAGATAGATAGATAGATAGATAGATAGATAGATAGAGAGAGAGATAGATAGATAGATAGATAGATAGATAGATAGATAGATAGATAGATAGATAGATAGATAGATAGATAGATAGATAGATAGATAGATAGATAGATAGATAGATAGATAGATAGATAGATAGATAGATAGATAGATAGATAGATAGATAGATAGATAGATAGATAGATAGATAGATAGATAGATAGATAGATAGATAGATAGATAGATAGATAGATAGATAGATAGATAGATAGATAGATAGATAGATAGATAGATAGATAGATAGATAGATAGATAGATAGATAGATAGATAGATAGATAGATAGATAGATAGATAGATAGATAGATAGATAGATAGATAGATAGATAGATAGATAGATAGATAGATAGATAGATAGATAGATAGATAGATAGATAGATAGATAGATAGATAGATAGATAGATAGATAGATAGATAGATAGATAGATAGATAGATAGATAGATAGATAGATAGATAGATAGATAGATAGATAGATAGATAGATAGATAGTCAACCTCCGTGGTTAACGTTGCATGAAGAAAACCCTTCCATATGTAGTACAAGAAGACCAACTGTTGCCAGCGGTGATCCTATAGTATAGTTTAATGAATCACATTAAAACTAGTGACAAATCCAAGATGACAGAAGCAATGATTTTGTTACAGCTCAATTATATCACAGTCTGCAGATAAGCTCCCAAGAGGGAAGAAGTCTAAGCCATATTCTTAAACGAAATTTAAATAAAGGCACGTACGCATTTCCGATAAGGTTTGTTTCAAGCATGAATCCATTTAAAAGTTGACTATTTTACATAGTTCAATGTTCCACAAACAGTCATATACTTCATTTGCCCTTTTCTCTTAATCATAGATTTGCTTTAGATTGTAATCCTTGACTTAGTATGTCGTTTAATATTCACTTTACCTTACGAGAACCTCGTTGCGAAGTATCGATGAACAGATATAGGCCTTATCTTTTTCTCCTTATAATTGGCATACAAACTTCGCAATAACAATAACAAAAATTAAAAAATAATATATATAAATATATATATATAAATATATATATATAAATATATATATATATTCTAGATAACATAGTTATCAATCGTTGAACTTCCATATTTCAAATTCATTATCAAAGTTATTCCGGTTTGAGGACTTAAAACATTTGAAAGTGCAAAATGACTATTTGAATTTCTATCATACTTTATTAGCAAACAAACTTACGCAGCAAAAAAAAAACAGATTTTCTCGCTGATAAAGACGTTAATGTTTTTCACTTTGGTTTTTGAGGGGAGACCTCTGGTGAATCTGTAGCTCACTCTGATTAAGTAAAACAAAACAAAAAGAGCAGAATATCGCTTTCTATCGCTACAAAATTATCAGGGTGAGATTACATTCAGGGCAGAGAAATGATTATCATTTCCCACAGGAAATTAGAATATTTGTGCCATGTCACTCCGGACAAGTAGTGATAATGGGTTTTGAAATTGCAAGGGTGAAGGATGCAAGATTCTTTAAGATGCCATTACGTATTATGAAAGGTGTTGAACGCCATTTGAGCTAAATGCTGACTACTTATCCAATTTTTTTTTTAAATGGAAATGAATAGCTGCAAAATACATCATTAAACTGATCTTTAGTACACGTTTCCACCATCAGAATGTTGATGCATACTACGAAGGGATTGGTGCAGTATATAAATACGTGACTAGAGTAACAACGAATAGGGCCAGCTTTACCCTGTGAGGCCTTGGACCAGACAGATATACTGAAACCTCTCCAAGTGGCCAAGAGGCTATACTAAGCATTGTGTATACATTGTAATCTAGACATGCGCAGTGAATGTGAGTTTACAGTATACATGTGCAGTGGATTGCATCTTCAATATTCCGCTGCTCGTTCTCGATTGATTTAATGTAAGCTGCTTTAAGTATAACCTGTAATTAGTAAAACTAATATGAAGTGGCAGCCCCCCTAAAAAACCCGCTTTTATTTAAATATATTCGGTTAAATTTCTTCTTCTTCTTTTCTAGATGTTTTGTTTGACAGGTTTGACTGATATCATTGACGACGCCAGTAGTAATCAAAGAAGATATTTAATTGGCCTGAAACTTAATATTTTTTCACTTGAGGGCTATCCTGTCTAAGATAAGAAAAGAGAAAAATTTCTTCACTGTCTGACGCCCTTCGAGATGAATGACCTGTACGTGTGTCGGAGATTGAAGTGGACTTGAGAGAGGGTTTTTTTCTTTCTAATAACTTGATCAACTTAAAACACTCTTTTTAATTTGACCGCTCAAAAGGAACTCTTCTGCTTTCCATAAAGCACGTTTTTTTAGATCGAAAGTTGACTTTTCAGCTCTACCAATGTTTCGCACATTAATCTTAAGCCATATCTAAAGATTCAAAGATGGATGAAGTTATTTTACAGAATGTTTACATAAAATAGGTTTAGAGTTCAGATTTCTTCAAACAGATATCTGATAAAGATGGGCAAAGCAAATATGCGTGCGGAAGCTCATATATAAAGTATCGGAAGTTTGGCTCACGATTGAGCTTGAAGCCAGCGACAAAATTGAATATAAAAAAAAACGGGATTTTTTTTTGTTAGACACGATTTGGACATTTTATAAACTTTAGTAAACTTATGGGTTATGCAGTTTACTATAAACATGTTCAATTATCAATATATATTCTTTTAATTTACAAAATGTGTTAAACGGATTACTCGCCAGATTCAAGCAAATGAAAAATATGGAAGGAACAAAGTATACCTCGAAGGATCTCAAATCCATATATTCAGTTTATTGAAAAAGTTTTGTTTCATCAAAATATATCAGCTTTTCTTTTCTATATGCCTGTCTTTCTGAAAGAGAAAGATCAATGTATGCTTATGGTGTAATGAGGCGTTCATCTAACTAAAATCTCTCAGTGTAAAATGATAATGCTTAGTAATAATAATAATAACAACAACAACTACAACAACAACAACAATAATAATAAAAATTTCAGGATCTTACCAGTTTGGTAAGATCCTGAAACTATATCATTCAATTATTCACTATAGGAGTGAATACGGTATTCACTAGGAGTGAATATTCACTAGGAGTGAATATTCATTTTGGAGTGTTAGCTCAGTGGTTAACGCCGGTGCCTTTCAATCATAAGGTCCCCGGTTCGAGTCACTCCCAGATTATTGTATGTCGTCCAGTTACAGAGTTGTTGACAATTAACAATTCATAATCTTGGACGTTAAATATGAATGTAAGAGACTGCCTTCGGTCAGCTTGCGGCTTTGATAAGCCAATGAGGCTTCTTCGCGAGTTCCTGCTTGCAGGAGGATCTAATCATACATACATGCATACACACATACATACTACGACTGCAATCTAAACGCGTGATGTTTGAAGGTAGTGGTCGTTGGTAATATATCTTTACAGTCACACAGATCATTTTGAAAGTATTTTAACCTTGCGGCAAAACCCCATTTTTCATCGATCATTAATTGAATGGGGAATACATTTTCACAGCTATACACATGGTAAGGTTTTATCTGATTTTTTAAATTATCACTGATTCTGTTTACATTTCCATTTGCGTTTTGTTATTCTCCAAGAAAGTACAAGCGACATACCAGTTAATATAATTATATCTATACAGACTTTTCCCGCGTATTTATACCAGAAAGCATTAAAGGATATTAAAAGGGATACATATATTGACAGCTCAAGTTCGACTTCGATCTGTGGGGAGATAGTATACGTTTGAGAAGAGGGTGAAGAAAAAAAATAGTCCAAATAAACAAGTTGAATATAATCCGAAATGTGTCAGCTCTAATATAAGATAATGGTGGCAAACAATGAACGTGTTGAGTTAAGTGCAACATGTGTGATAGCGTATAAACTATTGAGGGAAATATCTCTCCGAAGCGTTATACTCGTATATAGGGCAGGAAAAGAAGCTTGGATGATTACTGTACCATTTCTTTTGTATGTTACCGAATGGAAACTGCGGGTATCGGTGAAACTTGCCAAGATCTGAACACGTGATCCTCTTGATGTATTTCAAGTACTTTTTAGACGATTCCCTGAAGTGAGGCTCAGCAGTAGGTTAGATACTAAATAACTAGTGAAGCAGATTGCTCTCACTGACGTGCAATGCATATTTCAGAACATTACATCATATATTGACAGGCTATTACACACACGGCGTTAGATAGCTGTCCATTATGTTACCAAGTCTGAGAGGAAAATGAAAACATTGAAGGAGGAAAGTTGAATCCCAATAGTTAGGAAGCCGACAGAATCTCATTTGAAACCCTATCCATGTTGTCATGATCTGGGACGAACACCGCGGCTTATATCAAACCTTTCACTTTTCGATATGTGTTTAGGGATTGACGAGACATGCCTGTAATTGTCGCATTTTCATTCCTGCTCCAGGGACCGCCATTTATCCTCTCCATCCGACAGACGATCGAGAGGTTTCCTCAGAATCTGAACAATGCTTCTCTTTCGAATGTCGAGGGCGGTGAGGGCCTGTACATCATTCTTCATCACTGCAGTGCAGTGCAGCTATATGATTAACAAAGTTTTACAGAAACTCTACTTTCACGTGATTCGTAAAACCAGAATATCAAATCCATGGATATACGAATCCGTTCAACAACACTATACAAAAGAAATCTGGAACAGGTTAAAGAGAATTTGGTTTATGGAAATATTTTCAACTGGAAACCTTGGGCCACGGACACTCTAATCGCTACACTACCTTCTGTTTATATAAGGAAGCAGTCCCTTAATTTGGTTTTTTTATACTTTCTGTAAGATTCTTCAGATGTAAGCAAAGGCTGGAATGTCCTTTAGGAGGAGTAAGGGGAGGGCATCAAACATTTTCCAGTATAATGGCACAAAATTGTAAAATGTTTCACCTAGACATGTGTGTGTCTAATACAATTCCAAGGAAGTACATCTTTCGGAGATTGTCTGGGGAACGGTTGGGAGAGTTTTCTTGACTTTGTGATGGACGGTCCCTTTCTATCACCATCTCCCCCACCAAACCGACCCAACTGCATCCTTCCATGGCTACAACGTTGATAAAATCATGGAAACTCCCGAAATAATTTGATATTCACCGCAGTTCCATTTGACTAAATTAAAGTTCAAAAAGCGGCAAGTCTTAATCGATACTCTAAAACAGAAGTAGCTAACTTTGATTGTAGAAACGAACGGAGAGACAGAATGCTAACTAATCTTAGTTAAGGGACGAGCAATTAAACGCTAAAGGCTATCAGAAACGTTTAATCGATAATGGAAATTAACAATCAGAAACTTCCGGCTGATCTATTGTACTATAAAACATCTTCTACGTTTACCCTGATTCTTTTGTTACATACATAGTATTTGTTTTGCGAGCTTAAATTTCAGTTTTGTGCCATTATTGTTCGACATTTCAACCGAAAGTATAAGAAAAGTGGAGGCGAGATTTGCCAATTATGGCTCTTAAATGCAAAGTATATAAATGAAAGAAAAAACGTTACACGCCACCATTACTTTTAAAATCAATCCCCCTATTTGTCTTCGACTTGAAAGGCTCTGCGGGAGAAGTAGTCTATAGAGTGTATAAATTATTGACCTTCTGCCGTGACGTCATAACCATTGAAGAAATTAAATGAAACAATAGTTGTAGAATAGAGATGCTTTTAGCGTCTAAGAGGACCTTCGAGAGGGAGAAGCGTGTCACATCTATTTGGAAGTTCGTTTCATCGAACGCAGGAAGCTTTGAAGATCTCTCGAAAGAGATTTTGATCGAGGGATGAGTTAGGGAACAAACGACAACTTTGTTGGTTTGGGGAGGAAGGTGGAAGGGTCGTTAAAATGATTAAAAAAAAGCAACAAGTATCCGTTAGTTAATTGATCATTTAAATGGCAACAAAATAATCCTTTATTTTTATATTAAGTTGTTTTTATTTGGTCGTCATTACTACATTCGATTGAGATAAAGATGTTTTGCTTTTCTATATAGGATAAAACGTGATTAGTTCAAGATAACGTCTTTACAAAGTTACGTAACGTCATTATGTAAAGAACGTCCATAAAACAACGTTATGTAACGTCATTTTGTAAACTAAATCTGGTTATCTCGGTAATTCGAGGATTTTTTGTTCTGATGAAAAGAAGATTTTTATCTTGGATCGTCGGAATATTGTTACATTAATTATAGATATAATGACATATATACGATCTACAAGTCAACAACAAGACTGATACTAGGAAGACATATTATTCAAATTGGTTCCATATTTCCCTCTTAATTATTGGATATTTTCCAATTTGAAATACTTGTTATTACATTCCAATAAGAATACAGAGTCAAACCCTCGTAATAGCGCTTTCGATATCAGGTATGAATATTGCTCAACAGGGTTCCTTAATTTACTAAAAGACATTATTGGTTTTTGTTATTATGATGCCAGGTTCTCATTACAAGATATATCTTGTCACTTTGTTCCGTAAGTGTCAAAGCAAATAACGGAAATCGAAAATGACAATCGACATTGTTTAGTGTATTAACACTGGGCACGTTCATCAGCTGAAAGTCTAATCCTAGCCATAAAACAACCGACAGAGTGTATTTTGAAGGCCTAGGCTAATTTGCCATAAAGATAAAGACTCAATGCGAAACATTAAGTATTCCTCTGCAGATTATCGCACTGTTAATACCTTCCGATCGTACCGGTAATGTGCAATAATGTTATGAATGTTATGTCCCCTCTCGTAATCTGAGATCCAGCTCTCAATTTTAATTATCTGAAATTAAGTCCAAACATTCTTGGGGGGGGGGGTAGGTCATTTATTGTTTCTGCCCCTCGCTTCTGGAACCAACTCCCCTTAAAATCAGACAAGCATCTACTCTCTATAACTTTAAGAAGAGCATCAAATCCCACTTAATGACAAAAGCTTTATTATAATCTTGAAACATTAAGTTTTTCTTCTGTCATTGTTTTGTATTATTTTGTATTATTTGTATCATTTCTAATTGTCAATTGCGCCATGAACATTCTTTGAGTGGTGTGTGCGCATTATAAGTCGTATTATTATTATTATTATTATTATTTTTATTATTATGAATAGAATGTCTATACAGAAGGAGATATTAGTTGCCTCATTGGATTTATTTGGTATCTGGCATAATATATTCGATTTACATGTTAGTACACGAGTCATTTGTCCAGCATACAGACGTCTTCACCGACACATTCAGAGTGAATCATTTGGTCGATCTATCAATGAGAGACTATATAGTCTAAAAGTCTAAAGTTACAAGAATTGTTAATTTAGCTTGAAAGCGAAACGAAACATCCAACTTTCTGTTATTACTTCTATCCGTCTATTACATCTAAACTATGCATTCGGTCATGCAGCAGCAATAGTACGGTATATAAAAACACTGGAAAATACCAGTAACTGATACCTGCTTTGTTTTAATATAAATTCAAAAGTAAATATTAAAAATAAGAATAACGATAAACGAAACTTACGTGGCTTCAAATCCACACGTTGTCACAGACTTGTTTAACATGGATGGATGGATGGATGGATGGATGGATGGACGGACGGACGGACGGACGAATGGATGGATGGATGGATGGATGGATGGGTGGGTGGGTGGGTGGGTGGGTGGGTGGATGGATGGATGGATGGATGGATGGATGGATGGATGGATGGATGGATGGATGGATGGATGGATGGATGGATGGATGGATGGATGGATGGATGGATGGATGGATGGATGGATGGATGGATGGATGGATGGATGGATGGATGGATGGATGGATGGATGGATGGATGGATGGATGGATGGATGGATGGATGGATGGATGGATGGATGGATGGATGGATGGATGGATGGATGGATGGATGGATGGATGGATGGATGGATGGATGGATGGATGGATGGATGGATGGATGGATGGATGGATGGATGGATGGATGGATGGATGGATGGATGGATGGATGGATGGATGGATGGATGGATGGATGGATGGATGGATGGATGGATGGATGGATGGATGGATGGATGGATGGATGGATGGATGGATGGATGGATGGATGGATGGATGGATGGATGGATGGATGGATGGATGGATGGATGGATGGATGGATGGATGGATGGATGGATGGATGGATGGATGGATGGATGGATGGATGGATGGATGGATGGATGGATGGATGGATGGATGGATGGATGGATGGATGGATGGATGGATGGATGGATGGATGGATGGATGGATGGATGGATGGATGGATGGATGGATGGTCACCTTGCAACATTTTGGAAAAATTAAAATGGTTAACTGATAGACTATAGTTGTAAACAAATGACTCTCGGATACCCGGCCATTCTATTATGTCTTAAGAACCGATTATCTGCTCTGGTGGCACTGAGAAAACACCTCTCACCTTTAAATATCAGGGAGAATGTCAAAATAGTTTACTGATCGCCATGAATCAAGACCTCTTGGTTGCTACTATATAGACTGTATGTTGCAAGCGTTCTCAGTGCATGTCACAGTCACTTTACTTGTTCAATTCTCTTGTCATTCAGTTAATCTTTGTGACATTTCGATCAGAAACGGGCTAGAACATCTACACTGAAAGAATACCGCTGATCTTAACCTCTTGTCGACATTAATTCTGAGGTTTCTTCGAAAATTAAGGAACCAATATGAAGACGGATTGGCAAGTCTTGACAAATTTCCTGCCTCAAATTTGGAATTTCTCTACGTTTTACCTTGACGCTATCATTTTACTCATCACAGAGTTAAGACTGAGTACATGTAGTCTCCATTTAACCCACAAATTATCATACAATGAAATCCATATAAACATAGATAAAACAAACCGCCTCACTGGATTTTTACAATTTATCAGGTTCTCATTTATTCCCGAGGATCGAATGGATTTAGGTGAAGCAACAGAAGAGGTGGCATTGTGTATATAAGGTGTGAATACCCCTGGGATTCAGATGACGTCATGAGGTACAAAACCGTCTGGTAGTGTTGTCTTCAATGGAGAGAATGTAATGCAAATAAAGTAGCATGACACAACTACGGATAATCGAGAAAACGAGTACCAAGCATGGACGAGGACCCCACTAGGGGTTGTCCTAAACCCCAAGCAAAACACCCACACCTGAGATAACTATATTAATAATCGCAACCCCCTCCTCGTAACTGGGGGTAATCCTAATCCCGAATACAAACACCCACACCTGGGATAACTAATATACCTTATCCCAACCCTCTCCTCTTAACTGGGGGTTGTCCTAATCCCGAATCAAAACACCCACACCTGGGATAACTATATAACTTATCCCAACCCTCTCCTCCTAACTGGGGGTTGTCCTAATCCCCAAGCAAAACACCCACACCTGGGATAACTATATAACTAATCGTTACCCCCTCCTCCTAACTGGGAGTTGTCCTAATCCCCAAACAAAACACCCACACATGGGATAACTAATATAACTTATCCCAACCCCCTTCTCCTAACTGGGGGTTGTCCTAATCCCCAAACAAAACACACCTGGGATACCTAATATAACTAATCCCAACCCCCCCCCCCACCCTCCTCCGTGGCTGTTCACCAAGTGGTGCTTTACTCACAAGCACTGTAGCCAATAAGCCGGGTACCTAAATAACGGATACATCCCTTTCCACGTCTGTTAAACCAAGCCAACAACATGTTTACAGAATTACTTTAACGTATATACAGTTTGGGTGGGAAGTGCATCACCAGGTATAGGCTACCTTAAACTTTTCGAAAGGAACAAGAAGTTTTTAGTTTTTCGTCTAATACATGGGTTCTCAAAAGGCAACGCGCCTGCCACATCCGGCCGCTGATGCATTTAGGAAATAAAATAATCACACAATATTGCTTTTAATTGTAGAGATACGTGGACCCTAATGCATGATATCCCTATCGGCCTCCCTTGTAAATTGTTCAATCTAAGTACTCAGATTTTGAGTCTTTTTAGCATATTGTTCCGGCAATTTTTTTTTTTTTTTTTGCTCTGTATCAAATTATTTGAAAACCCTTGAACTCGAGTCTTATGCTACCTTGGACAGGTGAACTATATATAGGCTAACCGCAATGCGTCAAAGTATGAACTAACGATAGCTGACATATGTGCGCTATAGCGTGAGATGCACATGGAGTCGGTGTTGTTTCTCATTTGCACGCGCCACGCATAGTTGCACATCGCCAACTTTAATCGTTAGTCAATAGGGCATGACACTGAACGGAAGCCTTATTTGAAGGTCGGATCACATTATAAATCCAACTCTTGTCGGAACTTGCGAGATGAAATCAGCGATTGCACCGAAGCCGTGAAGAGTCACACTTCATATGTCGACATTTTATAGTACGAATTATTTATAATTAAACGCTAAATCTTTATTATTTCATAACACAAGAGTCTAACATGGTACTTTTATTCGTTTTGCTATCACATTTTGATTAATTTCTAGTAGATTTGGCAAGAATTTGGAGAAACACAGGGGACCGAAGTTATAACGAAACTGTCAATTCAAAGGATACGGGAGGCCAGAAACCTATAAAAACAAATTATTTTGTAAGCTAATATTTCCAATGGACCAACCGAGTATAAATAGAAACCTCGATATTTCCAGTTAAATTCTATATTTTTCTCCCTCTTGGGAATTGTGTGTGACTCTGCATATTGAAATGGCTATGGCTATCTTACAAGAAATATAGTTCTGTATAGTTCCTAGCGCACTTTGTAAAGCTTGTTTCATGAGGAAAATATCAATATTTAAATACTTTTTGAAATTTTATCTGGCCACAAGGACAAAGACTGACGTCATCTTTGCAAGGTTTAGTCTATGTTATGCCCAAAGCATTCATACATATGCACATGATCAAAACGTCCCTATATGGAAAACTAAGTTCTAATTAGGATGTTAATTCAATGATCGCTAAAAGCCATAGCTAATATTCCAAAAAAATACCACATTGTATGAGAAAGTCAACAATAGGACTAAATAACATGGGACAGCAATAAAGTCGATGGTTCATTCTTAATTGATCCCAGTGCCTGAAAGACATGCCCCCCCCCCCTCCCCCTGACCCTCCGGTTTCCACTTTTCCTTTCTCGGACCATTTACAATAACAAACCTAATCCTCGTCATATACCACATTCAGAATCTTCTTTTACAGAACTCATGTTTAACTAAATTATGAAATAAACAATCATAACTTTGCCAGCTTAGAAGGCTGATGTTGCGATTATTACGCTGAAAAAAATGAGCATTTTATCAATCCTTTGATTATAAGTTTGCGACACTGTTGTTTTAAATCAGTTCTCCCTAATTTACCATGTCCATGACATTTTGAGGGTGACATTCAATGTTGTTGATTGTTTTATATTTTTATGCTTTAATCGTTTAATCGTCTGTGAATTAATCTATCAACGTTGTCACTTCTTTCAAATGTCATAAATGAAGCGATATCAAGAGAAAATAGTTAAGACAAGAATCATGAACATGTTAGGGGCGTTTTCGCTAATGCACCCTGCAAATATGCCATAGTCCGACCAGTATAGGTGATATCAAGCCAGGGCATTTCATCATTTTGATTGCGATGGTGACACCGCTTTTGAAGACCTTTAATATTAGCCCCATCAAATTAATAGCATATAAGCTTATTAATAAATGTACTTTTCAGGAGGTGATGATACCCCAAATTATATCCAGATGGCATTGGTCTCTGGAGAGACAAAACGGTGGAAGGAGTAGTTATCGCTGAATGTTATTGGGTATTTTGTAACCATTATTTGACATCCTAGCAATTTGGTGCCAGTTCTTTATATATATCTATATCTGTATCAGTAGAATCACTGTGGTCGAGTGGTACGGACTTCAGTCTGTGACACAAGATCCCGGGGTTCGATTCCTTCTTTCGCCTGATGAGTCCCAAAAGGACGAAACTGGTCGTGAAGTGGAATTTTTCTGGTGTGTTATTCTTTATTTATTCAATATATATATATATATATATACACGCAAAAAAATGGAGTGTTGAATTTTAACACTTTCCAGGTGTAGCCGTTCACCCTACACCTGAAGGGTTACTCTGACCCTGAGTAGGGTTACATAATTTATGTAGCGTGAATTTTTTAACACCTGCAGAAGTGTACTTTCAGTTCGAGTATTCTGATTGGTCAAACCTCCCGTCAGCTGGATTCTTAGTGTAAGTACCACCGTACCGTGAACATCCATTTACCGTACCTAGCAATACTTGTACCAGTTTGTCGACATTTATCGTTACTAAATGTACTATAGTAACCACAGCCATATATACGTTCAAGCCACAAAACGTTACGTACTCAGTGTGCGATAACGAGCTACAATGGCATGAAAATGACGTTATAGGAGACTGGGGCCTGGAAGAATTGATTGAAAAATTCGAAGGTATGTTTTGATATGATGTAAGTGTACGTGACAAGAACGAGATATGCTTAGAGACCCACGACTAAGCTGGGTAGACGAATGCATTTGAATCGCTTGCGTTACGTAGACCTAACGTTAAAGTCATACTATAAGTTAATATAATAGGCTAGCTGCTGTTTGTCATAGTCAACTCATAATTGTCAACGAATCAGTGTAGCCTACATACAAGTAAACATTAAACGGAATTGCCTTCGGACGGACGGAGGACTTTGGTCTAGGCCTTTATTGTAATCTAGTGCATTCTATTCCTTTTTGTGCGTTAACCGTAACTTCGTATACCCTGCGAGTCACTTTTTTAAGTAGTACTACTAGGCCTAGGCCTAGTACTAGAAGTAGTAGGGTATACTTAGGCTATTTCAAGACAATGCATTTTAAATAGCATCGGGCATGGGCCTATAGAGCACGCTGGTACTATGTTCAATAAGGGATAAACATATATTCATGTAATGCAATATATAATTACCACTAATTGCCATTTTAGCTTGTAAGTTGTAGCAAGTAGGCCGAAGCTGATGTGGATTGGTGATACTTTTAGACCTAGGCCCAACTATAATTTAGCTATCTTATGGAAGTGATCTAGCTGTTATAATTCATATCAATCTACACAATTGCATACAGTGGGAGTGAGCATTGCTTTAAGCATTGTTAACATGATGCATTGGTTATAAAAGTTGCCTTCCTTGTCTGATGAAAGTTTAATGCAAGTTCCTGTTTTGACAAGTAATCACTATAGGCCATCTGGCTTTCTAGATTCAAACGTACTTGAAGAAGTTAGAATCACAACTGATTAAATTGTGGGCATTTTTTTTAGGAATGTTCATGTTTTGTGAGGGGTACATGTAAAAAACTGCTTATGCTCCAAGAAGGTTTTAACACAACTTCATTATGATGGGAATTTTCTTTTCTTTTCTTTGTTGTTACTTAGGAAGCATCAACTTGGAATTCTATTTGCAAAAGATTTCAGAAAGACCTCAGCAATATGTGTAACTTCTTGGAGGAAGCAAAATACACCCCAAGCAGTCATTTGTGATCATCCAGAGACATGCCCTACCCCAGAGGACATTTATGAAGCCATTGATGTTTGCTTCAAATTATTCTACCTGTTAAATCTGAATTATACCAAATTGCAAGTCTCGGTGCCTGGGAATGTTTCCAAAAAGTTGTCTACAAGTTGCCTGGTGGTGTGAAACGCAACCAGATTCGAGATTTTTATGCTCACCGTGCCGACAAAAAAGACAAAGTTACTGCAGTTTAGCAGTTGTCATAGACAGAACTCCATGTTTCCTCATCTTACGGATCAGAATGTATGTAAAGTTGTTGCTTATTTGGAATTTTCTTTGGGAAGAGTTTTTTCTTTGTGTTTAATTTGGAATACCAAAGGCACGAGCCAACAACAAAGACAAAGTACCTGCAGTGTAGCAGTCATCATAGACAGTACTCCATGTTTTCTCATCCCACGGATCAGCATATATCTAAAGTTGTTGCTTATTTGAAATTGACTTTGAGAAGAGTTGTTTCTTGCGTTTAATCTGGAATACCAAAAGGCATTTGCCAACAACAAAGACATAGTCAATGTAGTGTAGCAGTCATCATACACAGCACTCCATGTTTTCTCATCCCATGGATCAGAATTTTTCTAAAGTTGTTGCTTATTTGAAATTGACTTTGGGAAGAGTTGTTTCTTTGTCTTTAATCTAGAAACAAAAGGCATGTGCAAAAAAATAAAGACCAAGTAACTGCACTGTAGCATTTGAAAATGTTGGCACTTTTAAGTTGACTTAATTCCACAAGACAATACTTTTATAGCCTAAATTGTTCGTTTTACATTTAATGGGATATAATAAATGGACCTCTGGAATAGGAAGGTAGTAGAGTAGAAAATCCCACATTCTGAATTGTTTGTGTTGTCATTGCATTTTGCTCTCTCTTAAATGTAACTTTCTGCTATGAGCGATTCAAACATGCATCCATATTGTTTACCTAATTACTAGGTAATAATTAACCTAAAACCTGTATAAAATATTTACTAAACGGGTGCGATGTAAACTTTTCTGGCAAAATTTTACATAACAGTATTGTATTTGCGTTACATAATAAACATGTAAAACTTTACAAACCAGCAGTTAAATATACATCCAGAAGTATAAACGAGAGAGCACTATTGTGTGTTGAGAGTCCATTAAGTATCATCTTGACACAGATGACAAATGAACACCATATGGTGGTAATTCTACTCACTGAAGCAGAACTTTGACACCCAGAAGGCCAAAAAATGTGCACTAGAGTGTTAATTATACTCCCTGAAGTGCAATTTTGACACCCAGAAGTGCTAACAAATGAACACTTTATGGTGTTAATTTTACTTCCTGAAGTGTCATGTTGACACCCAGAAGTTTTAACAAATGAACACTTTATTGTGTTAATTTTACTCCCTGTAGTGTACCTTCAACACCAGGAAGTGTTATTTTGACACTTGTATGGGTGTTGTTAAGGCAACACTCGCAAAGTGTTATATTATGTTACACTTCTGAAGTGTTAATTTAACCCGGTGGGTGTTGTCCCTAATCCAAACAGGGTGGGGTGTTAAATTCAACACTTTACGATTCAAATTTAACACTTCATTTTTTTGAGTGTATATATATATATATATACATATATATATATATATATATATATATATAACTTACATGAAAATAACTATAGTGTCTATACCAACAGACCTCTCACCTTTAATCGCTGGAAAAGTGTTCGTCTTTGTAATAACAAATTATTTGACAGAACTTTGTCAGCCAACTGTCATTGACCGATAGCTATTTTATTAATAAAAGTGTAGCTAGTGGCCGAAACAAATGATAACATTAGAAAATCAGACAAACTTCGAGACATTTAGAAAAAAAACTCATACTACTGCTTCTACGTGTAAAATTTAAAAAAAAATACCATTCAAGATAAAACAATGACCCATTTTGAAATGAATTTCAAACACGGGACACAACAACATCCGCGATGCATTTGTTAAATTTGAGTGAGAGATGGCTGTTTATAGACCGAAATCATATATTTCCGGTCACCCTTTGACCTCTGGCTATATCAATCAATTGATCTTAAGCGACACTTGTGTGCACTTGCTTCTAACAGTGGTCATCTATATCTAGATTTGAATAATTAAATCGTCTCTTATAAGGGAAATCGACTCCATGACACCGACATATTGTAAGGTTCCTTGGGCCATTTTTAAAAGGTGCAAATGTAATTTTGCGTTAACGAACCAAATGGAGCCCCAAAAGCTATTACTTGATTGACAGATTTGCAATATTATCGACCTATAACGTGCTTTATTTGTTTTGGCTTCGGGTCATATCTTACGCAAACATGTACAACTGGTCAAATCGGAGGGAAGGGACTATCTTGACCACAACCTGATCTAGATGACGAGGACATGAAAAGTAGAACTGTTCTCGTTCTGCTACGTATATATGTCCTGTGTGCATGATGAATTTATGTATAGTCTCAACATATTACACTAGTATAACAGTAGTTTATGTGTATATACATATATATGTATATATATATATATATGTTTGTATGTATATATATATATATATATGTATATATATATATGTTTGTATATATATATATATATATACAAATATATATATATATAAATATGTAAATATGTTTATGTATATATTAACATATAGCCTTTATATATAGATATATATATAGTTACATACATACATTTAAACTAAATAATACACTGCGCTATGTATGTGTATGTGTTAAAGTATTATAATATGTATACTGTATGCATGGCCGCAAACTGTTTGTAGACAGTTAAAACTGGAAAATTCGTATTTGCGGAGTTTTTCTTCTCGAATTTTGCATCCTAGTACAAATAGAAGGATAATCGTCATTGGTAGATAACCTACTTGTGTCTATTACCATTGTAAAACAATGCATGAATATTCATTTATCAATTGCTATATCATTTTGAGTCAAACTCTGAAGGGAGTTTAAGTGAAATTGCCGGATATTATCATGGAATCTTGCACACGACGATGCTTTACGAACCCATCAACCGTTTCAGTTGAGAGTATATACATCAATGAACGGCATGTCATCCCTATATCTTGGTTTGTTTATCTCTTCAGTAAGAGGACAACCATGTTATTCTGGATGACTTAATAGATCGTTTGTTTGAATTAAGAGGTAATTAAAGAATAACAAGCAACACATCATTGCTGGCTTGACTCAAGTATTCATCATAATAAACGAGATATTCATTTGTAGCAGTATAGCGCTAATGATTTGATCGTGTGCTGTACAGAGACTAACAACCATCTCTTGGCGGAGGTAAGTTATATGATATATGATATATATCTGAAATTCACCAGCTTCTTGCAAGCCTACGTCATCCCAGGGTCCATTTCTCTGTGTGTTTAATATATCAAATGCAGGTCTTAATAAAGCCTGCAAAGCGGGGAATTTCATTCCTTCTTATATACTTATATGATATGCTTTCATTCAAATTTAGTCGACTAGAGCAAATTTGATTGTCCAACGAGTACAAATAAAAAATATATCAATTAATATTCAGTAGGCATATATCTAACGTGCCCCAATTTCGATTACTCTGTAGTAGGACTTTTACTATGTAGCAAAGAACTGCAGGGATATTGTAGCTCACTTTATCAGAGCCAGTTATTAAGGATATGTACGGATATTTGGTATTACTGTGGTCCTCGACCAACATAGGTATCTACTTGCGACCTCTAGTAAATTGAAGTTGCTCATCTTATTGGTTTACCTAATACACTATACACGTATACATATAGAACTACATGCCCTTCGTATATGGTATATACTTTTATAAATATAGTATGATAGTTTTATATGCCATTAAACTTCTCGTTGTGAAGGACATTTAATATTGACGTCAGCCCTGCGAGTTATTTTGAAATTAAACAATAGCCTCTAAATTTCCCAATCTGAACATGGCAGTTTTTCTAATGATAATCTATAAGCATAGTTTTTTGTTCCCCTTAACAAGTGCAGTGGCGTCATGAGCCAGGAAGGACCCTTGGGAAAACTATATATGTCTCTCGACAAGTGCAGTGGTGTCATGAGACAGGGAGGGCCCTTGGGAATACTATATAGGTCCCTTGACAGTGCAGTGCCTTTGGCAAAACAATATATGTCCCTTGACAAGTGCAGTGGCGTCATGAGCCAGAAAGGGCCCTTGGGAAAACTATATATGTCCCTTGACAAGTGGAAAGGCATCGTGAGCCAGGAATGGCCCTTGGGAATAAAATGTATGTCATTGGACAAGTGCAGTGGCGTCATGAGCCAGAAAGGGCCCTTGAAAAAACTATATGTCCCTTGACAAGTGCAGTGGCGTCATGAGACAATGAGGGCCCTTGCATAAACTATACATGTCCCTTGACAAGTGCAGTTGCGTCATGGGCCCTTGGAAAAAATATATATGTCACCGGGTCTCCTTTTTGAAGTCTTCATTATCTGTAAACAAGTATATACTGATGAAAATGGTATGTACTTTATTCTTTACCACAGATTTCCCCGGGCTGCCTATTTAACCTCGAGCCCCATGCATTTCCCTTCCCCTCTCGCCCTGCCTGCATATATACGGAAGTTACTGAGTCCATGCAGCTTGACGTGAGGATGACGTCACTGAAAGGGCACCACGAGCCATACAACATAATTTATAACGCAAACTGCTCTGATTAATATTTCAATACATGTATATTAATTCAATCGTTTACAGAACAGTGCTTCTCACACAGTGAGTCTCAAAGATACACCAGGGAGCTGGTACATATTACTCGATACATCTTTTCGTTTCAAAGTGCATCTCCAACTTACATGTATTATTCCATGCGTATGACCCTATGTTTTCGTTCCCAGAAAGAGATCAATAAAATATTACTTTAATATAAAACTTCTCGTCTTCCATATTTCTCTCCTTTTTTTGTTTTGCTCTCTCCCTTTCTCTTTGACTCACAAAGAGACTAAATATGCTTTGCGTCGATCCGTAAACCTTACCTATTTGCATTACGTGTCTTCAGTGTGGTTTCTATTTCAGGAATTAATTCTATAGAATTGGATAAACTTGGAATTTGATCCAAAATCTCTCTAGGCAAGACATGTTCTCGACATTAAAACATAAGCGTTCTATTAAGAATAATAATAAGTTTTCACGCCAAAATCATGACAGAAATCTAAAACAGGGTTGTCTGTGTATCGATTTAGCGACGATTTTGAAGACAGAATACCCTCCAAAAATGGTTAGTAAAAAACGGGTGATCACGTCGGTCGTGTTTTCTCAAAAACTTCCACGAAAACTAGCTCTACGGTATCGTGTAAAGCTATACAGTTTGGCATATACTCTACAGCACAAGGCGATGAAGATACTTGTGTCGGGTTGGGACGCCGTCAGCAATTTCCGGTTGCCAAGAGCATATACTATATACATTGTAAATGACAAATACTAAAACGTGCTTTCCGAAAAGCATGTCTTTCTTTCTTCTTGTATGTATTTCTCCGGGGTGTTTTACGTTTTTTTTTAAGTAGTATATTTCCAATTTAAAAAGTTCATCCAACGTGCAATTCTTGTTATCTTTTATATTTTTGATAAATTTGAATGTACAGGCTCTTTAAAATTGAATATATTTCCAAAGTTCAAGAGCTTTTTTTTCATTTTCTTCTAATTTTTGGCAATGTTTAACGCGTATTGCTCTTTAAAATCTTTTCTTTGATTGTTAGATGTTTACATAAGCTTGCTTCTTTGTAGACATTCGTCCCTGGAAATAAATCAATTGAATTTATAAATTAACTCAGTGACTAACGGCCTTCAAAGGTTTTACAAGTAAACGTTAAAATGTGTTTCATATTGTGTCAAGTGTCATGGCTTCGTTGCGATATCAGTGCCTCGATCGTTTACAAGTCGATTTAGCTGATTTGCTAATCAGGTTGTTTGCAATGACTTTTTTTTTACTGATATTATTTTTAAGTTTTTAATTATGACCATTTTCCCTCCATATATATATATATATATATATATATATATATATATATATATATATTATACGTTAAAATATGTCATAATCCGTCATCAATCAAATAATGAGGAATACATTGATCCACATGTGCCATATTGACCCTTCCGAGGTTGTTATGCCAGTTCAGACACTAATGGGATATTTCTACGCTGAGAACCTACCGCTGTTCATTATGGTATCAACTCACTCCCTCTGTAATTACACATAACACAACGTGCCATACAGCAACAGGGGGGGGGGGGGGCGGTAACAGCTAGTAAGGAGTAATGGACCCAGTGTGTGCACCCCACTGAGTCTGTTGTATAAAATTCAAAGCCTTCTGCGCTGGATCTTCATACGCCTGGAATCTGCCGCTGTTCTTTACGGTATTTCTTACTCCCTCTGTAAATACACAACGGCCAATGATGTGGTGTAGGCATTTACCGCGTAAGAGTGCGTGTTTGGCGGAAGGTATCAACGATAAGGGAAATTAGCCTAAAGAAACTTTGCGAAGCGTTCCAATGTAGCACGTAAATGGCCTTTTTCAAGTCAGTATAGAATTAGACATTGAGTCTATAAGATAGCGAGTGTTGTGCATGCGAACAGCCTATTGATACATCTCATTCTGAACAGAGTAAATTGCTGACATACTACAGACTGACATTTATCAATGAGCGGGTAATAAAGTAACACCTCATTGACACAATATGGACAAGAGTCACGTTCCTCTCTGCGGCCAGTTAACAAACGAGACATCACAAATAATGAACTGTGACACTAAAACCGTTGCCGCACCGATGCGAATAATGTCTGGTGTACGTAACTGTCTCAAATTACTTGTCCACGTGACACAACTGTGAAAGTTTGTCGATGTTTCTAGAAAGCATTTTTCAGATTTAGGAAAGATGCCTCATCATTGTTTGTGTGTTCCAAGTAGACAAAAACAATCACAGAAAATATTTTTAGTTCTCATGAGTTCATAGTACTGTATGTATGGTCATACCAGCACGCGTTTTTTTTTTTAATTCTCCTGGGGTCATTCACGAAAGTGACGTCATCGAATAGACCCCCATAGAGTAAGTAACATCAAACTTGACATATACCTTTGAGGCACGACTTAATTTGCCAAACAGAAAACTCGTTCACGCGGGATATCCAATTAATGTTGTACTGTACAATAACAATCCCATGTATTATGAAACCTATAATTAAGAAGATGCAATACTGAAAACGAGAACCATAGATACAAACTATACGACTTAATTACTTTGTACGTACTTTCCAACTAACAAGTTCGCATCCTCTTCGAGTTCAATCACCGCACGTGACGTCACTGTACGTTACATCCCTCTACATTTATATATATAAGTGGGACCCAAGTTATTGCAGTCAACTTGACAAATCGCGCATATTCAACAACTAAATGACACTCTTAGAAACATCAAAAATTGTAAGAAACTTTGCCGTCAGACCACAAAACATGGATTCATAATCTATTTATAAAGAAAACGAAAAGTATTCCACATCTCTGGTAACTGCCACATAATGTATATTTTTATTTTTTCTAATGAAATTTCTTTTACGTAATGATTCTGCTTAACCCCCTTTTGCACTTCGCCTTCCAGTCCCGCCCCACTTTTCACACCCGTCCCCTCCTTTTCACACCCGCCCCTTCCTCCCACACCCCCCGCCCCTCCTCACACGTTGAGGAATCCTGAATAAAACAAGGCTTGACGTGTGGGTGCTGACAATATAAATTAATGCAATGTCTTCTGTTAACTGTTAAAGGTACGAAAACATTAAATTTGAAAAAGATCATCGGATAAATTGTGTATGCATTGACCACATGATGTATATTTTTAATGTATATTTTTATTTTTTCTAATGAAATTTCTTTTACGTAATGATTCTGCTTAACCCCCTTTTGCACTTCGCCTTCCAGTCCCGCCCCACTTTTCACACCCGTTCCCTCCTTTTCACACCCGCCCCTTCCTCCCACACCCCCCGCCCCTCCTCACACGTTGAGGAATCCTGAATAAAACAAGGCTTGACGTGTGGGTGCTGACAATATAAATTAATGCAATGTCTTCTGTTAACTGTTAAAGGTACGAAAACATTAAATTTGAAAAAGATCATCGGATAAATTGTGTATGCATTGACCACATGACCATATGACACTTAATGTATACCAGTGTTGATAAAGACATTGATCTTCAAGTCTCGTTGGTGATACATAGCTAGTTGATTAAGTGCTTTCAATCAGATGGATAGAACTCTCTATAACCTAGGCATATGATTGGCTAATTGCATGGATACTCTTTAATTTATTCAGGAGATATGCGTTCTATACTAATAATACTTGTGAACAGATATAAACTCCCCGGGACCTATATACTCAAACTTAGAGATTTGATCTTATTCTACAGTACACTGTAGCTACTCCTATATATAGTTACTAATGGTTTCATCCAAGAAAGTGTAAAACTGTAAAACTGTATTTAAGAAGGTAAAGAAGTGTTAAACTGTTTTAATTTTTGTTTTTTTTTTCGTTTACAAATTCACGAGATTTATGCCATTATTGATGTCGTTCTTCCGGTGGAGAGTTTAGTCCATTAATATTGTAAGAAATTACTTTTCCGGGGGACATACCTTTTCTTAGAGTGTTACAATTTATGCGCATTAATTACGCCCCGTCAGAATAAACAAATTAACCTGGAATGCATATATAATCGTAAAACGAACGCGGTTGCTGCGTGGATTTGGTTTAGTTTTAACGAGAACTTGGAACTTTTGAGTATTTGCTGTATAATTGGAAATGTAAGTTCAGACATGGCACAAGATCGTTTTATTCACTCTACATCTTAACAAAAGTTATATACTTTTAATTTCTACTTGATAATATGAAAAGTCTCTTGTAGAAAAAATGTTAAGACCAGAAATCAGATACATTTCATTATCTACTAATCAATTTAGGAAATCCAGGAAATTTTCTTTCTTAATTTGTGATAAACTGTGATCTTATTCTGATTAATAATTGGTGTAGGTTAATTGATAAATAATTGATTAATAATCGATGTAAGTTAATTGATAAATAATTGATTAAATGATTAATAATCCGTGTAGATTAATTGATTAATAAGTGAAAATTGATTAATAATCGGTGTATGTTAATTAATTAATTAATTAATAATTGTTTATTGATTAATAATCGGTGTAGCCCTGTTACGATTGTCTATAGAACACCAAAATCTACTTTCATATCGAGGAAAGATCATGAGTTTTATACAATTTATAGTAACAGAAAAACCCGCTGTAAAGTCAAGTAAATGTCACATATTGTCACATAATCATAATGTCACATAATCATAATGTCACATAATCATAATGTCACATAATCATAATGTCACATAATCATAATGTCACATAATCATTAGAAGTCTCCTTCAGTTTTATCAAGTGTCAGACGCTTTGTCGAAGTTAACAGCCTGATAAAAATTTGACAAATTTATTTACAGCACAACCTTTCTCTTTTGTATATATATATATATTTTTACATTTATGAATTATTTCCCGCTGAAGGAGAAAACCCCATTTGAATTTATTGCAACATGCATGTGGTGTACGCGAAAATAATAAACAATTTAAAAATAAATACATATATCAATTAATATATTAATTTATTAATATACAAATTGCTATTTCATATCGCGCTACCGCAGCTTATTTCAGAATTCAGTTTCAGAAAATGTTACGGTAACTTTCTTTAAAATACACGTCTAACATTTATGTGCTATGTTCGATCGAGAAGCTTTATAAATCGATTTTTGTTTCTCGATATTGTTCGGTACCGGTATGACGGTGTATACAAAACTACCTCTTTGTATTTCACCCCCCCCCCCCACCCCAATGATATATGATGCCATATGTGTAGAACAGTAAATTGTCCCTGCTAAATCCATATTTTGTATTATTGAATGCCGTTACATTGTCAAAGTTGGACTATAGGCAATCTCGTAATATAATTGTTATTATTACTATCTAATTTTTTGAAAATATAAAGAAAGCAATGTCTAAAACGGTACCATGTACCGTAAAAATAACACCGTGAGGAGTAATATCTTAGAGGTAGTTTTAAAATATCTATGTAATGAAAAAGTTGAAGAAACTGTCCATGCAAGAGGGAACCTCCCCCCCCCCCATTCCCCACCAGTCCACACAGACCCACGCTAAGTACCCAGCTCAAACTCCTATTCCGCACGAATTTCCCATTTCCTAATTCATCATATATATCCGATAACGGCTGAATATATCAGATACTCTCACCTAATATTTGTTATGTCAAATAATGTGAAATTCGACGCAACAATAACATACTTTTTATCCTAATTATTATATATTTATGAGTTTGAACTTGTATATCTTTGAAAGATATTTGAAACATAAATCCTTACAAGATCTTCCTAAATTTATTTTCTATAAGTTTTTATTTTATGTTGGAGCCTACGCAATCAATGATATTGTACGGTACATATGAAGAATACGTTTGTTTACATACCGTGACTGTTTAGTGCATTTTGATTTTTGCACCCACTAACATGAAAGCAACAGTTTGCATTGTATCGCTTATATTACTAACATTTTTAAGTAATAAATTAATCAGTATTAATTAAATTAACGTAAACAAAAGGTCAGGACACCTTGCTAGGTTTTGTAACATGCGCCCACCAGCATTCGGGAATAGTTTATACACAATATAGTTCCATGTTAGTTTAAATAGTTCGTCATCTCGACACGTCTCGACCGCTGGTATAGTATTTTACTAACTGCCATATACTTCAAACATTTAGATTTTTTTTTTAAATTTTTCTCTATCAATTTCATGATGTAAATTATATTATAGGATGTTATGCTTTCGAATATCACAAAAGCAAATAAAACTTTCGTCCCAAAATCATCGTAATCGATGGCTAATAGTGAGCACGTATTAAATATTGTATATGTTGATAAACGCCATATACATATACAATCTTTTGCCAGAATCATCTGTGGCTCAGAAATTTGACGATTTATATATTCGACGAATTGATCTATAAACAAGTTACGATTAAATTTAATAATACATCACAAAATACATATCTCTTGTTACTTTGTCACTTCAAAATTCAACGTTTACAATGATGGCAAATTTCGTTTTCTTGTCTTTCAACTGAAACATGCGATACTATAATTTGGACAAAATTAAAATTTTACTTTTTTACTTATGTGCTTATAACATGCGGTTTTAACGTCGTAAACAACATCAATTTCCCAAAAGTAAATTTATGTTTCCCAGCAGGATATTTTGCTCCATTAAACGGAAGAACGATTTTGTTATTGCCTTATAATATAGTTTATTGCCACCCGTAAGTATGAATTCATATTTCTATGATATAAATACATACACACATATGAGGCCGCCCTACAAATGATCTTGTGGGAATGAGGCAAAACACAAATGTTCATACTTTCTGAAACAAACAAAAAATGATGGAAATATAAACATATCCTTTGATAATGTTGTCAGCTTACATTATTTGGACTAGTCGTTTTTGAAAACAAATATGAAAAGAAATTTAACCCTTTTATAATACTTTTTAAAAAAAGAATTAGAAATGTGTACTCACTGTTCATTGATAGGTACATTAAGACGATCCCTGGTGATATTAAATAGTAGAAGAGGTTTCCTTAACCACGATAGTTTCTTAACTGAGCAGTCAGAACGAATAACGTGAATATTATTTAAACGAGTGTATAGTATAGAGAGCAGCGGTAATTATGTACGGACACCAATAAATGCCATTTAGCACGAATTCATCGTATCTTATAATGTATTTACTCTAAAGAGCTGCAAACGTTCCGCGTTGTATACATTATTACGCTGTAGTTATATAGTGCGTAAACGAACTATATTACAATGAAATGTATCATATGCTTCGGTTAAAAGTCTTCAAAGTAACCTGATCGCTGATGACATACGGTTTTGATTCCATAATGTCGATTCATTACACAGCCAATCATTGCCTGTATGTCGGATCATATTAACAACAAGCACGACTTAATATCAAAACAGATTCAAGAAGGTATGTCAAAAAACGTGTTCTTGTAACATTGAGCATAATTCATTCCTCTCCCCCTTCCTTCTCTCCCCACCCACCCCCCACCCCATTGTTTACACTGTCACAAACGTGATGAACATTAACACTAAATCAGCTTGACCATTAGTTAATATCACATTTTTGTGTATAATATATCAAGATGGTTTAGAAATATCTTGATTTGATTAATAGGACAGCTGCTGTTACTAGCACCTGCATGGGACAAGGGTAGAGTTTAATTGATTGTATTGGTAACTATATCGTACCTTATTCAAAGAGTTGACAAGTTTTATCTTCCATGGCAATTAACGTCATAATCACGAGCCACTGCTGTAGGTATAAGCTGGAATTTCATCGATGTAAAGTCACGAAGGTGTAACGTACTTATCGTTTTATTCTCGTGTTGAGGTTGTTGTATTTTTTTTTAAATTTAATTCTTCTTATAGTTCGATTTGAAGCTCCTTTTCTTTACTGGGGGGTGGGGGAATGGGGGGTATGGGGGGTATGGTCTGTACTCTTTCTTTCATTTGCGATTTATTAGTGTTTTTTATTAATACCGAATCAGCAGATATTTACAGTCAACGCAACATAGTCGGTATATTAATGTATCAAATGGCAAGCGCATGATAGAACGTTATAGAAGACATTTTTTGTGACGTCACACGATCTTAGGCAAACGGATTAAAGGTATTTCCAATTACAGAGTAACTTGCATTAATTCGATTAGCTTACGTAAATAACCAAAAGCTGTCAGAGCAGATATTGTCGTACTTAATTCAGATATAATATAGATATCTTTATTGGTGTGTATCAACGAATATTCAGATATATATATATATATATATGTCATACGTAACATCACAACCTAGCCCCAACCTTCCTCCACCCGACCCCCCCCCCCCCCACCATCCATGCACATACACGCTTATACTCCCATACAGGTACAAATTAAGAACTACTATTGAATTTATTTGTAGGTTTATAACGTTTGCATGGAAAAATTGAGGCATACAATTATCTCAACATGTGATCATTTGACTTCTTAAAATTCCTGTCTTACTATAAAAAAAAAAAATGAAACGCACAAAAATTGGGATTGAGTAACACCATGGCAAACCCAATTCTCGGGTATACCGGACAATTTTTTTTTAATAATAAAATATGTATTAGAGGCAAAGCTAATATCTAAGCAAAACAGTAATCGATTTTCCCTTAGGAGGAAAATCTAGTTGCCGAAAACTTCATATTCGGATTCTTCAACTGATAATGATAACACACCTGTCGGCATAATCAAATATACAACTCATTTGCATACAAACTTAATCATGTCTTGTATAAGCAAAAACAAAAGCACAACAATGCCGTAAGGGACAAGAAATGTCTGGGTACATTATGAGATATGTCATTTCACGTTCATAAATGGTTATTCAACAAAGTGAAGAAAAAATTTAAAAAAAAAGGAAACAAAATTAAAAAATCGTTGTTTGTTTAGATTATTTGAAAAAGCAATCACATTAACAAGTTTATATTTAAAAAAAAAAAATATGAGAATGTGACTTTTCGATCATGAAATGCCTCTGACGATGAGAAAATATTGAAATGAAACGAAACGAAAACTCATGCAGATCATTTTAAACGTCCTATGCCAAATTATAATGTTTTATTCATGATCTTTCATCAGAGAATAGGTAACATGCAGGGACCGTCTAAACAGTTTAGGTCTTCCTGCATATTGATATAATACTTGAAAAAGTCGCCAATGTTTTCTCTCTCCACCTCTCTCTCTTTCTCTCTCTGTCGCTTTTAAGATTGGAAATTCAACGGTAATTTTGGTTTAGATGATGTCTAAGGCTATTGCAAGTAAGGCTAGTTTTGAGCTACACACTATACGATACAGGAATCAGGTTAGGATCATATACTACACTGCATACCAATGAACAGTTCCCTCTTTATCGGAAAATCAGTTGGAAATGTTTATCTTCATTATACGTTTTTAATGCTAATTTCGATGACGTGTAAGGCTCTGTTGGTATGCTTAGTTTTGAGATACTAATCCAGATATGAAAATCCGATAACCTTGATACAAACCTTTGTTCGTATTTGCGCATGCGTCATTTTTGTTTTTTAACAAATGCATGTGGTTCCAAGCAGTATGCAATAGGCCTAGTTTAGACAACTGTGTGATGAAAGTAATATATATATATATATATATATATATATAGGGAAGCCCGATTTTCCTTCTTAAATGTCTAATACAGGATTAATTATGATATGGATCAGTCGAATACAGGATTAATAAGGATATGGATCAGTGATTTACAACCATATACCTTGACGAAAATCAGCAGATTAGACAACAATAGTCTACCCTGTCAGCGATTTATGTCGCAAGTATACGCCATGCAATACGTTGTTTATGTATGAGGAGGAACAGACGTAAGACAGACATGGTCAAAGCTTTTATGTAGTAGTTTATGTATATAGTAGTAAACACTCTGACAGCGAACATGTTGAAAAGATTTGAGGGTTCATTAAACGGTGATCGAGAAGAGGTATATTCATGATAAATGTCTATAGTAAGAAATGCAAAACATAGGAAGAAAGATAAAATCTCTGATGATTTAACTCACATCAAGAATAGTCAAAGCGAATCTAACGACACGTAAATTAACTTAATAATGGCATTTTGCTGTCTTATAAATAATTAATACATGAAACTAAAATGCATGTAGGAACAGACTTAAGTATTGTTGGAACGAAATATACAAAATAATAAATCTATATAACTTATCCATAAATTGGATATTGGAAAATTGGAGAGAAAATATTAATATTGTTAATTGGTACACCAATAAAAACTCACAACTTATAAAGGCTTTATAAGACAGGTATTGCATAAAGTATATGTGCACCTCAACCCCCCGGCCCCCCCCCCCTCACCATCTCCACTTTGCCACTTTATCAAGGAGAATGTCAACCTTGTTGGGATTTTATTTTATATCTTACTGAACTCTGCCAGCCAGGAGTGAACCAGAAAGTGTAAATAGCAACAGAGCAAATCCAGGCACGTTTCTTTTCAGATACACTTAACGACTTAGATAGCGATTATGATTGTAGATAATATTTGATTGTCCACACTCTGATGTCCACACGTTCTGGCCACATGTTGTCAACGCCAATCTTTAAATTCATTTTATACAAAATGTATTTAATAATTTAATCCGACTCTCATTGAGCACGTCGTGAAGAGGGGATTTTGATTTCTAACCTCTTCAAAAACTGTTAACACAGTGTATTTTATTATAACAGTTACCTAGCCTAAGCACCGTGTCTCAAGAGCCTGGAAGATATTATAAAAAATTCTGTAATTGCTTTAAGGTAACCTTTAACTTTATATGTCCTTGTATGAATACGACGGGAGATATTGCGCTAAACATAATCAACTGCTTTACATGGAACTACAACCTAAAAACTAAAAACTATACAGTAAACTAGAATGACTACAGTAAACTCGAATGACTACAGTAAACTCGAATGACAACAGTAAACTCGAACGACTACAGTAAACTAGCATGCCTGCAGTAAACTAGAATGACTACAGTAAACTAGAATGATTACAGTAAACTCAAGACCACAGTGAACTAGAATGACTACATGTAAACTAGCATGACTACAGTAGACTACAATGACTACAGTAAACTCGAATGACTACAGTAAACTCGAATGACTACAGTAAACTCGAATGACTACAGTAAACTAGAATGACTACAGTAAACTAGAATGACAACAGTAAACTCAAGACCACAGTGAACTAGAATGACTACAGTAAACTAGCATGACTACAGTAGACTACAATGACTACAGTAAACTCGAATGACTACAGTAAACTCGAATGACTACAGTAAACTCGAATGACTATAGTAAACTCGAACGACTACAGTAAACTAGCATGACTACAGTAAACTAGAATGGCTACAGTAAACTATAATGACTACAGTAAACTCGAATGACTACAGTAAACTCATATGACTACAGTAAACTCATGTGACTACAGTAAACTCGAATGACTACAGTAAACTCGAATGACTACAGTAAACTCGAATGACTACAGTAAACTCATATGACTACAGTAAACTCGAATGACTACAGTAAACTAGCATGACTACAGTAGACTAGAATGACTACAGTAAACTAGAATGACTACAGAAAACTCGAATGACTACAGTAAACTCGAATGACTATAGTAAATTACTACAGTACAATGTCAAGAATACTAGTTTATAACTAAAGAATTCAAGTGAATTTGATATTCAGGTGAATACCAGAGGCTAATTCCTTCAAAGTCTTTCGTAGTTACAGGTTTGCCGTAATTCAATCAACCCAACCATTGTTTTTAGAGTCGGTTTTACGTTTTTCTTCCTACCTTAGTTGATTTGGTACCAGTCTCGATCCACGTATTACAGAATTTTAAACCAAAATACATCTCTTCTTTAATTACGTGCATGCATGGTTTTATAGGCAAACTGAGAATTGGCAGCAATTGTGAAGGCTGTGCGAAAGGGGGTAAATATTGTTTTCATACGGTTTCCAATCCCGGTGGTGGGCTAGCAATATTTCCATTAGTCTACGTTTTATATTGCCGTTCTACATCTACGGTTGCTATGGCTACAAACTATAGGACACTCGCCTAGCATTCATTGTTCATTGATATTCACAATACCTTCCTGTTAATTTGACATATTAATTTGCGTTAAGTGTATATTCTGTTCAGTAATAACGATCCTCAAAACCAGGGCACAATAATTTTTGGAAAACTTCATCTTTGCTAACCCTTCGTGGGGTACATGCATGAGAGCGTTTACGATTAGATAGTTTGGCAACCCTGTGGCTTGAAGTTAATGTAGGGTGATGTTCAAGTCTTAATATGAACAGATAACATTTCAGGTATAAATAAGTCATAGAGAAGAAGACAGAATTTGATTACATCTTGCAAGTTCTTTCTTTTCGTTTTCAATTGCATAAAGGGAATTTTTATAGCATTTGTTTAGTAGCCCGTTTGACATGAGATATGTTTTACTGATCCGTTTCGTATTTTGTCATTTTGTGATAAGACACACTCGGGGGCACTCACTTGTCGTATTCTAATAAATAACCAGAGCCCATCGCAAACAAAATCCGCCAATATTAAACATCATTTTTCGGGTAATAATAACAAAACTATGGAGATTACAAACTGACAACCAATGAGTTTGTCCACATTGGATACAAAGTTACACAGTGGTGATGGATAACCAAACAGGTGTATAGTGTGTAATATGCATGAAATAATATACAGTAAATATATATATATAATTAAAATCGTAGTGAGTTGGAAAATCCAGAACAGTGAAAAAACTTCCAGCCTCCACCGGGGTTCGAACCCGGGCCTCCCGCTTTATATGCGGACACCCTAACCACTAAGCTATGGACGCTGATTGTATGTCCAGAGGTTCGAAACCGGTACGGAAGGTCGTAATTCCACTGTAGGCGTTTGTCACCTGTATCGAACAATACTAGTTCTGTTTTGGTGACATATTTTGCCTTACTCTAGAGATCAAACATGATTCTAACCAACTCGAAATCATTTGTGATTCCTAAATATATATATATATATATATATATATATATATATATATATATACATATATGGGTGAGAGTTGGTTGAGAGTTCAGACTGTTTATATCATTTTCAATTCATTCCTCGAAAGATTGTATAACAAGGCCTCTAGGCCAACATAATCAAAAGATAAATGTTTAGAACCGCGGGCAGAACAAAATTGCTGGAAAATCAACTCAACACTTAACAGAACTTAAATACTATTCAAGTCAATTAAATCACCCTCGTGTCACTCGTACGAAATCGAGTAACAGACGTATTTTTTATACTCAGAACGACAGATGATTATAATATATAGCTCATGCTTGTTAATTTGGTCCATCTCTACAGGCAATGTTCTGTTAATTTTAATTAGCCATAGGCTAAGATATTTAAGGTAAAGAATCATTATAAATTCTCTGGTATCAATAGTTTTAATGATTATTATTTTAATTAATCTTCATGAGCAGAGATTTTCTTAGTAAAAAAGTTTACCTAGATTTTTCTCTAGACTTGATTATTTTTCAAAATCATGCATTGCCTGCAGCCAGCATGATGACAACCGTCCAATGGGAAATCGCGTAAGTTTCTACTCACTTTTACATCTTCCGAAAGTAATTATGCTAAACAACCCAGCATCATCCGATTAATACGAACTTTATTCATGATTCAGAGAAGACATTTGATTAATCTATGGATTTTATAATTCTATACCTCCTGCAGTTATTCAGCTAGTAATGAAAACGACCCAGAAAAAGAAAGAAGGCTAAGTTTTGCTGTCGTGGAATACGGTGTAGCTAAAAGCTCACATGGTCAACATTAATGTCGAGCTGAACGGATATGGTGTGCGCTGCAGCTGGTGTTATATGAATTCACACATTTTCCTTCATTTATTGAAATATTTAAAGTGAATGGTTGAAGCACGATAACAACCATAAAACTGTAGCTTCATAACTTTGGTAACATCAGATATACGAACATTTGTTTATCACGTAACTTACTTCTTTTATCTTTCTTTAGTATTTGAATTTCTATGGAGACAAAAAATAAGAACGTATATTGGAGGCATTACGGATATGTTTACGTGACTAAACTATTATCTTTGTGTGTTTGTGGGGGAGGGGGAATGTTCATAAGAAATCATACAAATGTAAAAGAAATATTTTAGTTTTATTTCTTTCTCGAAGTAAATCGTGGAAAAGATTTTCTATGGTGATGGTACAGATGGAGTTTTCAGGATATGAGGAGGGGCTGGATTAAGGTGGAGGGGGTTTGTTTGGGTTGCGTGGTGAATGGAGGGGCGAGTGGTAGATGGAGAGGTGGGGTGGTAAGTGTAGGGGCGGGGCGGGGTGGGGTGGTAGGTGGAGAGGTGAGGTGGTAAGTGGATGGGTTCTACCTGGAGGGTTTTGTACATCTTGTAGGCCTTTATACCTATTTTCTGTTAGAATATTGCCCGAAAAATATAAATTATTGCCTACTCTCCCAAGTTCACACTCTTTTCGTTTAAGTAATTCTCTCTTCTTCTTCTTCCTTTTATGGGTGGGATGTGGGGGTGATGCAGGGAATAAGCAAATGCGTCTGTCTTTCAAACGTAATTAGTGTAATTAATGTTCTTTGTTTAATTTGGAGATTTTTCAGGATTTAATTCATCACAATAAACCAGGCTATGGATTTATCTTCAAAACCAAGCGTTTGCTAAAGCTAGATAAGTACCCACTGTGCTACATAAGAGGTTTAGGTGCAACATAACTTTCATTAAGCTATGAACCTTACCGTACGTAAAGTTATATCTATATTTATATACCGTTTGTGAATATAAAATACAAACTGCCCATTCTGCTTCTGAAAACGACCCATTGAGCGATTTTCTATCCGTCTTGGGGTACGTCAACGACCGCAACACTAACCGGCAGGATGGAATTTTATTATGCGACCCGTCTAAGTTATACGAAAATTTGTAGAAAACGTAATTGAGTTTCAGGCAGTTATTTCAGTTTATATTCCTTCATATTTTGTCTATCTTACGAGAATATTAAACAAGTGACATCAGTTCGATGATTCTAATCAAGAACAGTTTGTGTTCGTTTAACTCTCCTTGTTTATTTTTATTGGTAAACTGAATCGCCGAAAATATTTAATTGAAAACATTCCTGAGGATGGAAGAGTTATTTCATCTCCCCAGCTGATGCCCTATAACTTACGAGAGGGAGAGAGAGCAAGAGAAAGAAAGGAATAGCAACATTGTAGGTTTCATCAGTCCATAGCGCAGTATAAGCAGAGTGTATGTATGATCCTCCTGCAAGCAGGAACTCGCAAAGAAGCCTCATTGGCTTATCAAAGCCGCAAGCTGACCGAAGTCTGTCTCTTACATTCATATTTAACGTCCATGATTATGAATTGTCAACAACAACTGGACGACATACATTAATCTTGGAGTGACTAATGTATGTCGTCCAGTTACAGAGTTGTTGACAATTGACAATTCATAATCATGGACATTAAATATGATGTAAGTGTATGACGGTGCATTTTTTTTCGCCAACAACAATAAAGTGATTGGAAGACTGACTTCTCGCAACAATCAAACTGACACAATTAACGAGGTTAGTCGTTCAGCGATAGAAGCGTCTACCACAACGGAAATGTGCAGAAAAACAAATTGTAGTATTTGTCTGAAGCAAAGCCCGGCTTAATCTTCCATAAATATTATGGGTTGGCGAGGAGAAACTGGCAGCAAATATACTACTTGTTATTTCATATTGCTCGTTATGAATATTGATGAGATATTCATAAGTTACTAATCATGATTACCATTGGGTAAATCAGTACGAATCGATTCAGCCGATAGGGAACAGTCGTGAATATGCAATCGTTTGTCAGTTTCTCATTCATATTTTTTAATAACCATATCTATTGTGTACCTTATTACGAATCTAATAAGCTTATAAGAACAGTCGAGAATATGCAATCGTTTGTTAATATCTCATTAATATTCATTAGTGTTGGTAGCCACTGTGTACTCCAAATACGCACTAACCCGCTCATAATGGTGATGTGTCCCACGTGGAATTTTTTTTAAATTTTGTTTTTATGGTATTAAATATATATTAAACAGTGAAACTGATACCAAGTTTTAGATACAAAAACAGATTGAAGCAAAATTACAAACTACTTAAGGCACAAAAACATGCAATGAATGATTCACTAACCCCACTTGTATGTTCCCCTCATAGAAATGTGATTTTATCATAATTAAAAATAATTCTAGTTTTCTCCATGAAAAAAGTATCAGAGTGTGCTTGCAATACCTCAAAAAATGTTTTTTTTTTGCAAATACCGCTTTTGGCAATCTTACAATTTCAAGTTGCATACATCTGCAAATATTCATCATTTTCGAATTCGTTTTGGTGCCATAAATCTGTGGAAAATATATGAAGGACAACAATCACAGTGGGATACTACTGTCAATGAAACTGTGAAACGGATTTAATTTAAGCTTTGTTTTAGCTGTTGTCGTCATGTCTTGTTAACAAATGAAAAACAAATCAGAATAAATCAAATATTAGTTTAAACAGAAGACAAGGTTAACTCCATGCGTGTTGCTGTCTGTGAGTCTCATGCTAAGTTGTGGCTTACAGCTTACTAGATACGTGCCTTTGTTACCGTCCCATATAACGTACCAGATAAAATTAATTATTAAAAAATAAATAAATAAATAAAATAAAGTACACGTTCGTTACCTTGAGATTTGAATCCTAAGTAAAATGAAAACAGGGGTAAACAGAAAAAAACACGAAGAGAAGAAGTGAGGATATTAACTTTCATCATGCAGGAAAATGAGGTGTTACAGGACAAAGTAGGCTACTATAAACCCATTCGATGCTGAATCGGTGATACCGACATGTTTGCTTATAAAAAAATTATTGTTGTAGGAAAATAGGTTCATTGGGCAATAGTGTTATGTTGCAATGAAAATAGACCTAATCGTACCTAATTTAAAAAGTAACTTCAGGCGGAATGTTAATTTTGATAAGTCATAATCACAGAAAAAAAGACAACATTTAAAAATAATGATGATGATGATGATGATGATGATGACGATGGCGATGACGATGGCGATGGCGATGGCGATGGCGATGGCGATGGCGATGGCGATGGCGATGGCGATGGCGATGGCGATGGCGATGGCGATGGCGATGGCGACGGCGACGGCGACGGCGACGGCGACGGCGACGGCGACGGCGACGGCGACGACGACGACGACGACGACGACGACGACGACGATGACGATGACGATGACGATGACGATGACGATGACGATGACGATGACGATGACGATGACGATGACGATGACGATGACGATGACGACGACGATGACGATGACGATGACGATGACGATGACGGTGACGATGACGATGACGATGACGATGACGATGACGATGACGATGACGATGACGATGACGATGACGATGACGATGATGATGATGATGATGATGATGATGATGATGATGATGATGAATTATTATTATTATTTTTATTATTATTATTATTATTATTATTATTATTATTATTATTATTATTTATTTCAAAACGCAATGACTATCCACGCGACTTTATGACGGGGACCTCTGTCAAATTTATCATGATTAATTTGAACACTCTTCCACATTTTAAAAAGTAAAACAAATAGACACACAGACAACAACAACTACAACAACCGGTGAGCAGCCTTTAATGCAGGCAAGCAGGTCGTCGGTTCGTGTTAAATAATCCTGAATAATATCACTTTGCATGAATGGCATGATCATTTACAGAGAATGATACCCGCCATTGCGTCTCACTGTTTATGATGAATGATCAAAACACATGATAACAGTATTAACACATACAACTATTCTTATTGAGTGTCAATGTAAATTAGCTTTATACTGACAAACAAAAATATTTCTTCTTTTTTTTCAATTTTTTCTCGAACTATTCTCATACATTTGCAAAAAGAAAGAACGTTTTAGCAATTTTGAATCGTGAGTAGTCAAATTAAGATAATAACCCGATCTGGTTTGACAACTAAAAGACAGATGATGAAGTTTATGTGTCAATGTTGTTTACAGTTTGACGTATTTTGCGGGTGCGCATGCGTAAAAGAAAATCGCAGTTTGGCTGAGACTAATACAGGTCGCCTATAGAAGTTTAATGTCCTAAAACAAAACAAAGACAAAACAACTTATTAATCTTCATCTTTCTTTCCTTCTCTCTCTCTCTCTCTCTCTCTCTCTCTCTCTCTTTAAACTCTGTCTTCTTAAATTTCAATCTCATCGACTTCACGCTAATTCAAATTTATGTTATTAAAAATTCAAATCACGAAACCCCCTTAAGTTCTTTTTTAACATAGTAACTTAGTTTTGACTGTGTTTTTCTTTAAACAAACAAAAACGTCTAATGTATCATGTGAAGCATAATTTGCAGATGAAAATATGATGATTTCCTCAAAAACATTAGAACAATGAATAAGAAAACAAACCTTTTTGTCATCACATCTGTTTCCTTTGCAAAAATGTTGACCAGTGAAAAGGTCAAAATATTCACTAAAAATAACAACATTTAAAAAATTAATATCCACGAAAAGTTTATGACAACAGTTGCCCGGTTTCGAATCACTTAAAATTAATTATTTAATAAAACCTTTGACGATTTTTGATAAATGCTTGAAGACACCGATTATGCGCTTGTAATGTCAACCCGAAATCGCATTTGATCATTTAGTAATATTTGTTCTGATTTTGCTAGGTTATAAAATATATATTTAAAAAAAAAAATTCTCGACGAACTCTTAGTAAGTAACTTTGCTTCTGCAAACACACAGATATATAAATTGATTAGTTGTGCTTTAATTTACATATACAAATTTTTAAATATGGCTCATAAAAAACTTCTCATTCCCACCATGATCCCTGTCCTTCCCACCATGATCCCTCTCCTTCCCACCATGATCCCCTCTCCTCTATACCATGCACCCCTCTCCTTCCCATCATAAACCCCTCTGCTTCCCACCATGATCCCTCCAAATTCCCACCATGATCCCCTCTCCTCTATACCATGAACCCCTCTCCTTCCCATCATAAACCCCTCTGCTTCCCACCATGATCCCTCCCCTTCCCACAATGATCCCCTCTCCTCTACACCATGACCCTCCTATCCACCATGACCCCCTATCTTTCCCATCATGACCCCCTCTCCTTCTCACCATTACCCCTCTCATTCCCATCATGATCCCATCTCCTCTACGCCATGACCCCTCTCCTACCCATCATGAACCCCTCTCCTTCCCACCATGCCACCTCTCCTTCCCACCATGCCACCACCTCCTTCCCACTTTGACCCTTCTCCTTCCCATCATGACACCCTGCCCCCAATGACCCCTTATCCTCTCCACCATGATTCCCTCTCCTCTCCACCCTAACCCCCTCTCCTTCCCACCATGACACACAACCGCGATATCACCACAGGATATTTCCGTCCCGGTTGTAAATTTAGAAAGAGGAGGGGCTGGTGGTAAATAAAGTAAAATTACAAAGAGATGGTTGGGGGAATGTTTAAAGTTTGTAAGCACGGAACGCTACCTTGATATAAACGGCGACATTAATACCCCTTTGGTTAATCTTAAAGCTTCAAATAAGCATATACCGTAGCAACCAAATTATCCTCAACTGTACGAATTCCGACTAAATTTCATTTGAAATGTTTTAGAACGAGTGAGGAGTTATAACTAGAATACGCTGTATACAGAAGAGCAGTTTTAATCTGGTATGAGGCTTTGTTCATTTCTATATACTGCAGCAAAATACACATTATTTCCCAACAGGAGCAGAGAATAGCTATATGCTGGTCTTGTATTACACCACTGGGGCGACTGTGTTGACATTATGAGGACAAGTAATGTTGCGAGGGACCGAAGAATGCAGACAAGTTGAGTGTGATAAAGCTCCGTGATGATGCATGATGCATGTGGCATGGTGACACTGCATTGAAGGAATCCGTAGGTAAATACAACAAACCCCTTCGTCTGCTTAGCAGACGATTAAGTATAACTGACTTATTGAGGTCATGCGTCTTAAATAGATAATGAGGATTGCAATCAGAGAAGATAATCAGAATGACAGTGTTAATTCGTAAAGTATCTCACCGGTGCCTACAAGTCCGTGTAGGCTATATACACAAGGAAACTTCCCGGAACGACTTATGTAGCCTTCATTAAATATGCAGTTTATGTTGAAGGTGCGCGATCTTGATTTAATATACAAAGGAAAGAATTCGTGTCTTTCAAAGCATTTAGGTATGGGTTTGTTGGAAGGGTACCTGCTTTGGAATGTTTGGAATATGCATGAATCAAAGTGTTGTAAATATATATATATATATATATATATATATATATATATATATATATATATATATATATATATATATTTGTATAATGATGCAATGTATACGTTGCGCTGCAAGTTCACCTGCAACTATTTACATGCAAAGTACTATATGTCTTCAGTTGCAAATTAAATGATAAGCTGTCAGATGCCATTGCATTTTAGTACAAACTCAAATATATTTACTGGTTGAATATTACATACTTAACAAAGCAAATAACGAATGCCGTAGTACACTCTTAAACGACATGTTCAATAATTGAATGTATATCAATTACTTTATCAAAAACAAAGAATATATGCGAATTTCTCTTCCATTAATTCTGTTTGTTTCTATATACTGTTTTTGAGAATAAGGGCTATTTTGTTACGTCGTAAATGTTATCGTTTATATAATTTGAAGCAAATTTTGCAAAAATTCAGTGAAATGTTGACGGATCCATTTTACAACCACAAATTTGCCCGGTAACGTGGGAGTTTAATACCACGTGATAGTATATGTGATGATTTCATCCATCTTGAGGCCTATCGTATAATGACAGTATTAGCCTTACTTTATATCAATTCCCCATTCACTTTAGACACACTGTATTGTGGTCACGCATGCCGTGGAGAATACCGATACGGCTATCTTACACTGGACACTTGACACGTTGTACATTATCAGTGACACCTTGCCGTAATATGATCAAACTGAATTTATTATGAACAACGAGATTATTTATTAAATTATTCTCCAAAGGCATGGCATGATTTCCAATAAAAATCTTAACAACCCAGATATTTTGGTTCAATTAATATACTTAACATTAAAGTGATACAAATCCACTGTTACGCAAGGTAACGAACCTATCACCCTTTTTTTAATATAAATATTCTCTAACCGAGAATTCTCAATTCACCGATATCAATTATGTAATGGAAAAAACTGCGTCTTAAAGAGGAGACACCCGGACAATCAGTTTTTACTGGACTATCAGTACAACCATATTTTCCCTTTCTTGTTAGGAGAATCCGCCATTATTTCTAACTATAGCAGTTCGTGAGCTAGCGCCTTAATTTGATCTATACAAATACGCTGGACGAGGAGAACGAAAGGTCAAGGCGAGGGTGGGGGGGTATGATGGGGAGGTGGAGAGTGTGGCGGTACCGCTGTTGAAATATGTAATCATATGGATCATTGATCCCCTTCCTGTGTGCACGACACTTACTGATCCATTACCATGATCCATTCTGAAAGTCGAGAAACCTTACGAGAATCGCCTTCTTTGTTCTTTTTCTTTCTTTTTTTTCTATTTTGAATACTGTTTTGTAACATTCAGGCCAGTGCACGTTATAGGAAATGTTAAGTCATAGCAGATCGAGTTTTAAAGCGTTTCTTTTTACGTCTTTTAAGATGCGGGGGTTGATAGTTTGCCTCGGGTCTATCCGTTAATAGCTCTACAGATATGACAGTCTATAAACAGAAAAGAAGACTTCCCTCGACGGAGGAGGATCTATAAATAAGGCTGGATGCTAGCAAAACACCATCAATTCTGTCCATGTTACAGCATGATAAGAATCAATCGTACTAAATCTAAGGAATATACAGTTTTTGCCTTAAAAAGGGGGGGGGGGGCTTACATGAGATAAGGAGCCTGATTCAAGAGGAACCTTTGTTCAAAGGTTGTCAATGGTAT
Organism: Apostichopus japonicus; assembly: GCF_037975245.1. Lineage (NCBI taxonomy): Eukaryota > Metazoa > Echinodermata > Holothuroidea > Aspidochirotida > Stichopodidae > Apostichopus > Apostichopus japonicus. The sequence continues at coordinate 7,635,091 of NC_092563.1, read as the reverse complement.
CTCCATTTCCTTTACAGGCTAGAAAATTCTAACAGATTCCAAAAGCACGTTCCTGGCGGTTTTAACTTCGATGCAATGATTTCTAGTCATCGATATTCGTTGAAATCAGACAAATTGTCTCCATGGGGGAAATGCTATGAGTGTAACAGTATAATGGTATGACTATCAATGACCAATATGTTACGTCATAAACAGTGTATACCTGTTGAGTTAGTGCCAAGTATACAGGACAAGTTATTTTCAATCCTGGTCGATGAAAATATTCAATTTTAATTTTAAATTTCATTACTTCAATATCGTGTGAAATGTTTACATAAAGTGTTATAAAGAATAGTGAATCGCTTTTAAGGTGTTCTTAACTACATGTTACAACCGATTGTCTTTGTTAAATTAATGCATATCCATGCTGGGCCTGAATATTCATATATATTATAAGTATATCCTGTTGTTAGATTAATGCAGATGCAAAACTTTCACGTGAGATTCAGCCAGTTGGGACAATTTCCTAATGCTCATATCTCTCTAAACTGTCATCCCAAATCATGCTTCAAATCACTCGTTTGACAGTATGAGCAGTTCCTAACCTTTATCTGATAGAAACATGAATATTCATACAGGTCGTCTGACAATGCAACTGGGACATGAAAGTACAGTATAGAAAGTGATATTAACACAGGGAGGTGCCACGGTAATGAGCTGACCATGCATGTGTCTAATATAGGAGCGCAGACCGCACGCAAGTGTGACACTTATTCGACACGTGATTGTTGTGTGCTTCTGTTATATACGTTCGCCCACGATATGTAACAAACATGAATATTGTATGTTTGTATTTAGATCCTCCTATAAGCAGGAACTCGCGAAGAAGCCATCATTGGCTTATCAAAGCCGTAAGCTGACCGAAGCCAGTCTCTTAGATTCATATTTAACGTCCATAATTATGAATTGTCAATTGTCAGCAAATCTGTAACTGGACGACATACATTAATCTTGGAGTGACTCGAACCGGGGACCTATATAATGATTGAAAGGCACTGGCGTTAACCACTGAGCTACAACTCCACAGAGGTAACACTACACACATATTCACATGGAAAACAGAACGATTTGTAACAAACATGAAATATTCACATTGAAAACTGCATCATATTAGAAACTGCAAGCTCAATTCAAGTTAAGAATCTCAATTCAAATTTTGAGTAAATACAGTTTGTTATTCTTTAAACATTTTGCTGACAATACTGTCAACCTCTCTTGGGGATATCTAGAGCGTAACAAACCAGACTAATACACGGGTAAGTCAGTCTGTCAGTCTGTTAGTCAGTCAGGAATTTTACAAAATACAAGTAAATTAACAACGGAAAACTGACTGGGGAATTATAAAACTTTGGAGAAAGCACAGGGAAAAGCACACATTTATAGCTGAACATAAATTTAATCATTAAATCTTATTAACGCATCCCCTCCGCCTCATCAAATCCGTACACTTCAATATGCACTCGCCGATATAAATAGGATATGTATACAACTGAGACTAACCACCAAGGATGAAATCCATATTTATGAAATATTTCATAATACAATCCTTTAAAGTGAAATGTATTGCGGATTTGTAATGGATCTTAACCATGGTACATGATGACACTCGTGAAAGAAATAAAAACGAAGTGTTTTTTTGACAAACTGTGTAGGTATAATCAAGTATTACTATAATCTCATAACTTCAGTTTATAACTTCGCTGTAAAACCATCTCGTAACTAAATCAAATCAATTTTGTTTCGTCTAATTTGTTTAAATTTATATCTGCAGGACGAAATTGTAGATAATCTTGAAATAGTCATGCTCTCATCAATAACACGGTTATAAAATGTCATAAAATGTGTTCCATCGAGTGCTGTCGTAAATATAGATTAAGGGAAATATAAGTGAAATTTATGGAAGATTGTCACCCACTAGTCACCCGAGTCTCGTGGCTTTACCAGTTAAAACTGGTAAAGGTCAGTACCCGTTAATTAATTAAAACTGATGTGTTTTGTTATTTCTTAACATGTGTTACATTTATGACCATGGCAGTTGTGTACAGAGAAAGACTTAAAAACAGAAAATACTAATCACACCTATCCTATGCGTACACTGCAAAACGCTTAAAATCTGCAACTTTGAACCATCTTAACAAGATGAACTTTACTAGTCAAACATATAGGGACAGTCCTTTAGACTCCTAACCAGTCATTAGTTGAAACAGCCTTTAAATAATGTATTCGTAGGTTAGTGTTTTTCCACAGTAGCATCATTCACAGTACAAAGCCATTTACTTTGGGTGCACCGCTTTATAATGCGACTTATAGTTATAGTCAGTTTACACAATTTATGACAACTTTTATCAAAAAATATAGCCTATATATATATATATATATATAGCATATATATAGCATATATATATATATATATAAAGCAAATATATAAATATCCAATATAGCAAATATAAAAATATCCAATATATATATATATATATATATATATATATATATATATAGCATGTATATATATATATATATATATATATATATATATATATATATACAACTTTTACAACTAAGACCCATTTTTTGTAAATTAATTTTTCCCTAACGTTAAATAACATCCTCATATCCGAATTTAAATATTTCCAATGTTGTATAATCATTTCAACTTTAACGAGAAATAAAAAGTATAGGCCGTGCGTAACATCATAGATTATTGCGCGATGCACTCATACAAAGCATAAAATGAACAAACTTCAATATTTTGCATGTTAACAATAATACAAGCTATACTATGACGCTTGCAGTTGGATCAATGAGCTTCGTTTCACCAGCCCATTATAACACTTTTTAAAAACATCTCACATCGTTATCCCTTTAAACATTATCTGCGCAACGTTTTACCTGTAAATGTTCATTTCTCACCCACCCCCCCCCTTTTAACTCGATCCATGTATCTACATATTTTATATAACTATTGATTTTACTTATTGTAATACCATTTTAATGTGTCTCTACTTTTCCATCCTTCTCCATATTTAAAATTCTGATTCTATTTTATTATCTTTCCACACCTGTTTTACACTTAATATGATTTTTCTTGCTGTATTTCATTTTAATTTCTTGTTTTGTTCTTCCTGTTCTCATGTGCATCGACTCTTGTTAATTCCTTCCTCTTCGTATTTGTTTATGTCTTGTAAATGACGGCAGAGGGTAAGATAACCTTTAGAAAAGACCGAATTACCATCAATTAATTCATGATATTTAAAATACATATAGATAAAAATCAGGCATTCTATTATTATCACAAAGCATAGCTATAATATGCAGCAAACATAGCTTCAGAATTCATTACACAACACAACACTAAATCATTTGGAATTCTTTAATATCCCAAAACAGTCTGAAAAACTCATTCAGTCGCTTTATTTCCGAATGTAAATAAAGTCAGATCGTTTTGAAGCAATCTATCTTGGTCGAGACATTTTATTCTCTTGCTTGGGTTCGATCAATGTGGCTGAGTGATGTAATATGATATATAGCCTTCCACTTCATGTACTCGTTACGGCTGCTTTCACGTCCTCATGTGTTCCTTATAATCTAGCTTATATTGCATTGACAGCGTGCTTATCATATGAAAGTAGCCGAATAATACGAGCACAATATGAGCAAGCATTTAAAAACATGTCTTGAAAAGTGTTAGAACCTCACTCAAATCCTGATTGGCTAGGAAACGATTGATAACAAAATGGTTTGCCAAAAAAGGAGGTGGGGGGGGGGGGGATTGCAAAAGAACCAAAGGCAAATTGGGGCTTTGAAGTCCTCTTCAAATATCGAAATTCCGTGAAAAAGTGAGTCATATATATAATAATGGAACATAGCTGGATTAACCAAGGTGCAAATTGGAGCAGTCATTCAGTCCTACCCCCCTCCCCCTCCGTTCCCTCTTCCCCCACTGTCATTGAAAAGTGAAATAGCCATCTATCGCATTGCATTACACTTTGAACTTTGTTAGTGCGTATATGACTAAGTAATATATAACTGCGCGCATAAAGAAGGACTATTCCAGTTAAACCACCAAGAAACGGGAAAGTTGCCTCACGCGCATCTGCTTTTACAAGTATTTCTCACGTGCGTGTGCATGTACACAAACGCTGGCATTTCTTGGTACCGACCAGTACGGTACGTATATGTTGGGAGTTTCATGATCTGTGCATGTACACAACATAACAAACGCTGGCATTTCTTGGTAACAACCAGGGAGGTGCGCATAGGGGGTTTCAATACTTGTCTATGGGGTCAGGCATGATCTATTTTCTACACACAGACACCTTCTGACAAATTTTGGGGCCTGACAGATATTATGAGGCCTAGCGGCCCCTCCATCCCCCCCCCCTCCCCTCTCTCCACAGGGCTACTCCACTTGTTGTAACAGAGGTTACAAATAATTATTTTAGGCTGAAGCTTGTTAGGTTTCCAAAATTATTAGTAAATACTATTGGCAAATAGACGCAACTATTTTGAAATTATCACATGTCTAAGAAATAATATTATCATAAGTTAATAAGTACCCGTGTATATTTAACCAGTTTTCCTTCAATCGACATGATGGCTACGACATCATATACCTTGCTATATATGCTGATGTAGTAATGTTGGTTATGTGGGAAAATTTGATCCCAATAGAGATCTTACAAAGAACTTATGCAGTCAGGTATTCCCTCGCGGAACTGGATCGTGTCGCCCATGGACAGGAATGTGTCTGGTTACCAAGTATCTACAACCAAATTAGCATCTTTAATGTATAAAACCAGCTGCACATTTGATGATGGGATGACGGGAACATTTTAAACGGAAATGGTATAAATTGTTTAAGATAAAAAAAGCTGTAACTTTAGAACGAAGAGCGACCAATCCGAAGAACGTGACTGCATCTTTCCATGGACGAAGTCTTTAAATCTGGATCGCGCGGAAAACGATGTCTTGCAAGTATACATTATACTGAAAAAAAATAAATATGATGAATTTCGACAAATGTACCCAGTCACCCGATACTCATAGCTAGTACAGTAACTTTTGTTCATGTTCCACATTCGTGTATCAGTAACTACTGTGCTGTGTTCGTTACACGGTAACATGTGTTACAGTTGGCACAGTAATTACTGGAAAGCTGTTACACGTTGAACTACGATTCCGACAGGTGAAAATTTGCAGTAATTAAAAAATATATATAAACAAATTTAAAAATTAAAAAAATTAAAATTTTAATTTTTTTTTAAATTTGCAGTAAGAAAAAACTTAATTACTGTGCCACCTGTAACACATATTACCGTGTTACGAACACGGCGCAGTAGTTACTGATGCACGGTGGTGGAACATGAACAGAAGTTACTGTACTAGCTAGGAGTATCGGCTGACCCGGTCATGTAAATGCATCGTCAGTGTCCGTAAAGAATGTTGACTCTGTTAGCATATTTTTGTGGAAATACTTTAATAACCTTAAATCTTAAATTAATTCTTCATGAATATTATAGGTCATGATTGACATTCACCACTACTTCCGGGATTTTGACCCCCTTCTCAACCAAAAAAAACCCCTCGATATTTGAATATTCTCCTGGCTATTAAACCTCTATAATATAACATCTTCCTTTTGATTTTTTTTTTTTCATTTAAAATTTAAAGACTTGTAACTTTGAGAAATTTTAGGTGAAGTTCAGTCGCCTAAAGCTATGTAAATTGGTTTCAAATCCCAGAAAATAGTATTTGAAGATTTTAATTACATTTCTGTCCCTATTGGCATCCCATAATTGATATAATGGATAAGCACGCAATCTTTTAGTTTCTTTCCTCATCAGTACTACACTGAAGGAAAGAAGAAAAAGAAGAAGAAGATGGAGAATAAAAAACAGCCGAATAAAGTTGATGGCTAATTTGTTCGAAATTCTCATGGGTGCATAACAGTACATCCTCAATATTTGATAATTAATGGCTGATCACATCTTCACATATTTGACCTGTTTTCTCGACCGTTCTGTATTAAATCCACTTCTTGTAGCGGTAGATTTTTTTCATTATTTTTTTTTTTTTTTTGTATTGACGTGAACCACTGCTGCCAAAACACCTTGGTAATACCTTTATAATCCTACGTGTGCGGGTTCCGCTCTCGTTTGTAGACATAAAGGTATTCGAATACGATTTCAAACAGCTCTTTAATATTTGCTGCAAATACCTCAACCCCAGAAGGCTTTCCTCTATGGGATTCTTCTTCTGTTTGTAGTGACATTATCTCGGTCATTCCCACAGCACTTCTTAGAAGTACACCTTATTTTATTTTTTTTTTATCCGATCGCTGGATTCACTCGTCAAAACCCCGTCAATTGACAACTGTTAAAACCGTGGATTATTGAAATAACTCCCGAATCCTTCTCTAAGTAATTGGTCAATACCGTGCGGTAGCATCATTACCTCACCGAACAACTTAATTTAAAAGAGTTCAATTTTTTTTAAAGGAATAGGTTTGCCAATGATAAATCAGGAATAATCAACTAACCCGGTCTTGCTTTGAAATATGTCTTTGTAAGATATTACGCAAGACATAAATTTCAATCAATTCCAAAACATTAACAATTATATGAAGGTCACTGCTAAATGCTATTTATATCAGGATTATCAGAGGTAGACTAATAAGATGTTTTAATTGGACTCTTCCTGTGACAGCTAGGTGACGGTGATTGGTTGGTCTTGTCTCAGATCGTGACATTTTACTGGATAATTAAAATAACTTTGATATTGGACATTCTAGCTGGTATAGCGGTCAATGATTACGCTAATTGGATAGATACTAAAATTATCCATCAAATCATAAATATGATCAAGCTTATTCCCTGCAACAATGCTAACGTAAATAATTATATCACCAAATAAAACTGATTTGATCTACCCAAGATGAACACAAGAGCGAGTCATTTAGCCAAAATTCTAGTTTTTTAAACAAACAAAAAGGTGGTCATGTCTTAAATTATGCAGAAATAACGATTTCAGGTCATTAATTAAGTTTAGGCCTAAAATGTCAAATAAAAAAATTATTTATATTTTATAGTGCGATTACCATCCGAGGTAGAGTTGACGACAGAACTTTAAAAGTTACTCGAAAATAAAAATAACGAAAGTGTCTACTTATTCAGAATTTTAAAGCTATTACAGATGTATCGACATCATAAATTAACAGATCAACCAGGACATAAAAAATAACTGTTTCAAAGGCATGTTCACCCCCCCCCCCCTCCCCTCTCCTCCGGCGAACAATAAACAGTCCCATGCCAACTACAAGCGATCGTAAACAAAGAACAGAGATCATAATCTGTCATTCTTCGAAACCTCTTTCTTATTTTTCAAACCGCAGTCCGAAGTCCTGTTAGTGACCTCCCTGTGGGGTACTCGGTTTCATTCATTCTGAGAGGCAAAACATACTAAAGATTACATTTTTTTTTGTCTTGTTAGGAGAGCAGAAGCGGGTAGACAGAAAGTTCATCTATATTAAGTTGTTGTTGCTGTCTTGTTAACGTATAAAGTCCTGCTAATGAACTCCCTTTGGGTGGCTTGGTCATTATTGGTTTTAATCATTTTGAGTATAACAAACCTTTACCCTTGAGAATAGATTTTGTGAGGCGAGCACAGGATATAGAGAAGATATCAAAATGATCTGTGGTACGTTTGAGTGAATCCCAAGAGTTATAGGAAGTCTGCTCAATTTGAGGCATATATCCATGTAATGATATTCAGTAAAATTCATTGCTTGTATTTCTATATTGTTTTCGTTACAATACACTTCATTTACGCCATTGCACAAGTCATCGATAGTACGGTATATGATGTAAACTGATCAATATCAATTAATCAATGTAATCAATTAATCAATCGACTCACCATGTCAGGATATCAATGATCATCTACACAAAGTCCCAGAAGCTCAAACTATCCGGTTACTCATTAGTGTCGGTGACATTGCAATTATAGATGGCGGACCAGGTGCGAGGAGTACACTTTCAAAGTCCTCTTACTTCGAACATTGATAAAGTTAGATAATTGATATTTATTTTGCTTCAAATGCTTTTAGTTATGTGTTACGCGGTATAACGTTTTCATTCGCACTTGAGCATAATTATAGGCGCGATCAAATTTTTCCGTCTATTTTTCGCATATACATTCAGTCTTGTATTTATCGGAAAATGTTCTCAATTTTTGTTTCTGTGTAAGCGCATGCGTGCGTGCGTGCATGCGCGTGTGCGTGAATGTGTATCAATAGGTATATACGAGATCCATCGGATTCTGTAAGTAATTTTTGTGTAATGGGTACATCAGTTTTAAAAAATAGGAGGTCATCGAAGGGGGTTGGGGAGGGGCAATAACCAGCTTTCAGGAGGCCAGACACAACAGGGTATACCAAGACTGAAACTAAAACTTTGCTCAATCCTTGCTCAACATTGACCTTCCAAGAAAATCCACCCTCGCCCACAACCACCCACCAACCACCTCCGCCACCACCACATCCCGCAATATCGCCGGTCTACAGAGTCCGTTGCCTTAAAACCAGAGTTAAATTACATCAAAACAAAGCTGACGGTGTATTTTACCCTTTAGCGAACTTTATAAGTTATCTTCGTCGACCTGACTACACGTACAGTGATTAATGACCTCCAGTTGATGACCAAATGCTAGCTACCTTTTTCTGTACCTAAAACCAATCACCGTCAAACTGAAAGAGAACAGCATATTTCTTAATAACTGCCAAACAGACTAGACTCTTAACAGATGCATATTAGCTAAATTGCTGTAAATTTAAACTTTTATCTCCCTTTCGCAAACTCTTTTCAATTCAATTCCTCTTAAAAAGAGTTATGAAATCAACGGGCTGAGCTGGGTAATAAGGGGGGGGGGGGGGGGCAGCATGTGCATCCTTTACATAACAATGGTTATAGATTAGATGTAATTTTGCTTCCAGGCCAGACGGATGACTACTATAAAGGTCAGTAAATCTTCTTAGCCAATGTTATTATGTTTTAGCAACCTCCCCGATTATTTTGGTCATTACGTGTTATTTTGTCTGTTTCTTATCTTATACGTCTCAATATCAACTTGATTCGGCTTGCTTTCATTTCAAAACCATGTTACAAGAAAGCAGATTCTCTAAATAAAATCGACTTTATAGGTTTGATTTTCGGTTGCCAAGCGTCAAAATTTACACAACTTACCAAGTCCCATGTGACCAGCCATTCAGTTGATTTCTTCCATGCAGGCCCACTATATTTTCTGCTGGGGACAATAAAATATGCAGGGGCGCAACAGCCAGTCTTTATTGGGGATGGAAGGGAAGGGGAGCTACGTCGTTCAAGGGTGGTGTCTATGAGCAAACTGAGAAAGTTTGGTAAAAACAAGGAGGGTGCTTAGATAAACTGGTGATATGTTTTGCAACTTTTGAAACAATGTTGAAGAATTTTTCCTGTTAAGGTAGACGCACACTATTTTTATATATTGATCTACTTTACACTAGGAATATTTGTTGTAATATTCAGTATCCCAGCTGGGGGAGGGGGTAAGCTATTGATTAAATTTTAGGGATTCAAGTCCCCACCCCCCCCCCCGCGCGGACATATATGAGCTCCTGGAATTATGTTGATTCCGTCTTCCTTTATATGGTAACTTTGTATTCCTTATTATCGTACTTCTTTACTCGGACCTGGACAGGGTTTAACCCTTTTCTTTTCATTAAAATATCGCTTCTTGCAGTGTAAAACAATCCTAGTTTAGGACAATGGTGTTACTTAGTTATGGTGGCCTAAATTTATGTGTATAGTAACTCAAAAGCGCACACAACTTATTAAATTATTATTACTGTTTCAATAATTATTTAAATTTTAACCCTCCTCAAGGGTACGAGGCAACGACGCAATGAAACTGATTTTTTTTCGATTTCGTCGAATCACCTACGAATATTTAGGTCTGGAATTTGTATGACTTATGACCATTGACTCAGTAGTGGGCAGCGAGCAAGCACTTCCTGTACCACAAATGACCTTCATTTTGCACGTGAATGCTCGCAGGGGAAAGACGAAAGCCAACATTGATCATCTCCCAAAGATGCATAGGTCATAATTTTGGACATTTTGAACTCCGTTTGTAACACGGACTTGACCTCAAACTTTTACTATAAACCCGGGCTGGAACTAACCTTCTAAATCAGTTATAATCGCATGTTGAAGTTGTGAGGTGTCTGTTAAGCTACCATGTCTTCTGGGATTGCCAAACGACTGATGTCATTCCGGTCAACAAATCTCTGTTTTATCTTCATCTTCATTCTCTTTTCATTTTGGTAAAGGTTGTCTCGTCATTCAGTCGTTTGATTGATTGACGCTCGCGTCATCGCAAAATTGATAAAGGTTAATTTACGAATTCTGATTAACCAGTGAAAACGTCACATGCTTGTCGTTGCACTTCTGACAGACGGTAAATTCTTTGACATTGTTTGGGGAGGGGGAGGGGGGAAGGGGTGATAAAAAATGATCCATTATATCGAGGGGCCCTCAATGACAGTTCGATTACCCAAAGTCGAGCCAAGGGAGATCAAGCTGCCGTCATGCCCCGTTAGTATCGGATGATCGTTCGCGGAGGGACTCATGAAGCATTCTCGGTATTAAGTAAGTAATTAAGTACACCTTATATATCATGCTATTATTAGTTTATGAAGTAAACTTTAAATAAAAAGGGTTTATTTCAACATTGACGATGTCAATGTACACAAAGGATGAGACTTGCTCTAGGAATGGACAAAGCATATTATATTAAAATTCAATTGATTATTTATACGGTACATATATATATTTGTGTATACAGGAGAAAGCGAATACGGTTTGTATTTATCATAATTGTCATAATCGATTAAAAAAAATGGTAGTTGATACTTTAAACAAATCATGGGATTAAATGTGACTTCCGTTAATTCAACATTTTCATGTGATTTTTAGTTTTACAAAATATATCTCATTGCTAGTCCATACTAAACTCTCGAAAGTGTGTAGCTGGTTAGTTGACTATAGCTGTCCATTAGAACCTGCACATTAGAATTGAAGTGTAAAATTTGAAAATATTGGAAACTATAGCTATAGTTGTCCTTTACGTGTGTTAACAAATCATATCATATCATTTCTGCAAGAAATGTTGTTGAAAGATTCCAGGACATTCATTACACACTCATTCACTTAAATACATAACATTCACGTAAATAAAATAAAATATCTTAACAAAATTGATCATTGCAACCTAATTTTGATGACTTCTAATGGTTTTGTAAACTTGCATACAGATCAAACTCAAAAGCTACTACTTTCATAGTCATTATATAAATTCGCAGCTTATAAGGCTTGGACCAATGGAGAAGTACTGTGATAAAGTTTCTCCCTTTTGCCATCTCAAAATCTAAATATTTAAAGACATGGAAATTGACAAATGTCGTGATATTACGAAGTGGGCGGGAAATACTATATGCAGGTTGAAAAACACCTCTGTCTGCTCTAGAGACCTCGTAAAGCGATGAATTCTGTCAGTCAATCGAGTAATTAATTGGTAGTATTTGTCACCCTGGATGATGATGATAATTGGGCGGGTGTATTATGTGTGATATTGACATTCTCAAGTTTGCAATTTCCGTATGTATACCGTGTTCTAATTTGGCTTGATTAAGACATCATGTGATCATATTTCCCAGCCAGTCTTTTTATGTTAAATTATATACATTGTCTCTACATGAAAACATTTCTTCTTTTTTACCCCTTTTTTCATCGTGAATAATACTTGACACATTTAGGCTTGATAACTCGATCAATGTTCGTCCTTAAGCTGCGGCTTTTTTTTTAAGTGTTCGTGCTTCAAATCTGTTATTCTTTTGGGGCGAGTTTATAGTCTACACTATGATTATCCAATGATGTTTGCAAGCAACTGAGCAGCAGAAGTATACAGGTGAAGATGTGTCTCTCATCGCCGCTTCGTTGAATCACACTTACAGACTGACAGCACTATAAACATTATGATGTGGTTTTACTGCGTGTCCATTACAGTAGATGTTAATATAGAGCTTCAACCATTTAACAGCTGGAATCTATCGCTTCAACAATTTTAACAGCTGGCATCAGCAATTATATATTATATATATATATATATATATATATATATATATATATATATATATATATATATATATATATATATATATATATATATATATATATATATATATATATATATATATATATATATATATATATATATATAATTGAAAACGTATATATAAATAGGGAAAATGGGGGAAAACAACTCTTAAACAACTATACTGCATTTAGCGAAAGGCTGAATCTGAAAAATTAAGTGACTGATTGGAAGTAAAACAGCCAATGTTTGGTATTTGCAGAGCACCGCAATGGGTATATACCAAAACAGCTCCTTCTTTGGCCAACCTTTGGGAAACCTCGTTTAAGAATTTCTATCTCCACAAACTTGAAGGATATGTATAATTTCGTTAGCATATATTTTCAAAATATCATCAATACCGATTAGCCCATTCCCATCAATGTGCCTATATGAGAAGAGAACCTGCCCCAAGTTATAAATTATTACCGCACCCCCCCCCCCCCTCCTCCATCCCCCTCCCCACTTCCAATCCCACCCCAAAGAGATATACGCATTTTACAGAAATAACAACAAAGGTAATGAAGTGGAATTGTTAGTCTATACTTGCTCTGACTGCATTGAAAAGTCTCTTTCTTTTTTTAAATTTCTTACCGTTTCATATTGTTCTTCGTCTTTGCATCTGTCAAGAGAATGTAAAAAGGTAAGAAAGCCAGCATGGCGTCGTCTCGATCCTAGCAAGATGATCTTCAGAGACAGCCGAGAATCACAACAGAGAAAACAACATTAATAGACAGATGGGACTGACAAGTTAATTGAAGAACTGTAACCAAAAAAAAAATGGTTAACTATGCCTGGACATTTAACGGGGATTGTGAAGAAAGGAAAGCTGAATATGAGAGGGTTGCCGGAGATAAACTAAATATAAGATGCGGAGTCAAATAACAGAGAGAGAGTTGACGGTGGAGGTTATAGGCATTGAAGACTCGCCCAAACCGCGTGCCGCCATCTTTAAAAAGTTAACTTTCCGTTGCTTGCAAGTGAAGTTTTTCTCTTGTCGCTACAAAATGCATACAGTAATTAAACGTGATACCTTGTTATCTTTAGCTGGACCTGAGATGTCCATCGCTGTATCGTTTGTACACTGTGCTGTGGGTATTGACCGCAGCTGTATGTACTGACTGTACACTAGTGTCTCATTACCGACGGTAGCAAACTGTGTGTGTATTTTCTGGGATCGATGGTGGTGTCTAACACTTCTGTTACACCTCACTCGAAACTAGGTCAGATTACCGTCATAAGACGTTTCTTTTTGCGCGAGTCTTCACACCCTTTAAGGAGTTATTGGGAACTAGCGGCCAGGATGGAGGTTGGAACTATATGTTTACTTAGTAACTTCTTCCGTTCTTTTCCTTTCGTATTATACATTCTATAGAAATGTCACTAGATGCGACAAATTAATTTACCTATATGCTGTTCCGTCTTGGGCAATACGTTGTATAGGATTGAGCAAACCGTAAAATATTACACACTTCATGTATAACATATCTATCTATACACTAGGATACAGCAAACAAATATATATCCTTAGCTCGCAATGCCGGGTTTCAAACTCCCAAGTGTGACCGGATTTAGCAAGAATATCTCTTTAATGCATTCAAACAAATATATCATGATCGATTCGTGATAAGAATTAGCAAAAATTGTACCATTACCTTATATTATTTACCTCTTCTCTATTCTTTTTCTTTTTTAGAGTTTATAAAATGTCATTTACGCCAGAATCTTTAATTGGTTTTAATATTTCTTTTCAATTTCCAGAATCAGTTATTTAGTTCGTTGCATCACGATCATAAGTATAAGTCTCTTGCAGCTGTGACTCTTCAAAGGGGATTCCTAAATGAAGAAGAAGAAGATGAAGAAGAAGAAGAAAATGAATTTATTCTAGATTTAGGTCACTGAAGAACTCATATTAATTATATAATCTAGTCGGGTGATTGCAACACTCAAATTACCTAACTATCTAACACAATCCCCATATGTATTACACTAGATTAGCGCTGCAATATTAGATCTTAAAGCAGCTTGGTGCGGTTGATCGCCGATTTCATCGGACTATACCAGGATTACTGGCAGAACAATTGTGAAGAGTTCACTTCATCTTTTGAAGGTCGGCTCGAGTATAGCGTCCAGTCTCCACGGAGAACAACCTGACCATCTGGTGAGAGTCACGTGACTTTGAAAAGTTAATGACTCGAGTTATGACTGGTTATACAACGCTGACTATTAAACTTGAGGAGTATACATTTGACCTCATCCCCTGCGCATGCGCCATCATTGTGACCGAGCTCAGAAGAAAATGTCGGTTTTCTTTGTCCAAATGGCACCCTCGGGTTCGTGTTGACATATTTGATATAGTGTAGCCTATGTAAGTTCCAAGTATTAACGATCCGCATTGGGATTTACGGACCTCATTTTCCACGGACCCTCTCCCCCAGTCAATCCCTTTTGCCTCACCCTCCCCCACTCCACCAAAAAAATCATAGACAACCATAATAGTTCTCGGACGCCATGTTGAGAAAGATGGGCACGTGTGATATAAGTTAAATTTTTATTGAAACGCAGCGAGATGCTTTAATGTTCGAGTCTCCTTAAAGCAAGGCATAGAAAGTGTCCGCTTGATTAAACCAAACCATGAAAGTAATTATATATGTATACGCTATGATTAGAGAGTTCAACTCCATGAACTAGATTTCAAACACAGTCGTAATGTGGTAATGTTTAACATTATTCATATGTCCCTGCACTGTCCAATATTATGATCACCACTATACCTTCTGTTTTATACTTCCAACGTGGTATACCGTGTAATAATTATACTGCTTTTCCACATTATAATAACCTGCTATTAAAAACCGAAACGAGAAAGATATAGGCTTACAGCGGTGGCGAAAATTCGCTAGTGGGTGATATGTATTAAATCGCTATCAATTAATATCTTATGCATAAAATAGATATGTACTGTACTGTTTGTATTGGCAAAACCGAGGGTTTTGTTGAAATGGCTGAAAGTGTTCATATTTATTTCGAAACATATGCTTTTTTTCAGACTAAGTAGCTGACTTCATCGAGGTAAGAAAAAAACTAAAGAAAGATAAACAAAACAATTGAACATGATTTGACTCATCTTTAATACATGCACACATAATGAGATGCTACACGTTCTAACGTTATTACAACGTAATTCAAACAACATTCAGTGTTATTTTACATATAAGAAAACGTTGCGATAATGTTTCTCAAAAACGTTAACAAGAAATGTTCCGTTTGCACGTCCACCAGGTTGTGAAAAAGGACCAAGTTACTAACAGGAGATTGAACATATAATTACATCCAATCACCACTGTGCGATTTACTTTTCCCAAGCAGGTTTGAAATTACGAAGTTTTCGACCAATCAGATTGCTCGTGACGTAAGCATCAATAATGACCATCGCTTGGAAGTTGGAAGACGTATACTGAATCAGAAGAATGATAATGTCCATGAGTTTTAAAATATCAACAAAAAAAAGGAATGAGTTCATTGACGTCACTGAAACATGGTGCTTAAGCTAAACAGATTCATTTTTGTTGTTGATGGACCTGTGACATTTAGTTAAGTCTAGTTACGGGATTTTCTTGCAAACGCCCCAACTTTACTTTTAATGCTTTGGATCACATGTTGACCTTACTTATGATACACACGCTACATTCCATTGGGGTCGTGTTTATGGTATCCAAGATTCGTGAGCCGTTCTATTGGAATCGGAATTCGTTTCGTGGAATGGCTACATTAAAATCAACCTCACGACGTGAGTTCACGAGTCTTGAATGAATACACGCAAAACATGACAGCCAGCAATAGTTTGAAACGGTACAATACGTGAGTGGATTGCGCGACTAGATAAGGACTCTAGTTAGTCTGAATTTACCTGTCTAAAATTTGGAAAATGGTAAGCGAATAATAATCAATATGTTTCCACATATAGTGGAAACATTTAGCATGCCTGAGTCGTGCGCGCATTATACTACTTTTTACCGATTATTATATTTCTTATGCAGCGATATTACTGTAGAAATTAATTAAGAATCGATATCTGCCGATACGGTACTTGTCTCACCCAGACCAACCCCCCCCCCCCCTGGCCCTCTCCATCCCGATCAATCCTAGATCCGCTAATGCACAGTATAACTATATGGGTCTATAAAGTTGTAGTAATAAAACGCAGATTGCCATCACATTAAGTTTATGATAAACCAACTTTAACAAGTCCATAGTTTACATATATACTGTCTTATCAGTTATATATTTATATTTTCTTGCGATACATTAGTAATGATCATATCTTCATAAATATCAAATTACTGAATGATAAGAAACACCTGAACGGGATGGCAAGCAAACAAGAGCCCTGTCAAGTGACTTTGATAATAAACAGGGAAGTTACTAATCATGAAATGTGAAGATTCTCGGTAATGTATATATATACTATGAGTGTTATTACCATGCAGACATTATCCATTCTAATGACGGAAACGGTATTATAGCCTATGGTTATATATTTGCCTTATATTATTATCATAAACGATCATTATTACTGAGCCTCGTCTGCGGTTCATTTCGAGCAAATCTTTATGGTCTTAATGTTGCATTCCGACAAGTTAATAGTATAACTTAGTCTCAGGCATGGAAGATATGTAGTACATGCAGAGTATACGTATGAAAAGAAACATATTTGGTCTTATGCTTGTCTTCATATTGTTCCGGAGGGGGGGGGGGGGTGAGGTACGTTTTGCTCAAATTAGTGATATCACATGAACAAACATCAAACTGGCTTCTTCTTTTTTTCAATGATACCATTTCGACTTGAACTCACTTGATAAAATTCTCTTGATTCTGTGAGAAACTTTACTATTTTACGCTTAAAAGGGGTAACTATAGAGTTAAACTTATTAAAGCTTAATCCCAGCTTGATGAGGACACCACATTAAACTCATTGTTTAAATGCAAATAAGGTCAGGATTGCATATATTTAAATTTCTGATCAGACAGACAAACAAAAACTGTTGAAGGTGTATATATGGTATGTGTCTCCGTATGTACTTTCGAGCCGTGGATTCTCATTTCACTTTACTTTTTTACCCTGTTTACCTTTACATATGGAGTAACCCGCATGAAGCTGTCACCGAATTTGTCGTATTTGCAGACCTCTCTGGATTTAAAATGAAAGTGAATCTGGGTGTCGTAATTACAGCCCAAAAGGATCAACTCACTGTCGTTCACTGACGCGCACGGGAATTTTCAAAGTCATAAGTTATTTCATGAAGTATTAAAACGAGATGGAAGTCCCTTGATATAACGACAAAGCCAGCAAACACTCCAAAATGTTATTCTTCTAGTTCTTGCTGTTGTTTTTATGGGAGGCCGGATGGCAGAGGACTTTATCTCCGATTGGAGAACAAAAATGAAAATATTCGTTTCATGCTGACGTCAGTTTTTTATAAGCTTGTCATTCAGCTGCCTGCTATAGGATCGAAACGTCAGACACTCTTAATTTTACACATTCTATAAAAAAAAAAATTAAAAAGACAAAAAAACATTACAAAATATCTTTGAAGATTACGTAAGCTCACTACAGGATGGTGTTATGATGGTGCGTGATGGTACGTGTTATTGCAATATTTGATGGTGTTGTGATGGTGGTATGATAGTGTGTTCTGGTGTTATAACGTTGTGTGATGATTCAGGTTATTCGAGTGAACTGCTGCAGTAAATGCATAGATTATATATATACAATCAGTTGTTAAAATGGTACCACTTTGTTATATAATGACGTAACGTTAATGATTACACAATCGTAATGAATACAATCAATTCAATGAATTGTTTCTCAATCAACTCAGTTTTCTTAAGAAAGAAAAAAAAACAGATTTGCTCTATTTTATTTCTATCATATAATAAGGAGCTACCCCAAAGGAGTATAGATAGATGTTTGTGCATGAGTTTGGCATGATGTTATGTTGTGTGATATATTGTTGTTGCTGTTTACTGTTAGGGAATATATATAATTGTGTAAATAATGGTATGTGACCGAATATATATTTGATTTCAACTAAAAACATTTCATTTCAGCTTACTATGTATAAAATGAATCCCTGTACTCACAACCTCAGAACAGAATGATACACTGTACCGAATTTGTTTTAACTTTATTATTATTATTATTATTATTATTATTATTATTATTATTATTATTATTATTATTATTATTATTATTATTATTATTATTATTATTATTATTATTATTATTATTATTATTATTATTATTATTATTATTATTATTATTATTATTATTATTATTCATATTATTATTATTCATATTATTATTATTCATATTATTATTATTATTATTATTATTATTATTATTATTATTATTATTATTATTCGTATTATTCATATTCATATTATTATTATTATTATTATTATTATTATTATTATTATTATTATTATTATTATTATGGTCAACTAGGATAATATCAAACGAAGTTTCACCCAAGTTGGCACAAAAATTACTGATTTCATCATAAAGTGAGCTATTATCATAAAAAAAAAATATCAAGATATTTAATGTCACCCAAAGTAACTAAAAAAAACTAACAAACTAACAAAATAACAAAAAAACTAAAACACGTCTTATTTAATGTTTGTAGACACAAACAAGTATAACGTATCCTCAGAGAGGACAAAGGTCTCTATCGCCTTGTGACTATAAAAAAAAATCCTCTTCAGTTTTAACAAGACCGATCGCCATTTATAGACCGAAAAAATATCCAATCAGAGTAAATCGTTTAATCTTTATATGTATATATATTATTTAAACAAGTTTATACAGAAGATGTCGTTGCCTTTGCGAGAGTGTTTGTGTGACCTCTGGTTTCCTTGCACAACATTTTAAGGTCTTACTTTGTGTAGAGTTAAACTAGGGCAAAGTGGAATTCCCTGTGCTCTGCCTATAACTGGAGTTTACGTCATTTGAACATTTTATGTTTCTTTTACTTCTCGTCTTTTCTATCGTTTTGTTGTATTTTGTTTTGTTTTTCTCGTTGTTGTTTTTTCTTTTCCCCAAAGTTTTTATGTTTGCCCAATTTTCTCTCCCATGGTAGCAGCTTTTATTTGCTATGTAAGTTAAGCATTTCTCGTGTATACGAAACACATTTATAGTCATTAAAAGGTTTGAAACAATGTTTGTTTGGTTTTCATATGAAGCCGCGTTAAAACAGTAACAATGATAAAATAATAATAGTAATAATAACGGTGGTAGTAGTACACAATGTGGTACATCATAATATGTATTCACCGAAGTGCATGAGAAGAAAAAATTCCATTGCATCAATTTTAACTTGTAGTTAAATTTACCTTCCTATGATTAAATTAATCAAGCACGGAAGGCATCAACTTTCAGGAGGAAGGAACTAAACCAATGGTTTAGAATGTCAGACATTTTCAAATGAGAAAGCAATCGGATGCCTTAGGCGACATGCAAGGTTGATGTTATTTTCAGCTTAATATGTCAAGCAACTACAGGAACTAATAACAACAGGTTTATTAAAGACAACGAATGGATTTAGCCGGTCTTCTGAGCGATGATTTCAACAACTTGATCAAAATATTGTAATTTCGTGCGAGAAAAACAACAGATTATAAATGCATAAATGGATATTGAGAAGTTACATAGATTCGATGTATTTCATTTGTTATTGCGGATTATGTTGATTGTATGTTTTACTTATAAACTACATAACCCATCACACAAGCGCGGATTTTTCTGAGCCAAGCTCAAATTTTAGCCTGCCTCCTCCCCCCCTCCTCCTCCCTTCCTCATGCAACCAACTGATATTAAGGCAGCCATTGCAAACGTTTCGTCCAGGCACGTAGTTAATATGTTTTACAGTTTGCGGAGTCGGTGCACTGTAAAGCTGTCATTCATAGCATCATAAAAACAGATTAATTTCTGCAAATGGTAGCAGGAAAAGGCGAGAAAAAACGCGGGAGGGTGGCATTTTGTGGAGAGGCTCATTGAATTTTGCCGGGGATGCTCCTGCACAGCTGGCACCACACTACCCTTGAAAATAACTACTTTATTAGGGCTCAACCCAGCGACTGACTGCTTTTCCCCCTCTCTTCCCCCTCCCTACCACCCCCCCCCGAAGCATTCCAGCGAACGGGTTTTCTTGCTAGTGTCACGTTTGATTTAACTTGGCACTTTTCAACAAACACAATTTATATTTATATACGAGACGTTTCTACGAAGATCTAGAGAGGACATGGTAAAAAAAATATATTACGTACGTACGTAAAATTTATTACGTACGTACGTGATAATTTTACGTTCTCTACCGACGATAGTAAGAAGTGGCGGTACGCGGTACGTATACTGTAACATATTTGTCTACATGCAAGATACTTACACCACAGAAGTCAAGCTTATACTTAACTAAAAAAATGCCGGAGACAGACAAGGTACGTTCGTTCGACTAACACCACAGGTATGCCTGTGCTTAGGCTTGCCACAATATAAAAATGGCCACATCCACAATGTCTGAATGTTTCTTGCGATACAAGAAAAGGCTCCTCAGAATGCGTCTGAGATGTCTTTCGCTAACTATTATCCGATGCTTTGCTGTAAAGTACTAAAGGATTTCCTTCTGGCTAAACCCTAAATTAAAGTACATACGAACAAGTTCATCCCTCTCCATCTTTGATATGAAGATGTATCCCACAGTATATAACGTAGGCTCCCTTACGTTAGACAAGTGTTAACAAAGGTTATATCACTTAATAAAAACACGTACGTATACGTAGGCCTATACATTCGTAACAGTTATTAAATACGTACGTGATAATCACTACATAAGTACATAGTAATTATTACGTACGTACGTAGTAATTATCAAGTACGTACGTAGTAATTATCACGTACGTACGTATAACATATCACGTACCTACGTGATACTATTACGTACGTACGTAATACAAAAAATTAACCATGTACTCTCTAGATCTTCGTACATTTCAAACTTATACGAACGATTAAATTTGAAGAAAAAATATGATTTCATTCCTTTGTTTTTTAATTCTTAACATCCATCTATAGCAAAAAATACATTAGGAGGATGACGTCAAAATTTTAAAGGAATATGTGTCACGAAAAAAAACGCTGGAAAGACAGGAAGCTTTTTTGTTTGTTTATGGGGTTATACACGTGCCTGCTTGAAAAGGAAAAATCTAGGTTAATCAGGTATAGGTCTTCCTTTTTGTTTGGTTTCTTTAAATATATTTTGCTTTTTTTCTTCTTTGTTCTAATTTGTACAATTTTTGTTTGCAAAGTCGAGGTTGTGTGGAAAGATTTTTTTCTCTCAATCTTTCCATTTTGAGTGTGTATTTATACTTCTGTTCCAACCGGGAGTGCAGCGTAGACATCGCATTAAAGATAATAAAAACAACTTCATGTGTTATACATCGTAACCATGGAAACGTGAGTCATCATTCTGTCTTCTGCAGACTATACGTTAAGTTAATTTTTTTTTTTTTCTTACATAGGAAACATCCACATCATAAGAAAAATAGACAGACCTTATAGAAGCAGGAAGCCAAACAACGCATTTGTAGCGCACCGACATGAATATTCAGTTAACTAAATGATTTTATATTCGACTGCAGGCTATAGCTGTATAGTATAATACCGGCTAACAGTGACTGTAAATGATCCTGTCGTGTGTATTGATTTAGTATCTTATGTATTAACTTGACAATGAACTCGTGATACTCATGTGACGTAACATCTTCATGATCACACGGGTAACCGTAGGTAAGGGGACTATGTCCTTATGGGGACTATACCCGTAAGGGGACTATATCCGTATGGGACTATATCCGTATGGGGACTATATCCGTAAGGGGACTTTATCCGTATGTAAGGGGACTCGGGTTTTCGCACCCCAGGCTCTATCTTGGGTGACGTTTCTTAAAATGTATTATTATTAAATGTATATTTGATTTCCATACTCAAATCCGTCGGGATATGACCAGTTTCTTTCTATTGATAATTGGTAACACTTTCTGAGCAATATATGAAGTCCTTCAGCTTATCGTCCAATCATGTGCAATTAAGCACGTGATCATATCCTAAGCAGCAAATAACAATCATATCATTCTATTTAATCTATCTACCATGGCACTGAAAAGGAAGTATCATTATGAATGGAGACGCTACCCTGCTATCAGAGGTGACTGTATAACATGCTACCAGAGGGTGATGCTATGATACTGCCAGAGGGTGACTTTATCCTGCTACCAGAGGTGACTCGTATACCCTGCTACCAGAGGGTGATGCTATGCTACTGCCAGAGGGTGACTTTATCCTGCTACCAGAGGTGACTCGTATACCCTGCTACCAGAGGGTGATGCAATTCTACTGCCAGAGGGTGACTTTATCCTGCTACCAGAGGTGACTCGTATACTCTGCTACCAGAGGGTGACGTTATCCTGCTACCAGAGGTGACTCGTATACCCTGCTACCAGAGGGTGATGCTATTCTACTGCCAGAGGGTGACTTTATCCTGCTACCAGAGGTGACTCGTATACTCTGCTACCAGAGGGTGATGCTATTCTACTGCCAGAGGGTGACTTTATCCTGCTACCAAAGGTGACTCGTATATCCTGCTACCAGAGTGTGATGCTATGCTACTACCAGAGGGTGGCATCATCGGTCATTTCATGGTCGAGTTGAGTCATTTCCTGCAGTGATTTTCCAGACCTGGTCACTAGCCTGGTTTTTTTCTAGTGTCCGAATTAGATTGTTAATTTGCTATTGTATTGCGTGTTATGTTTACCTCTGTACAATAATATGAGAAAGGGAATTTTAATTGAATTGAACTAACTCGAATCGGGTTAATGACTGGAGTCAATGTATTAGTTCTAACTGGGAAAACGTTATAATCTTCATCGAGTCACTTTACTTGCAATTTTAGTGACTTTAGTGGGTATCATATAGCTGCAGATGAAACTGATGATGAAGATGTAGGCCTTATGTTCGCTAAGCGCTCTTATAGTGATATCATTTAAAACAACTTGAAAGTAACAGGCAGATCAAACGTACGTTATGACTTTAATGGAACTTACAAACAGTTTCAGTGCAAGTCTATGTATGGTGGGGTGTGCCTTTATGCTGTAAACATACTTTCTGTCGACTTTAAAGAGCATATATTTTCATACGTATAGTTCTTGTTATATATTCGGAAGTTCGCATTCACCTTTGACCGGTGCTATGTGTTCTATAATAAAAGTAATTTTGAGACGTAGGACACATCAATCATTCATTTTGTAGTTTTAGTTATAGTTTTCCTCGTAATTCAGTCGCCATTATTTTGAACCAAGTTATTAAATCATGACGGTGGTGAGTTTTACAGAACAAGTTGTCAAGCGCAAGCAATCTAGGACCCGGATAACTAAACGCAGACCTTGAAAATGCATTGAGGTGTACATTGTAATCTCGCAAAAACACTTGAAGCGTATTTGAAGATCCGTAAGATCGGATGAAGTCTCCTATTTATATCTTAATATTTTACAGTCCACGCTGTCGAAGAGAACCGCTTCCTGCGTTAATAAGACAAGATGACATAGCATCATCAATTTTATTACATCAGATGTGACGAAATTACAAAAAGACCAGCCAACCGATTTCGCTGTGTAAACACTCAGCAGTTTGAGGAGACGAAGAGGCAGTTTTATGATTTAAGAGTACAGATAGAACGTTACCTGTTGAGGAATTAAAGGAACTTGATGCGTTTCATTTCTAAAATAAATAAGACCTCTCGCGTAGCTAAACTGGTCAGTTCTACTAAGGGTGCACACACGTACTACTTACCTCAGAAACGCCATGTCCTTCATATTGATTCATATGGAATCATCGTGATTTTCATTATCGTGAACGATGCAGTCCACTGGCCACTGATGGTAAACATAACAATGGTTGATAACAACATCTGTCGCCTTGGGTATTACTATGTGTATATACCACGACCAAAAACCAAAAACCTTTAGGTAGACTTATACATTCAATGCACAGCGTAAACTATGTTGTAACTTTATTGCGTCACAATGTATTCCCTAATTAATCAATGACCTATAAATAAACCACGTGACATTGGAAAACCCTAGGCTACAAACGAATCCTACGAGAAACAAAGGTCAGCAACGAACTAACAAAAGATTTTAAAAAAAACCAAGACATTGATGAAATGATCTCATCAGTTGTTTATGATACTGCTCATATACGTTAGTTTTAATATCATGCAACCACCTGATAAGTGCTAATTCATTCACATGTTAATAAAGTCACTGACAGCAATTATATATTACGTATTAATAAAACATTCCAAATTTGGACACGAGTTTAATTTTAGCTTAACAATTCGATTAAAGTGTATTATTTATTTGACTCATTTAGGTCACATTTTACTTTCTTACATCTTACCTAAGGTTTCAAAGTCAATTAGGTTTATTTATTGACATATAGGTGGTGTTTTAATTGGTAGTTGATTTGACCAAGTGGTTGCTCTCTTTTCTTATTTCTTTCAAGACGCAGTATGGCTTTATACATTCAACGTTTTAACTGGACATGCTGCGGGCAGTACATTATCTTTGCATTGTCACGCATATATTTTGAATATCCCACTGTTATTTCTCAGAACTTGCTAACGGACAAATAACTTTTTGGCGATCGAGAAAAAAAAACGACCACCTTAGGGGAAGCTTGGGTATACAGTATCATATACTTGTCCAAACATATAGTCAAAAGAATGAACGGCACGATTTTGCTATAACTATATGATGAACGCTATAACGAACAATCAATGTGTCATTGATCGAATTGATAACTTAATACTGATTGGTCTTGAGAAGGCAATATTTCAAATGATGACGACGAAGACGATGATGATGATGATGATGATGATGATGATGATGATGATGATGATGATGATGATGACGACGACGACGACGATGACGACGACGACGACGATGACGATAACGATTACGATGACGAGGAGGAGGAGGAGGAGGAGGAGGAGGAGGAGGAGGAGGAGGAGGAGGAGGAGGAGGAGGAGGAGGGTAATGAAGAGGATAATGAGGAGGAGGATAATGAGGAGGAGGATAATGAGGATGTTCTTTTGTTGTATTTATTACGATGGCAGGAAGATAATGCACACGAATACACATGTAAATGATTCCATCGATGTTTTAAGATGTATCCAGACAATCTTAGTGATATTATCAGGATGCTGTATAGTTAGTTAACTCTCTGTACATGTAGATGAACGCAAAAGAGTTTCAGTAACGTAAAACGTGAGATAACTTGAGCCAACAATTGATGACGTCATTTTACCAGACAGTCAGATCAAAAGCAATGCAGAGACAATGTAAATCCATCAATTGTTTGTTAGGTTCAATTCTTATGATTAAACCGGAATTGAAAATAGAGTGGTAGGGAGCGATTGGCGGGGATACGAAATCTTTTAAAGCAGGTTTTGATTATTTAGCTTAAATTTGACAAGTTTTAGATAATATTCAATCAATACCAATATCCCATATGTAATTCTTTGAGCTTGAGTTACCTAGGTTTGTGTCGACTCTACTTGGATATTTTGTAAAGTTCGCAATTTGGGGATCAATACAAAGATTCAGAAGTGGACTATGCACAAGATATTGCTCGGAAATCGTTAAATAATCGATATTTCACATTCATTTGTGAAAACTCTACAAGATTGTTGAGGTTTGACCAATCATCATTTTAATCTGAGAACTTCTCAGTATTGGTTTGTTCAAATTGGCGCACAAACTGGAAAAGGGGTTGTTTAAAAAATAGAAAATGAAAACAAAAATGTATACGGCTTATGTGCATTGATACGCGGGTTGCTATTACTTGGGGTATAGGCCTACTGTAGACATGGGCGGCGATCCGTACTTCCGAGTGGGGGGGATATGACCTTGTTGACTATCTAAGCGTAGCGCCACCATGAGTTGGCGCGAAGCGTACAAGAAAATTTTGGGATTTACAAACCCTCTAGATGGCCGGAAACGGCACTTGCCGAGGTTTCCAAGCGGCATATACCCAACTTTAAAATAGGGATTTCATGTCCGAAATATCTCATAATCAGGATCCAAAATAGGCCTACTTTTTTTTTAACTTAAGGGGCAATTTGGGAAAATTGCCCCTGCCAATCTTGTTTCAGGCGCTACGTTAGAATGTTCGAGAGCTCTTTATATTATTCGATGAAGAAAATGGCCTCATGCAGGCTATTATAGGCCTATACACATGCAATACACAATTACACATAGTTACATTCCTAGGTACCGATTGCTAGGGCATCCAGGTGAAACGTACGTGTATTAACAGGGGCGTCGGAAGCTATTTGGGATTGGTACGGAAGATCAGAGTGTGGCCATCTACCATAATTATCGGGGGGGGGTGGGGGACGTTTGGAAGGTCAAACTACGCTACGCGCCACCATTGGTTGGCGCGTAGCGTAATGGAGAAAATTTTGAAAAAATGCCTCCCAGGTTGCAGGAAATGGCACTTCCCGAGCTTTTCTTCTGTGCATTCTCCCTTGTCTGTTTTTGTACCCGATTAATCTTCTGAAACACATTTTGAAGTATGTTTTCATTTTGGTTCTTTATTTTTTGCCTTTTTTTCTTCTTAGTGCTACTTTTTTCTCCTTTTTTTTTTGCGCCGTGAATAGTGGTGCGGCAAACCGCTCCGACGCCCCTAATTAAGCATTACCCTGGTAACATGAGATTCTCAGCTGTTCGAGGGAACATGTACGTGTGTAGGCCTACTATAGGGCCTATATGAATACTATGAGGGTGCATATATGTACTATATCAATACCGTGGGCGCAATAATACATTTTGTTGTTATAGGGCCAATGAAGCCTACAGTCAACTATTCTTGCTTTATAAAGGCGGTTTATTTGAAAAGATCGCACTGCGTTTATGGTATAGGCGAGAAATGAAGCTAAAAAGAGCCGTACATTCACGATGATGCATAAATGAAGGCATGAAAATATTCTTATTCCTGGCATTTGGTGGGGGGGATATGGTGTATTACATCCCCTCCACCCATTTTCATGGGGGGGATATATCCCCCCCATCCCCCCCCCCCCAGGATCGCCGCCCATGACTGTAGAATACGCTATAGCCACTAATGTTAGACATAACGTCACGGCTGTTTGTGCTGTATATGTACCTCATTAATCGGGCTAGGTCACTCCTATACGTAAGTTCGGAAAAAAAACGTATTTATCTGTTCTCCATCGCCGGTGTAGCAGTACAAACTGTCGCATATATCCGGCAAGAATTGTTTCGCCGGTGGCGCATCAGATGCCTTCAGTAACATTAGTAACAAATACCGAGAAGCCGTGTCATATAACCCCACAGGAATTTAATGACAATGATATGAACTTGATAACATAGGACTGTTAACATTACCTGCATGCGGGGTGCGTACAAGTCTTTCGATTTTTGTTTTGTTTTTTTTTTGTTTTTTTGAGGTGGGCTGTTCGTGCGTCAATCCTAAAACGCCTCCGCAACATTTATATCAAGAATGTCATACTCTTATCATTTTGTAGATTAGTATAGCTGATCAACAAAAATTCTCGCCATACTATGATACTAGAGCCATGTAAGTTAGAAGACGAAACTCAATGAAGATGGCTACATTAAGTAGACGTAAATGCTGAAGGAACTTCAACAATTAATTTTTTTCTCGGTTACTACGGTAACCATAAGTTTCTTGTTTCTTGTTAGGGAACCACATAAATTAGATGTTGGTGGGGGGGGGGGCATCAAAATTGATTTACATAACTTGAAAGGGGTCTTAGTTGAATTGTCGGAGCAGCAAGTTATCTCAAATATTTTTAAGCTGTCCCGGCACGTTGGGGTTTGACAGTGAATGAGTGTAAAAGTCACACAAAAACAAATAGCAAAAAAAATATTCATTTCTGCGCCAAAAATCGAATAGTTTTGTGTATATGGAAAAATGCACTAACTTTTAGTAAACTTAAAATGAAGTGATTGAATCTGTATTGCAAACTCAATCAGATCCTCTTGTGATTTTTGTTTCATTTGTCATTGTAATGGAGGAGTGGTTCAATTGCCTATAGCCTAGGCTACATGCTCAAATTACACGAGAATTGTGGTTATGGCTAACCGACACGTAGTTGTGGCGTCAATGGTTACTCAGCTTACACTTTTAAGAAGCTTTTGGCTGTCGTGAGACCTTCGTCAGTTTAGCCCACCCTCCATGGCGCCCCAGATTTTAATCGTTAATACGTGCAAAGATTTAGTGTAGCCTTATATCACACACCACACAGAAAGACCACGTGCGAACAAAATAATAAGTCGAATCGAGTTTCTAACAGTACTGCGTTACGAAAGATGATAAACATATTTTACTGTATTATAGCCTACAGAAGTTAACATTCAGACGCACAGAACTATATTGGCAGAAATACTGAAATGCATTCATCCTTAAAACTCATTTTGATGGAGTAATCAAAGACTGAATGACATTAAATTAAGCAAAATTTAAGAAACTTCGCAAAACCCAATTTGTTATTAAAAATAATGGATTTTCATTACACACTATGAAACTTTTATTACACATTATTCAATTTTATTTGCATGGCCCTTGTTGGCTTTCGCAGAGACGAACTCAAGTACTTAAGTTCTCTGCTCCTGTCTTCAAAGGAACTTCTGGCGATAAAAGTACGTATAAAGAGGGCGCAATTTCATTTCTATAGAGCTAAAAGTACAATTATTCTTTGACAAAGTTCCAGTCCGTTGTTGAAGTTGTAGAGTATGGAATATAAACCAATCCCACCCCTTCCCCGCGCCCTCCCATAGCAATGTCTTGAATTTTTTGGCTAAATCCTGTGTCCAATGGATTAATATGTGAATAACAAAACGATCCGTTAAAAACACATACACCTCATACTAAGAACCCGCCCTGCCCCCCCCCCCCCATTTTCCCACACTAATATTAGTCTCCCAATTAACCAGAGTTTTGCTTACACCAAATTAACATTAACACGGGCAACGCTGTATATTTGTTTTGTTTATAAAGTAGGCCTCGAAGTGACAAGAGACAAGAATATAATGCGATAAAAAGATTCAAAACTTTAAATTCCGCCACTCACGGTTTTTTTTTTCTTTCTTCATTTTTCTGAACTTTTATTTAAAAAC
Source organism: Apostichopus japonicus (assembly GCF_037975245.1). Taxonomy (NCBI): domain Eukaryota; kingdom Metazoa; phylum Echinodermata; class Holothuroidea; order Aspidochirotida; family Stichopodidae; genus Apostichopus; species Apostichopus japonicus. The sequence goes on along the minus strand of NC_092563.1, from coordinate 7,605,547 downwards.
CATAAAAAAAAAGGGAAAGTAAAAGAATAATGTACAAAATTGCAGTATAAATCATTTCAGTATTCACAGAAAGAGTAAAAACAATTGAAAAAACAATAATTTCAAGTTTAGAATGAAAAAAGAGCACCAATTGTTGTTAGTTTTCTTTCTCTTCTTCATCTTCTTGTGTTTTTTCTAAATTGATTTCCGAAATACAAAATGATATAGCAACACACCACCAAACCGTGTACAACACAAACATTACAGAAATCCATAAGAGCTTCGAGTTCAGAAGATCTAATGGATTGCTAGTTTACAGTTGATGAAATATCCGAAAATGATCATCATCTTAACCAAGATGGTTTTCCAGACAGGAAGGCGAAATATTGGAAGACAATGGAGAATATACCGGTGGTCTTGATTCCACAAGTTCGCAGCATTTCAACAGTAAATCTAAACAAGCATAATTTGATTTTGAAAATTTGAGTTATGTGTGAAATTGGTTAGCAGATTGCAAAACATAATTTGTTGGTATTACTGCTTTTACTTAAAAAACAATGGAAAAGGCCAAGACTTTTACAATAAGTGACTTTCACTAAATAATATACACAAAGCTGTATGAGTGAGACGAGGTTTTCTTAATATTGGGTGGAATCGTATCGTGGTCGTCAATGTTGTCCCCAAATATGCTAGAATATCAAATAATGGTCACCCATGTGCAAATTATAACAAGCAACTTAACAGCCTCTCTAACAAGTAGTTATTCAATATATATATATATATATATATATATATATATATATATATATATATATATGTATATGTATATATATATATATATATATATAAAACATCAATTATATATATAGATATATAGGGTGTCCGCATATAAAGCGCGAGGCCCGGGTTCAAATCCCGGTGCAGGCTGGAAGTTTTTTCACTGTTCTGGATTTTCCAACTCACTACAATTTCAAATTAATATATATCCAGAAGAGAATTAGCTGTGACTAGTGGAACACTTGTAGTTGTTACTCAGAGTTTCACTATTGAGTGAACATCAGACTCTGATAACACACCTAAATCTATTTTCCCAGTGCACCAGTAACAGATTTTAACCCAATCTGAGATAGTTAAAATACAATGCTGTCTTACAAACTATGGAAGCCTGTCAGCAATTTTCATTGCCTTCCTCTGTAAGAGACACATTTTCAAACATTTGAGGGTTAAGCTCAGCTTCAAAATAAAATGACCCTTGTCTTCACATTTACCTCTCTCAAATTACATCAAGCATTTGACATGATCTAAACTTTCAAATATCAAACAACATAAAACTGACACACGCAACTTGGTTAGAATGCATTCACTGCTTTGGAATAAACTCCAAACATATATCGATAGAGTAACAGATCTACTCAGACATTCCCTTTAACCCTTGCTCAGATCCATTCAGACATTCCCTTTAACCCTTGCTCCAAAGCATAGTACAAATACCTGACTGAAGCGCATACTTGCGGAAATGTTTCTTTCTTAACGAATAGGTGAAATGAAAATCAGACAAAAATTAAAAGACACAAATTTACAGCTGCCAAGAAAATAATGATGAGCACCACCAACCGCTGAAAATGTAAAATACACCTATGAATGGTGCCATAATGTAAACCCTGATTCATGAATATTTATAAGCAAGGGCAATTTTTCTTGATTATTCCACCATTGCCTTCCAATGATGATAATCATTCATTTTCCCTTTAACGATACTTAAAATTTACTGTTTTCAATTAGTAATTTGATTGTCTCATCATGCACTAGAAGTTTTGTATCTCAGGCTCGTGTACACCATAAAAAATTCAGTATGGCCTGATATTAAAAAAAACTGTTCAATCCAATATTGAATACTTATTGCACCTTGGTACCCCAAACATGAATATGCATATTTCAAATCAGTTACCAATTTACCCTCCTCTTACAGGTATGTAACCATTTCCACAAAATGTAGTGACAAATGAGAAAGATAATTTAAATCTGAATTCTATCATACTTAACTATTTGTTGTTTACTGTCATGAAATGTCAGTAGTTATTGTAAAAATAGCCCAAAAAGAGACATTACAATAACTTACAGCCATTTTTGTCATAAAATAATTTGTTTTCTATTGTATTATATTGTTTAAATTGTACAATTACAACAGCCCTTATTGTCTTAAAATAACATTGTTCTTTTGTTCTTGAATAACAATGAACCTATGTTGTTGTACTACAATAAAGAAATCCGTTGTAATATATTGCTTAAATCCCAGGAGTATGTTCCTACAGTATCCTACAGTTCCTACAGTATATGTTCCTACAGTAAATCCTACGGTATGTTCTGTACCCTCTTACTTCAGCTGCCTATATTGTATGAAACTTTCCCAAAATTTATGTCATAATATGTTACATTAACAAGAATCTCCATCTGGGTTTGACACCCGCCTGTTCTTAACTGTCAACAGGGCTTTAAAAATATTATGCTTTACTTACTACCAATAAAGCTAGCTTATTCAATTCCACATCTACATACTCAGTTGCATTCAAATTTACCATTAACAATGATCTTTATTAAAATCAGAATAAGAAATCTTTCTTTAATGTGATATCGCTGTAGTAGCATAAATTACACTCCCATAATCGCAGCATAGTCTGTATTATAACATGTCATGATAATGAAACAGCCTTCGTTGTACTAAATTAACAAATTTAAAAATGACCACTGACTTGAAGCAAATTAGAAGTCTCAACTTGAAATTAAAGTTATCCAGCTGCAGTGCTTTTAATGTTCTAACATTCCCCTCTTAGTGGCCTCAACTTTTGACCTTCACAAAGAATGACTGGGCTTGTGTTCTCACCATAGGAAAGACATATTCCAATATGACATCTAATGAAACTCCCTATCTTAGGATATCATGTTTAAACTTTCCAGAGTGTAACCACTGCTGAACCGAAATGACCTTTACCCTCAACCAAATATAATTGAACTCATGATAGAGAAGCCATAGCCATATAAACCAGCTACTGCAGTTTTCTAGCCGGAAATATCGTATTTACATAGTGGTTCAAGGTTTGACACCCGGTGAGCTTAAATAAACTCTGACCTACCTCAAATTGTGTACAGCCTATACCATACACAAGGCTTTCATACCATGCATATATGAGCTCCTTTCAAGTTCTGATTCTGGAGATATAGCACTTTTGATACATTCACATTTTGCCCACTGCTGACCCCAAATGACCTTTGACCTCCAAGCACAAACCCTATAGTTTGGCTGAACTAATTACAGGAAATCCACAGCCAAACATAAGAACTGCAACGGCGACCTTCCTCATGATATCACACTTTTTCGCCTCTCTTGATATGAAAAACACTACAGATCGTCTACTCACCAACGGCAAGCAAAACACCCAAGTTTGAACTTCCTGCAACTTCTACTTCTTGAGGTATGGTGTGAACAATGTTTTCAAACTTTGACCTATACTGACTTCAAATGACCTTTGACCACTGCCAGCAACAATCCCAAACCAGTTCTATCTACAGGAAACCTACATACCTAAATATGAAATATACACCAGTTATCCTTCTGAAGTTAGAGCGTTTACCAGCAAGTGTCACGTACGCACACGCCACCGCATAGATTCCTTCAGAAGCTAATTGAAAGAGTCTTTCGAGAAATATGTTTCACACAACATGTTACCTTGTATAGTTCAACTTTTCCACACAACCAAGCAGCAACAATGACCTGAGATATATCCTTTGGTGTATACAACGATGAAAATGGATAATGCCTCTTTCTTGGGTCTAGAAACCTCTCAGTTGCTTGATTAATGGAACTGTTTGTTTTCTCAAAAACACCCAAAATACCTCACAACCTTTTCATCTCCTGTAAACGCTAGGTTTGATCTCTGCAGGTTTAGACTACCTCCTCATAGGTGGGCAGCTCCGGATCACGTTCGGGAGACACGCCATCGTCATCGTCCTTTGGTGGAGTATAACTCTGTTCGGCCAGGGTGGCAGTGTAGGGTGGGGGCGGACTGTCCGTAACAGCACGGGGTAAATATCTTATCTGGGTGGCTTCAGAAATCGTGTTTGTCGAGGGCAGCAGAGTTGTCGACTGAGGACCGCTGTTCGGGCCGCATCCATTCGTGAAGACCCTCTGTGCGTCTACTTGGTTCTTACGGTATATGTACAGCATGACCCCGCAGAAGGTGATGACGACCACCAACACCAGATAGAGGGCGGGAGTATACCGGGTCGATGGAGTTCCTGTGGGAACTGAGACAGAACAGAAACATGATTTTTAAAAAAATTCTCTCAACTGTACAAAATCGCCAAATCAGCAATGTGAAAGTTGACCAGTAGAAGATCGAAAGCCCCCCCCCCCCCCCAGAAAAAAATCTTTCTCCTCCCTACTTCAACGTATTATGTTAGTTTTACCCATCAACCAGGACTGATGATACGGCCGGTTTTCATTTATCAAATGAAAAATAATGTGGAAAATGGTTTTTGGCAGGATCTTTCAGCTATGAAAGAGTGCTTTTGAGTGTATTCCATAGACTGACATAGACTGAGTACATATTAATGTGGCTTTAAAAGCATCTATTGTACAACACCTGCTTAAATCTATGCCAATCTGGAAGAAGGATTACCGATAACTTGGTAAGTATACTGCCCTCATTGAACATAAAAAAGGGTGAACCTGTGGGGGAACTACACTAGTAAATATGTCCCTCACCAAGCAGTTATATTTTCAAATTTTTCTGCCAAGAAATAGAAGATATGCATTATTATAAGATGGAATTTCTGTTACAAAGAAGTCAAAAGTATACCTGAGGATCTAAAAGGATATTTCATTAGTCCTAATTTGATTTTATTAATTGTAAAATGCAACTTTATACGATCATTAAAGGCTATTGATGGGGGGGAGGTGGGGGGAGGTGAGGGAGGGGGTGGAAGTCTCATTAAAGGCTATTGGTGGGGGAAGGGGGTGGAAGTCTCATTAAAGGCTATTGGTGGGGGAAGGGGGTGGGAGTCTCATTAAAGGCTATTGGTGGGGGAAGGGGGTGGGAGTCTCATTAAAGGCTATTGGTGGGGGGAGGGGGTGGAAGTCTCATTAAAGGCTATTGGTGGGGGAGGGGGTGGAAGTCTCATTAAAGGCTATTGGTGGGGGGAGGGGGTGGAAGTCTCATTAAAGGCTATTGGTGGGGGGAGGGGGTGGAAATCTCATTAAAGGCTATTGGTGGGGGGAGGGGGTGGAAGTCTCATTAAAGGCTATTGGTGGGGGGAGGGGGTGGAAGTCTCATTAAAGGCTATTGTTGGGGGGAGGGGGTGGAAGTCTCCCAGTGATTGATCGATCTCAGATCACGTTAACTAAAACATATCAAATATTCAAATATTTATGTGTCAGGCAAACTAAATAAATTGTGCATACCTGTCTGTTCTTATCTTTCTCTTCTTCTTTTTTTTATTTGGGGGGGGTTGAGGGGGAGGGTGTGGGGAGGGGATCTTCCTATATAACAGTTTATTACTGCTTGTATTTTCTGTTTACCTTGAGTTTCTAATTTCTAGGAGATTCTAATTTTATGGACCTTTCTTCATTGCAGATCAAAAACACTTTTGACTTCAAATACATATTCAATTTTTTTTTGTTTTTTTGGCAGTTCATGTTTATAAATTGTAAAATGGTACGTACCATCGTCTTTGTAATTGTAATATGAGAAATGAGACGTCTCGTAATTAGAAACGATACCGTAAGTATCGCCAGTTATGTCCCAATCGTTGCAGGCAACTTCCAGATAATCCCCAGTCGCCGAAGTTTGACCCGGAGAGTGCGGGCAACTTCTTGTGGACTCAAAGGTGCAATCTTGCAATGACCTCGCACCGTCACGACACTGCAAATCTGTAATGACAGGCTCCGAAAATACATCGCCTTCGAGAACATGAACCCAATCGTTGCACCTCTGGTAGCCCAACTCATGACACATGATATCACAGAGTGAAGGCTTGCTCTTGTATTCCTGAGCACAGATAGGACCCCAACTGCCACCGACGTAGATGAACACTACGCCTTCTGTTAAATACTGCTGTCCTTTTATGAGAAATACTTCGAGCTCTGTGAAAAAATGAAGAGAATGACAAAAGTTTCAATAAAATATTCTCCAACGCATACTACATGGAAATATTTCTTGGTATTGGGAGGCAACTAAAACAGATCTCTTGGTTAAACTCATGAGTTAACAGAGATCAGACTGTCAAAGAATTGACAAAGTAGAGTTAGTTGGCGTCAGCGACTCAAATATTCAAACCGTAACATTGACTTTTGTCCACGACCAATCTGAGAAAAAATTGTGGATTGCTCTTTGTATTGGGATGAAAGAAAATTATAGATCTCTTGATTAAATTCATAGGTTAACAAAGATCAGACCATCAACCAACTGACCAAAAATGATCTCAAGAAAACACCGGAACCGATTTACCATCAGCAGGCGAGTAGGATTTGGCTTTAGTGACTCATGACCAAACTAAAAATTTAACTTTTTTAAAAGGTATGCACTTTACACATCCTATGTACATAGAAATTCAAATTTGAACATTTTGTATTTGTTTTATTTAAGAAGGCAGCTTCAAAGAAAACATCATTCTTAATATAATACTGCCGTGTATTATCAGGGATACACTTATATTGAGGAGTTAATACAAAGCATTGAACATTGTTCTCATGGCTTGGATAAAAGTACTACAGTGTTACAGAATATCTTCATAACATAGGTAGCCCTGCTGGTGCTCATGATGGTGAAATTGAAGCAAACTAGGTGCAGTCATCTTCAAACTAGGTGCAGTCATCTTCAAACTAGGTGCAGCCATCTTCAAACTAGGTGCAGTCATCTTCAAACTAGGTGCAGTCATCATCAAACTAGGTGCAGTCATCATCAAACTAGGTGCAGTCATCTTCAAACTAGGTGCAGTCATCTTCAAACTAGGTGCAGTCATCTTCAAACTAGGTGCAGTCATCATCAAACTAGGTGCAGTCATCTTCAAACTAGGTGCAGTCATCTTCAAACTAGGTGCAGTCATCATCAAACTAGGTGCAGTCATCATCAAACTAGGTGCAGTCATCATCAAACTAGGTGCAGTCATCATCAAACTAGGTGCAGTCATCATCAAACTAGGTGCATTCATCTTCAAACTAGGTGCATTCATCTTCAAACTAGGTGCATTCATCTTCAAACTAGGTGCATTCATCATCAAACTAGGTGCATTCATCATCAAACTAGGTGCAGTCGTCATCAAACTAGGTGCAGTCGTCATCAAACTAGGTGCAGTCGTCATCAAACTAGGTGCAGTCGTCTTCAAACTAGGTGCAGTCGTCTTCAAACTAGGTGCAGTCGTCTTCAAACTAGGTGCATTCATCATCAAACTAGGTGCAGTGCAGTCATCTTCAAACTAGGTGCAGTCATCTTCAAACTAGGTGCAGTCATCTTCAAACTAGGTGCAGTCATCATCAAACTAGGTGTAGTCGTCATCAAACAAGGTGCAGTCATCTTCAAACTAGGTGCAGTCATCATCTCAATTATTCTGTCACATCCTTTGACTTTACAAGTTCTGTTTTGTAATTTATTTTGGTAGCTAAAGATTACGTTGGGTCAGTTGCATAGCCCGGGCATTGTACCTTCAGGTATTAAAAGTAGGTACAGCCTTACAGTGAGTAACACATTGCATTATTAGTGCTGAATGAATTTTACGTTTTCTTGGGAAGTAGATTCCAATCACACTTGACAAATGGAAAGTAACTTCAAAACTTCTTTTCAGGCCTATTAAGAACTCACAAGTTTGCTTTTAAATTAGCAATTTGTGGTCCATAACAACAGCCTTTTGAGATGATATCACTGCTGATGGAATCATAAAATCTTTGGGGCATAACCCATACATGAAATTGAAAATAAAAACTAAGCACTTGGTATTTGTAATACATGATATAAACTAAACACTGGCATTCCATTAAAGACATACTTTGGGAGATACACATACCTTGGGCATGAGGGGGCAGGCATTGTACATACAGGAAAAGTGGATGTGTATAATCAGAGGAGGTGTTAGTCTTGATGAAGCAGTCCTTGAGAGACGCCTCCGTTCCTTCACAAATCACGGTATAATAATTCATACCGCTGTCTGCGATCACCGTAATCGCATTGAACACGGGTCCCTGACCCAGCTGTCTGCAGATGACACTGCCGACCTTCCTGTCTCTGCCGTTTGTCTGAACTTTGACCCACGTACCATTGTCACCGATGGACACCTCCACAATAGTAGGAGTTTGCTGCCCGGGAATCTGTGTACGGTTGGCAAAACGGACGTTCACTGCAAACAGAAAAGAACTGGGTGATTGATTGGGAAGTGACCATACTATCTTTAAAACAAATTCAAAAAAAAATGTGGCTTAAATTAGTTGGAGAGGTGAAGAAAGGGGAAAAGTGTAAACATTTTGGAACCATGTTGCAAGATTAAATTGAACTAAACTCTACATTTCTTGTGAACCATGTAAGATTTAAAGGAAAAAAAAAACAATTTTCGTACCTGGTATGCATGTTTGCAATTGTTTAGCAACTGAAGGAATTTTTTTTCGATTTTTGCTATGCTGTCTATTACATCAAAGAGTTTGAATTGCATAGACTTCCATTTTGGTAGGTGAAACCTGTTTCCCAAGTAGACTCCATAACTGCAGTTTTATTCCAAACTTTTGTAAAAGTCTCAATCAATTTTCTATTCATGAATTATGCATTTCTGTATTTTTGTTGGGGGGGAAATTGGTAGAAAAAAAGGCTAAAATCATTCTTTATTAATAATATTAAGATGTGTACGATCATTGAAACAACAAACCTTCCAAGTCCTGGCCACGTCCTTGAGATAAACAGAGAGAAATTTTACTGACAAGTACAATGAACAGTAAAAAAGCTTGAGAAAACCTCATGCAACCTGACTGAACTGGGGAATAGTAAAAAGATATCATTTCCTTTGATGTTGGTAGCAAATTTCTAGTTTAACTTCAGCGAAACTTCAAAATCTGTGAAAAAAAGAGTAAAAACAAACTATTGGTATATATCAGCAGTGCTGATATCTTGTATTTTAGACATGTATATAAATGATCTTAACTATAAAAGATAAATTGGCATCCATTTAATTCTCTCAAATTCCTACAATTTGTAGATATTCTTACACCATTATACTTTTTCTAATTCTGTTGTTATGTGCACTTATGATATTAAATCACATGACAATAGGTTTTCTAATTATATGTCCAAGTCGATGTTCAAAAGAAATTGAAGTGTTCAAAATATTTACCTGGTTCCAACAAAGCTGAAATAAATACAAACGTTTGGAAAAACTTTCTTGCCAGTGATTTGGTCAACTAGCTATATTTGAGCACAGAAAGGCAAATTTTCTATACTAACAGCGTGCCAACCATTCTGACCTTACAAGCCATATATTGCTTTTTACGAGGCATACTGCTCTATGCAAGCTTTTGAAAGCTCACAGTGATAAGTCTTGGTGTGTGAGTTGTGAATGATTTGATTCTTCACACAAGATTTCAAACAGAATATGGGTTCAAGTTTATGTAGGTACTGCTGTACGATAAACAATCTCTCCCACAGAGGGCAGTCTTCTCAACTTAGGCCACTTCCCCAGGCCACAAGGACTGGCCTTCCTCTCCTCAGATAAAGAAAATAATGTACTGTAGTGAGTGATGGGAATTAAAACAGCTAATAGGTAGATTTTGCAAAGCTTTGTGCAAAACTATAGCTCTTCTTCAGTGCTTGATCACCAAAAGTGACAAGGACTAGCAACAATTGAAACTTTTTATGATTGAGAGATAGTGTCGGCATGAGGCATGGCAGTTAAGTCAATGCAACTTACTTTTGTTTGAAATAGGTTTCTACTGGATTAGCAGAAGTATATATTAGAAAATCGGATTAGTTTTAATCGATGTTGGATTATTTTAATCTGTTTCCATTTTAACTTCAAAGAAATTACTTTGAATTATCTGATGCTTATTGCTCCAGTAGTTTTTAGATTCAGTTCCCTGAAATTTTCTTTGCCTTTTTCTTGATATATACAAATAGAGTATTGTTTTCACAGAGTGTCTGCAATCGTGGCAGTTATCTTAAAACCACCAAGGCTTGGTTTCTTAATACTCATATTAGCTTAGACTAAATACCCAAAAAACTACAGTATATGGGCCTCATGAAATCAGCCAAAGCAGTTGATAATAAAAATGGTCAATTTGTGACTACCCGAATTAATTTAACACTCCGTCGTCTGTCAGGATAACATATTTGCATCGTTGGGCCTCTAGAGCCTAACAAAACACTTTGAGAAAATGCTCAGAAACAGACATCTTGGACACAAAATGCACCTATGTCAACAGAACTAGACTGAGTGCTTAAACTTTGTTGCATTTGCAATCTTAATTGGCCTTCATTCATACTTGTAAAAAAAATCCCAAATCTGATTGGCCCCTTGTCATCAGCTGACCGTGCATTAACCTATGGATAATGCACGGTAAACTCACCGGCAGATTAATATATTATAAGTTGTAAAGAGCTTTCATCCTAGGGGGAGTATAAACCCTATCGCTGCATGGATGCTCTTCGATCGAGTTATACCCCCGTCGTGCAGTCAACTAAGCTAGCGTCAATATACTTTACTGTGCACATTTGCATTACGTGGTGTAAATCTGTAACACTAGGCCTACATTAAGATCCCTAGACCTAACCTAAGCCTAAATCATAAATGTGGTCAAGGTGCCAGGTCCCCAGATCGATATCCTCACCTGACAGGAAAGTAGGCTAGGATGAATCACTTATTTCTAGCGATATCAACAATGAAACTTATATTCGAGTCACCTAACTTATGCACCTAGGAAAAAATTTGATAACATTCACAAACCTGTGATTTACGCACATTGCGTTGTACGCCAAATAGATTTGGATCGGACATGACATGCTAAGACAAAGAGTTTAAATCGAACATCGTACGACCAACGAGTTTATAATTGCATGTATTGTACAGTACAGTGCCCTGTTATCAGCTGATTGAATTCATTCAATATCATCCTGCGCTGTGTTCGTCATATGAATGCATGGGTCGCCGTTTGAGCCCAAATTCCATTTCAAACATTCGAAATAACAAATTTGTAAATGAGTCAATAGAAAGTACGAAACATGTTTTTATTTTTATTTTACTGTTTTAATCTTTGTCAAAACCTGAAATCTGAACAAATTAATGGCAGAATGGATAACCCTTTAATTATGGCAAGAACCAAAATGTATAAAATTGTATTGAAATATTTTTACTTTTCTCCACTTCGAAAAATATGTTGAACCAGACAAATATAAAGACACAATAAAAACATGTGACTGTGAAAATAATAGCCCCTTAGTTTTCAGGTTAAGTTTAAAAAGCGTTCATGCATACTGCAGACATAAGAAGATGACTTTACCCCAAAGACAAAAAAATCATATACTCCAAAGAAATAATAACCACTAGTTTGATTATTAAGTGAAAACAAATGTGTTGTATGATAGATGAATGAAGTACAGAACATCAAGATAATAAACTCAAACTGCCAGAGTTGATCATGTATGTATGTATGTATGTATGTATTTTAGATCCTCCTGCAAGCAGGAATTTGTGAAGAAGCCTCATTGGCTTATCAAAGCCCAAAGCTGACCAAAGTCAGTCTCTTAGATTCATATTTAATGTCCATGAGTATGAATTGTCAACAACTCTGTAACTGGACGACATACATTAATCTTGGAGTTACTCGAGCTGGGGACCTTATGATACCTTATGATAATGCCCTCTGTAATATAATGCTGTTGTAGAACAGTGCCCTCAATGAGGTACATGCACTGTCTTGAGTTGTCATTCAGAAACACAAAATCCCCATTTAAGGTTAAGTTTGTTAAGTATATATTTAGACAAACTACAAAAGGAGATTCATGATACCAAAGATGTAGAAGAACAATGCATCACAAAAACAAAAGCACATTTATGAACCCCATATATCAAATAAATTCTAGAGATTTAGGTAATCTTCTGACACTTAACATGATACATTTTTTAGACACAATAATATGGTAATCAACATGTTCCAAATTTCAGTTGTTCTCTAAAGCATTATTAGAAACTTTCACAGATATCTCCTGCATGATTCAAATTCAGGAGAAAAACTGCTATGGTGGAAGTTTCTCAATAATTACTTGACTTTCATTGCCACCAGAACCATTTGAACTTTCATTTGAACTTTGAGAGCAAAATGAAGGATTCACTCAATTTTACCTTAAATCGCATCAAGAGATGAACAGCCCCAAAATGGATTCCAAACCTCAAGATTTAACAAACTGTTTAAAACAATTTCTACATTTAAATGATGATCTTTTAGGCACAATATTAATTTTGATATGTCATAAGCCGCTGGTAAAACCAACGGTGCTTTCAACACACTGTCAAGTATTTTCAAAGCAAAAACATAAGCCGAAAAATTAAGCTTAGGATTTTAGAGGCTTTATTAAAAGAGCATTTTGTACAATATTGCGAACTGTGGGGCACAACGAAGGATCTTGATCGCAAAATTGACACTTTTCAAAGGAGACTACTTCGTAATATTCTCAACACTAGATGGACCAATAACAATTGGTTATCAAACGATTAGCTCTACAATGAAACCAACCAAACACCTTGGTCATCTATAGTCGCACATAGAAGGTTGAGACTTTTCGGTCATGTAGCAAAACTCCAGGAGGACGCTCCAGCAAAGGTTGCTTTAAGAGAAGCATTGAAACATGGAAGGCCCGTGACTACCTTGCTTGGAAAAAAAAAGCCGCAATTTAAGGACGTAATAACGTTAACAATTTCGAGGAAGCAATAAACCTTGCGCAAGATCGTGATACGTGGCGGAGGTTAATCACTGAGCATGTCGGATAGACGAGACTCAACTTACTACTACTACTACTACTATAGGCCGCTGAACAAGACTGCTCTTATTTCAGGTTGTAGCTCTTTAACACTTTAAATTTTTGAGATATGACCCTTTAAAAACCTAAAGTTAATCAATAAAAGTGACTGGACTATATAGTCTAGTACACAGGCTATTGGGTCAGTTCCTTGGCTGCAACACAAAACTCAACAGGCAAACTGACGCTTCTTTGGCCTCTTATCACATGTTTATAATTTTTTACAAGCTTTTTCAAGAACGGGGGTGTTGGATGTCACGCAAGGCTGCTCTGTGGTTTTATATGAAGTTAAAAGGAAACGTTTTCTGGTTGAGTTATTAGAATTTATAATTCCTTGGATTACCATTAACATTATCGCCTGTACTGTAAAGTAGACAACATCATGAATGTAGCCTATAAGCAGCACTCCAGATATTTAACATGTATTAAAGGTTAATATTTTAAAATCCAGAATAACTATAGAAACATCACTATCACTAATTTTTTTATTTTTCTCTTGGACTGTGAGATTTCAACACTGGAATTCTGCCTAAAGTCATCTTTTATACCACAAAAAATGGTTTGGTTTGAGAACTATATACTAAATAGCAGTGAAGACAACAAACACAGACATAATGGCAGAATACTTTCATGTTCTATCACAAACTTCCCTGAGATAAAACATGTCTTTCACTATTAGATTGTAAGGAAAGATAAAGTTTGGGAGGAGGAGGAGGAAAGAAAACCTCTTCTGACTTAAGATATAGATGGCAACACAAATGTCATTTCTCATCTCAAGCAAACCTCAAATCCATCTGTTCCTTCAATCAAAATACTGATTAAATTGACATACATTCAGTAGTCTGTCATCTTAAGTGGTGAGAAAATCACTTTTAAAGAATACTGGACATGACATTTCATGTTTATACATATTTACACATTTTCTTTTCCTTTTTCGTATTAACTTGAACTTTCTACGACAGACATGCAAAAATTCTTCGTGCATACATATATTAATACAAAATCATCTACTTCTCTAAAGATGGATAGAACACTCTGCAAGCAATGGCTTTCAGCTGATTTAATGAACAGAGCTACACTATATGCTTCATGTGTCACACTTGATAAGTAAAAAGCCTAACTTGTCTATTGCACAAAATTTTGAAAAAGTTAACTATTTTTGGACCGATTTTTATCAAACTTCTTAAAAGATGACTTTTCTCAAAGTTAAAATGATAGCTAAATGTCTTTTCCATTATTAGGCGCCCCTTTCCATCATCAGCTATGTGTAATCGTCGATTTTATTTGCGACGGCTTCTTCGTAGGTCGGTAACTCCGGATCTGAGAGAGATGGGGTTTCCTCGGTAGGAGCGGTTCCGATCTGTTCGCTACTTCTGTACGCCGGTGGAGGCATTGTGGGATAGCTGAGTGAGCTGCCCTGATGCATCGGGTAACCGTGGACAGGGAAAAGACATATCTCGTCGTTGGACCTGGCGCTTGAATTGGACGTAACGTTTGAATGGCAGGGAGGATGGAGAAGAGAAACCGACGAGGCTGCTTCACCAAAATGTTGACGGGTGTGACCTGTTGCCGTAGTTACGGTCTCGGCGTTGTTTTTACGGCAGAGGTAGAACATCACGCAGAGAAAAGCGGTGACCACAAACGCGATGACGGCCATGACTTGGCCATTACCGACTAGCTCATAGTTGGGATGCGGCGGTTGGGGCAGTGGTTTATCTGCGTGGCAAAAACATACATACATGTGAAAGAGTGACGAAACGATAGTTTAAGAGACTCAAGTTGCGAGAGATGTTCCATTTACTGATGGAGCTACCAAGTGATTGGCATATATCCACACTTTGGATGTGCTAAGTCACTATATCGTGGTCGACCAGGGCAAAGTTGTGGTAATAATGAACTCAAGGGTTGGATGATGCATTATGTAGAATTTTGCATACCATAGTTTGGATGATGAAGTAACAGGTAGCATACCAAATATTGTAATTACATTGTGCAACTATGGTAATACTACTATACTATACTTGTGAAGTTTGTGCAGTATTTGGCATATCAGCATCATCTATAGTAGGATGGCATAGTATGTGATACAAGGGATGGATGGTGCAGCAATGTGGTATATTAGCACCATACTTGGATGGTGCTGTCTGTGGTACTTACATACATATTGTAGGTGTATTGGACACATGCAGTATACAGTAGTACTTCAATGGAGGAGTATGTGGTAAAACCATATCATGCCTAACTGGCACTACTGTATCATGAAGAAGGTCATCCTCATCAGAATAACTGGCAAAATGTTGGTGCCGTTTCATGACAAGAGCAAAGGTAGAATCTACACATCTCCTGATAAATTAGACTTTGTATTCATTTATAGCTCATTTAAATATGAAAAGTAAAACCTTAGGTAATGAAGAACATGATGACACAAATATTTTAAGTGACACATGAAAACATACCTGCTGTAAGACAGATGAATTAGAAGGGTAGATAGCAACCTATAGTAACACAAATTTTAATCTATTCATGGATGATTCCTTGTTTTGTTTTTTTCTTCCTTTGTGAACATTCCTTCTACTTACACAGTTGATTTCACCATACAAAGCAAGCACTTCCAACTAAGCTAGCCTACTGCAGATATATCCTGTTTAAGACAAGAATTACAGACCCCTATTTGACCTCACGTGACCCCTGCCCTCCTCCTTACAACAATCCGTTTCTTGTATTAAACCAAAAGGGGCAATGAGCAGGATTTTTTAACAAACCAACCCTTCTTTGATGTTTACAGGATTTTGAGATTCTAGCCTCAGTTGAAAAAATATGACCTTTGACCTCCACCAAAGCCTATGGCTATCAATTGCTACAAAACAGGGCAGTGTACAAATCAAAGTATGAAGCTCAATCACTCCGGTGTACAGTACCTTTTGAGATATTGTGTGTTTACAGCCATGTCACATAAACACACCCTCATAGTAAAGGGATGTACTATCAAGACAACATAGACAGACTCCTCTAGCCTTCAGTATGGAAACAAGCTTCAATGGAAATCCCTGACCATGCAGATAAGTACCACACGAAAGGCAACCTGGCATTTGCCTACACATAACTAGACCAAGCCTACCCCTGCAAGTAAGCATTTTGTTAAATCTTAAAGGGTTGTGAAGACTCGCGCACAAAGAAACGTCTGATGCCGGTAATCTGACCTAATTTCGAATGAGGTGTAACAGAAGTGTTAGACACCACCATCGATCCCAGAAAATATACACACAGCTTGCTACCTTTGGTAATTAGACACTAGTTTTCAGTCAATACACACAGCTACTGTCAATACCCACAACACAGTGTACATAGCAGCGATGGACATCTCAGGTCCAGCTAAAGATAACAAGGTATCACGTTTCATTACTGTGTGCATTTTGTAGCGACAAGAAGAAAACTTCACTTGCTAGCAACGGAAAGTTAACTTTTACAGAGCGCGGCACAAGGTTTGGGCGAGTCTTCAATGCCTTTAATCACTTTCTTCTTTAACCGGTTAAACCTGTTAAGCATTTCCACAGTTATTTTCTGGGGCAATATTCAGTAGGAGTGTGTGAAATAACAGAATGTTAACCCTTCGTTAATTAAACAGAGTTGCTTTACGAGATCTCATACTGCATACTGCAAACTCACCTGCTGTAGGGTACTGCTCGTAATCGATGTCATGATACGTTGAACAGGATATTTCCAGAATCTCATCTTCAGGGTACTGACAGCTTTGATTCTGCAACCGTTGATACCTACAATCCTTTAGACTTACAGCATTGTACCCACATTCTAGTCTACCAAGGACTGGTAGATCTTTCACTTTGCCACTGACACCAGTCAATACTGGATATGAGTCACAGCTGCTGTAGCCAAGCTGTCTGCAGATCGTTCTACAGATATTTTCACCGGGATATCGTGGAGAGCAAATAGGCCCCCAACGTCCGTCTACAAAGGTCAACACATTGCCATTTTCCATGAATGTATACATCTTGGCCAAAGCGATATCAAATTCTGGAAAAGCAAAATATTTTTTCAAGTTTTAATGCAGAGGAATCACTCATTCACAAGATCGTTCAACATAGACCATCGATACACGTACAAACGAAGGTGTTACATTCATCCATTTATGCAAGGAGTAACTTTCACAAAGTTCCAGAAAATTTGAAATTAGCTCAGTGAGTTCTTGCAAGCCAAATAGTGTTATTAATAAGACTCTCCTTTATAATATACATGGAAGAATTGAATTCTTAGAAAATTAAGAGAGATTGTTCTCAGAGATGCTGCTGTTTAAAGATTTCATTTGATGTAGCCAATGACAAAATAAAATTAATGGGCATTCCCTTGTAAGTGCATACATGTTACATATCACTATGAATTTGATGTGCTACCTTGATGCAGCATAAATTTTATGGGATTTGCATGCATTTCTGTCAAAGTTGAGATCAACTCCAAATTACATGATAATCGTTGTAACATCTTTCTTGGTAAGCAACACATGGACTAAAGATAAGAATTGGTTAATATTTAGTCTCTGTTTATGAGATAATTGTAAAATCTGCCTCACAAACTGCCTTCCATCATTCCTACTCCCCCTGTCCGCACCCAACCTTGTCCCAAACATCGCTACATCAAGTTGCCATTGCCATACCTTGCTGCATACACTCATCACAGATTCAGACAGGGACAAGCCTTGACATATAATGGGGACTTAATAGTTAATACCTTCTTCAACACCAATTGTACCCCTATTCCAGGGTGAAGATGACAAAAACAATTCCAAGTTACAAAAATGCAACTGAGAACAGCATTCCTTAAGAAATGCTTCTCAGAAAGGTTCTCAGTTGCTTAATGTCAAAGATACTTAAAGGCATTGAAGACTCGCCCCAAACCGCACGCCACCCTCTGAAAAAAGTTAACTTTCCTTTGCTTGCAACTTGTGAGGTTTTCTTCTTGTCTCTACAGTAATGAAACGTGATACCTTGTTATCTTTTATCTGGACCTGAGATCAGGGAGTTCCATAACAACTCCCTGCTGATATGTCCCTCACTGCTATGTACACTGTGTTGTGGGTATTGACCATAGCTGCATGTACTGACTGTACACTAGTGTCTAATCACCGACGTTAGCAAGCTGTGTGTGTATTTTCTGGGATTGATGGTGGTGCCTAACACTTCTGTTACACCTGAAAGTAGGTCAGATTACCGGCATCAGACGTTTCTTTGTGCGCGAGTCTTCACTCCCTTTAAAGCAACCTTTGTGCAGATGGTACAAACTTGATCAAAGTTTAATGATCACACTTACCGACTTTTGCACCAAATGAAATCTAGATGAAAGATTTCTTGATGTGATTCAATTTTCAGCATTACATCAACCACACACTTTATCATATTAGCAGTACACACATGCACCAAGCAAACTAATAAACTTTCAAAATATCATTCTTAAATATCTTTATTTCATTATATACTTGAAATCAAACTTGACTACTGTAGTTAATACAATTTATGAAATCTTATAGTTGTGGCATTGCAGCATCAAATAGCAACTCCCAACACTCTCGGCTGTCACTCAGAAATAAAACAATAAATTCAATAACGACTTACCTGTACTCACAGCTGGTAAACAGGTAATTCTAAGGCCCATTGAAGAAGCTTCAGATGAAAGATTTGTACCAAACTGACACTCTGATAGACTTTTTTCAAACCCATAGCAAGAAGTTATGACGTGTTGTTCTTTATTACTCGTGTACCAAGAAGAGGCATACGACGGCGGTCCAAACCCTCTATGTCTGCACACCACCCTGCCGACATCCCATTCTTCATAATCCGGATTAACGTTGAACCATGTGTCGCCGTCGAACGAAAGATCAACTATTCCACTGCGGGACGAAGGTGTTCCACCAATCATCACAAATACTAGGAAGAATGGTACAAGAGATAATTTGCATTCAAACTAAATAGATATCACAGCATCTTATGTTTTTAACTAACAGTTAACCTTTTAAGATTGGGTAAGTTGCTTAAAATAGAATACACATTAAAGGTGTCAACTTTTAAGTATATACTGTGTACCATACAGTCAGTCTTCCACAGTTATAGGACTAAGTACTCTGTCTGGTGGAATAGTCAATGGTTTTTGGACTTTGGTTATTGTTCTAACTGTCACATTTGCCAAATTGATTGCAATTCGTTTGGCGTTTCTGCTCAGTTCTATTTCTACTGGCACACGAAACGTGTATCATACCTCGTTTCTCTTCGCCAAAGGTTGTAATGGAAGCTTGACATAAATTTCCTAAAAAGGAATACATAATGGGGAAGAAAGTCGCAGCATCTGTAGCATTTATTAAGGACATCCAGTGAACAGTAATTTTAAACTGGAAGGTTGAATGGTTGGCTGCTGTTGTACTCTATGGCAACAATATCTCACAGACACAATGAAAATTTTGTGTTTTTGGTATAAACTGTGCCTTAAGTTATACAGAAAATTTTGCATTTTTTGCTACATCTTACAGTAGGTACCACTATGATGCTACCATCGCAGCATTACTGTAAACAAGGGGGCGTTGTGGTCAAGTGGTTAAGGCAGTGGACTGGTGATCTAAGGACTACAGGTTCGAGCCCTGGCCAGATCATTGAGTATTTGCGTTGTGTCCTTGGGCAAGGCACTTTATCTCCATTGCCTCTCTTCACCGAGGTGTATAAATGGGGACTTGCGAGGTAACTTGTTAATATAGTTGCGTGCGCCGGTTTGTGGCTGCACCCTACGGGAAGTCCCCCGGGGGACACATGGTTGTGGTACAATGTGGTGTCCCAGGAGAGATTGATTCAATTGCGCACACTTTGGTGTGTAGGTGTAACAAGTTACCAACGACCAAGGCTAAGTTGTACCACTATGGTATTAGCGCCTTTGAACAATTTCTGTTGATTTTGGCGCTATTTAAATGTCTATTGATTGATTGATTGAATATGCCAGATGGGTCAGTGTATGTATACAGACTTTGTACGTTCAAAGCCTGGTCTTAAACGCATGTTTTCATAGCAGGTGGCAGGAATGCAACCTTTTCTGAGTGGAAGGGAAGATCTTACAAACAAACACAGATGGTACCATGAAAAAAACAGTTGGTCTTCTACAACAATTCCTTGCGACATTTTATACGAGAATATTATTAAAACAGCAATACTAATTCATACAAGAGTTTTCGTTTGTTGACTATCACTGACTTCAAGTGATCAGCAAGTTTCTTGTACAAATGCAGACCTATCTAACTACCAAGTTCATCAAAGCCAATACTGATCGCCTCTAAGATGTGAAGTACTTAGAATACAAAAAACACAAAATAAAAAGACAGCTAATACTGATAGCCTTTAAGGCAGGGTTTCCTAACTTTATCCCCCCCACAAACCCCTGTGGATGTCAGAGTTGTCCATGAACCCCCAACTTTTCGATCTGAGTCATTATTATACTATAATACGCATAACAGTGCTTCGTAAAAGATAAAGTTTATAGTGTAATATTGTATGAAAAAAAATAAGAGATGAACAAATATTTCATAATTCAGTTCAGTAATTTCCAACACGTCTCATGACCCCTGTGATGCACCCCAGTTAGGGAACGTACCCCTGCTTTAAGGTGTAAATTACCTATAATATAAAACACAAAATAAACTAAGAAAGCCACTTTCAAGTCTATGCATACCTTCATTGACACTGCCTGTGTTATTCTCTGACAATGTTTTTTCAGTCAGCAAGGTCAACAGAATAACTAGTCCTACAAGGATGCTTTTTGAGTATATCTGCAGACGTTCTAAACAGCCCTGGTAGTCGGCCATCATTGGCAGAGATGGAGTGACATTGAGGTTAAGATATGAATGTCTGTTCGCATTTTAAATATCTTCACGTTGGTAAACACTGTGGGACAAGATAATAACAAACCAAAAATTGGAATACAGTCAAAGAAATACATGTTAAAAAATAACTTGAGAAATCTAGAAACCAGCATAGCTGTAGCTTGCCGGCAGTACTATGCCATTAATATCTCAGTGTGGAACTTTACAGAATAGCTGTGATAATAATAATAATAATAATCTGCAGTAATGTTTACGAAGCTTAAGCGACCACAAAAGTGGGAGAAGCCCGCAAGGGCTTATGGCGTATGGATTACAACTTGCACATCGGGTGGCTTCCAATTTCAACATTTTAGAATTAGAAAAAAAAATCTGTCTAACCATTAGGTTTAGTTGGCATAGCAGGGTAAATGTAACTTAACCCTAGAAAACGTCAATTTCTATGGCTCTAGTCTAGCCAACTTGTGCTACTACTACTAGTACTAGAATGGTGGTCACCTTATTTCGTGTAGTGTGTTATACATAGCATTATGTAGCCGCAGTGATACTGATAGTGATACTAGACAGTACTGTGGCCGCCGTATTCGTACGTCAAATTGTAACCACTCTTTCAAACGCAATCTTTATCTCAAAAGCCAAATCGGAAACGGCCAAACTTGCCAGCGGAACAAGGACATATGATGGAATATTTATTCTCAGTCTGACATCGCGAGTTTACCGTATATACCATCATACTGGTACTAGTACTAGTAATAGACCCATTAGGCTAAAGTAATACTACTAGTATTGCAGTAGTAAGCCCTCAGTCACAAGTGTAGGCCTAGGCTAGGTGTCGTTAGTTGGCGAGTTGCGAAGGCTCTGCCGTTTTCTTCAATGACGGTTCGATATTTATGTCCAACATGATTAGGGCATAACTTACCATAGTTGTTACTCTGACCAACTTATTAGTGATAAAAATAAAAATATTTGTGTCACTTTATCAATTGTCACTGACGATCTGGAACTGTAGTGTGTGCAGTGCTGTGCGGGAACATTCAATAACTATTTTTAATGTTCCAAGTTACCACTGCCAACGTTACAGTAACATGTATAAAGATGTCTTTGTTGTTATCGACAGAAACATTTCCTTAGTGTATTTGACAAACAAGAATTGCATATGGCACGACAAATGATCAAATTCGCAACATCAAATAGGCCTACTAGAATGATGTGTATTGTGTACCAATTGATGATGTTGATAATAATGATGACGACATCAAAGAGGATGACGATGATTCATTTTACACAATTGTGCATATATGACGAAATCTTATGTTTGTTTGTTTTATTCGCACTGCAGATTGTTCAAAATACAAAAAAATAACAGAGAGGACTGAATGTTGGTCCTTGTACCAATGTTCCCCAACCTTTTTGAAATAAATTCAAATTTTCCAAAGCTGCCTTTGAAAAACTTGGTCTTCAAACTATTATTTCAGTAGGTATAAAACATTTTAATGAAAAAATATATAATTTTTTTTAAATTGATTTTCGTGTTTTTTTAACACAATTATGTTTAATGTAAATGGCGAAAGCTTATATGTTGGTTTGCTTTCGCCATATGCACAATTGTGCGAAATGAATTTCAAGTTTGAAATTTTCATAAAAATTGAAGTTTTTAAAAAGAATGGAATTTTTGAAATTTTCCGATGTTTGATGAAGATTGTGGCAATGTGCGCGTGTCACTTTCTGAAGTTGGTTGCTTACGCGAGATGAACTAATCGCTTCCGCTATAGTATGGATCTGGACGACATTTCGTTAGTCGATGAAGAAGAATACGAGATGGATTACCAACTTAGACAAAAGTTTTGAAAAGTATGAAGAATTCATTTCACATTGTTGGCCAGATCAAACATTTGATGAGGAGAGTAGCGATGACGAAAAGGTGGATCACGGCGAGCTGGACGATAACAATAACGGAAATTTGCATTGTAAAACGTGTTGGAAATTATTAGCCTGTGAAGAACTCAAAGATTTCAATTGCAAGTTAAATTGGCTGGAAAGTATCTTGGCGAAAAAAAAAAACACCCGAAGTGGATCCAACTTACATGGTCAAATACCCTCTACAGGTGCGTATCCAGGGGGGGCGTTGGGGGCGCGCGCCCCCCGGGTAAGAAAAAGAGGAGAAAAAAAAAGAGAAGAAAAAAGGAAAAAAGAGGGGAAAAAGAGGAGGAGGAGAGGAAGGGAGGGAAAAGAAAAAGAAGAAAGAGAGAAGAAGGAGAAAAGGAGGGAGTAAAAGAAAAACGCGAAGACACCGGGAAGGGAAAGAGGAACAGTTACATCATTACAGCGCTGAAGGGTAGCCAGTGACGGATCAATGATTTCGTAAAAGTGTGCCTCACCCTACCCCTTACACCGACAACTCCATTTTTTTGACGGTTCTATTTTCCTCTCTCACTAATGATCTATATATATACTATATATGGTTTATCATAACGCGTGTGTACAATTGTGCTATGAAACCAACTGTGGCTGGTCTCGAACTCGACCGTGTCGTCGGGGAACATGACGCATTTTGGGATGGGGGCGACCGCCCCCCCCCCCCATTCAGCATTTTTTTAAATGATATCGCTAAGTAATTTCAAAATAGAAAGTGCTTAAAGGCCAAAATTTGCTTGTACGCTTCGCGCTAACAAATGGTCCTGGGTAGTGCCATTTCTAGCGATCTGGGAGGCATTTTCGGCCAAAATTTTCTTGTACGCTTCGCGCCAACCTATGGTGGCGCTACGCTTAGATAATTTGCCTACAGGCTTCGCCCCTCCCTTGGCAAATTCCTCGCTACGCGCCTGTTCGAATTTGTAACGCAAACAGCAGATATCACATCATATCAGTGAGTATGAAAATGGCGTTCCAGGATGAAAAGCCTCAAAACTGTCCGACTTGCCTGAAAAAATAACCAAAAGTTTTCGCGCGCCAAGCGCGCGTTCAACGTGTCAATGTCAATATCATATAAGCAAGCATCGGTTATTACATCGCATGCCATCATGTACCGTACGGTCTGTTCAAATTGCGCAGTATACCGCGGGATGCAATGTGAACAACGACATGTCTCATGTAGATGTATAAAAAGCATGGAGGTCCAATTATGTCAAAAGTTTCTTTTACATTAGTAATGGCGAATTATAGGGGCTGCACCCCCGCCGCGCAGTGGCGGAGCGTCCATACGGTCAGGGGGCGGATGCGCCCCCTGACGGACTCAAATGGACTGCTGGCGCCTTTTTCAGCTCTTTACCACTTTTTACTTATTCTAGATTATTGACTTTTTTATTGCGCTCTCATCTACTTATTGACATTTGTCACAGTTTGTTGGTGTAATTTGGCGATGACACCCTATTCTTCGTTTATCCGCAAATTAGCCAGGCCCTGAAAGGGTCATTTCCGGCGATCTAGGGAGTATCTTTACTCAAAATTTGTCTGTGCGCTACGTGCCAACCAGTGGTGGCGCTCCGCTTAGATAGTGTCGAAAGCGCCTCTACAGACCATTCTCGCCCCTCCTGACCAATACCCCTAGCTCCGCCACTGCCGCCGCGCCTCCTACGCCTTTGTGTGCAGTGTTTGGTTTCGGAAATATCTGTTATTTTTTCATTTCCTTCAACCAAGTTTTATAATAGCCGTTATAAGAGGTTTAATATTTGTACACCAATAAATTAACTGTGTCTGAATTTTCGAAAATTTCTGACCAACATTCTGCATCACACTTCCCTCTACTCGTGCAATTTTGACCGGTCTGTTAGGGATTGAAGGTAGTTTTTCTAGATTGGTTGTCCATAGATGAAATTTTGTACAACATTATGGGTATGTTTTGAAGTGAGTTTATTCACGAGAAATGTGAATTTTAAAATTCTGAACAAATTTGGGGCTTAAAACCTTGAAAAGTGGGGCTGACGGGTATTGTGGGCCGCGACGTAGAATCACCTGCAAAAGCAAAGACCCACAGGACATGCGATCAGGTCGAACATGACGTGTGCCGGGTTGACAATCTTCAAAAAGGTTATGGATGGAAAAAAAACTATTAGGAAATACTTGGTTCTCAGGCCAAAAGTGTACATCTGGTTGGTCATTTCAAGCCCGAGAAGTGCCGTTTCCGGTGATCTGGGGGGGGGGGGTATCAAAACCAGAAATTTTCTTGTACGCTGCGCGCCAACTGATGGTGGCGCTCCGCTTAGATAGTAATTCGCGCCCCCCGGGTTAGAAAATCCTGGATACGCGCCTGCTCTAGTATAGAAAACTCTTACCAGCAAAGATTACGAAAAAACAAAAATGGCACTTTGAGTCAAAGAGGAAAGGGTTTCCCCTTTATTTGTATGTGAACTACCATATCCTCCGTTTGCAACTGTCAAGACAGAACAATCTGTCGAACAATTAGAAGAAATTTTTTCTGTCGTTTTGTTTCCATTTTTATCTATTTTGTAGTTGTCTCCACTTTACAGCTGTAATTGTTTTGTATCTGTACATTTAATTGTTTTTTATTGCTATGTTTTACTTTTTATGTATAACGTTTAATGTATAAAGCAGGGCCTTATTGGAAACCAGCTTTTGCTGAATAAGCAACCCAGGATAAAAATGCGAATAAATAAAATAAAATAAAAAATAAAAGAAGAAGACTAAAAGAAAAAAACCCACAAAAGGATCATTTTCAACACGATCGTCGGAGACTGAACAAGGGTGAGAAAAAATGGAAAGATAAAGACCCAACATCGTCGGTTGAGTGAATAATGCAACAAGACAGCCAATGGTGAAGATCAAGAGTTGGAAAAGTTTGGCAAAGAAAAATATTTTGAACAAAAAGCGCAATTTTTGAAATTTTCCAATAATTGAAATAGTTTAACACATTGTGCATTTGGCGAAAGCTTTTGTTCGTCGTTGTTCCCATGTTTGTATACTGCTTTGATTTTTTTTCGCCAAAATGCTCAATGTGTTAAAGGAATTTCAATTTCTTGAAAATTAAAACAAATCAATTAAAAAAAATCCTATTTTTTTTTGGGGGGGGGGGAATTTAACTTTTTGTTCAAAATATCAGTTTTCAATCAAATGTTTTAAACTGGAAACGCCCTCACTTCAATAATATGATATGACATGAACATTAGCATTAATATTAACGAAAAACAAGGTACATGGGAAAATATAGGATTATATTTCTTTTGTAGTGAAACACTAATCACTGTTAGTAAGAAGACTATAAAACAAAAATATAAACACATCTCATCGATCCCGAATTCTTCGTGCTTTGCTCTAAAATGCATGAATGAATACAGAATTAGAATACTGGTACTTTTAAAAAATGTGAAAAAATATTTTATCCAAAACTTTTTGAAAAAATTAACAGTTAATTTGAAATGATATAGTTTGTTTATAATTAATTTTTGGAGCATTACTTAGTACACGACAAGCAAACAATACGGATGTGGCTAGCAATATTAAAAGTTAGTCTACAGACCAACTTAAATTGTGCACCTAATTTATGGTAAGTTGTCAATTATCTGTTCAATGAAAGTATAATTAAAATATAGAGAACGAAAATCTTCTGCGTAACGTTTTCGTGAGTCATCGTCACCCTGACGCACCCAACCCACCTAGGACCCAACCCACCGAGGCCCCAAGCCATCCTGGCTTCTACCCACACACACGCACTCGTACACACCGCAGTCACACACAAAGTGACTGTAATTAAGTGAGTGCGTTAATAAAACTAACAATAGAAAACGTTTTTACTTGAATAGCAAGAAGGATACATGGTTGCGTCGTCAAATCATGTGACTATTATCTCCATCTTATCAATCATTAATTTTGTTTAAGCAAACGGTTTATTCAACTGAAGGCACA
Source organism: Apostichopus japonicus (assembly GCF_037975245.1). NCBI lineage: Eukaryota > Metazoa > Echinodermata > Holothuroidea > Aspidochirotida > Stichopodidae > Apostichopus > Apostichopus japonicus. Next base: position 7,578,805 of record NC_092563.1, on the reverse strand, counting down.
TGTGTATATATAGTTAGCATAACGTTTACCACTGAACCATATGCGATTCACTTTCTAACAAGTTCTCTGTAAGAGGTTTATCCGTTAAAATCAATCGTAAATGCCAAAAGTTAAAATATGTTTATTTTCCTTCATCTGTTGATCTCGGGCTGCCATTCGTCCTATATATGAGACAGGCGAGGCTCATATCTCGTCTCAAAGATCACCGTAATTTATATAGACGGGAGTTCTGTAATTCGCCCATGCAAGCAAATGATGAATATTAAACCGGAGCCACGATGCGATGGTGACACGGGTACTTCATATCGCGATTGTATATACCGATATTTCACATAGAAGTACCGGTATATGCATGTCTTCTAAAAACACAAAAACCTAAGAATGGTTAACTTGCGGTTGAAGTACCTCAATTGGACACCGCTATATCAAATTGTCACTGTACATCGGTCTTGTAAACTCACAATCACCTAAGAATGATCACGTGAGGAATTTTCTGTGCACCATTTCAGTAAAGGCGATTTCATATCGCAATGTTCACCATCATGTTCTGATTTGGTCTGAGGCACACAAATGTCTGCTCTTTGATATGTTTGACACAAATGCCGCCCATCATTGAACAGATAGTCCACCGGTTACGGCTACAGAGACCGCGTGCCTTTGGACGCACGTGAGCTTTAATGCTGGATGGAACCCCTGCATTGGAAAAAAAATATACTGGTTAATATAAACATACGTTACAGTATACAATGCATTCTTTCAACACATATATGCTATTCTTTCTAGCAAAATGTGTATATACGCAGAAAAATACATATTTAATTTTCTTCCTTTGTTTAAAACATGGGCCGTCAACACATGTGCTATATATATATATATATATATATATGTATATATATATATATGTATATATATATATATATATGTATATATATATATATATATATATATATATATATATATATATATATATATATATATATATGTGTGTGTAATATATAACATACAGTGGAATTACGATCCTCCTTACCGGTTTCGAACCTCTGGACATACAATCAGCGTCCATAGCCTAGTGGTTAGGGTGTCTGCATATAAAGCGGGAGGCCCGGGTTCGAACCCCGATGGAGGCTGGAAGTTTTTCACTGTTCTTGATTTTCCAACTCATTACGATTTCAATTATATATATATTTATATATATATATATTTATACGCAGAAAATTAGAAGAATGATTTTGTTTCTTACTTTTTCTAAAACATGGGCCGTCGTATTTTTTCTTCAGAACTAGACCATTACATTGTCTGTCTCGTATGAGTTGACACTCGTTCCCGTACGTCATTCCGTTACTGCCACATACTGGTTTGAAATAGTCGGCGCATTCAAGCCAACACATTTCACCTGTGTTAAGATATAAAAGAAAATGTACTAAATATTGTCGCCATTAATGTACTTTTATGGGACAATCGGCTGGAAAATTCTGCACCACCTCCTCTGAAAAAGTAGGAAATAACCTGACAAACATCTCTGTTGAGGATCTTAACAGTAGATTACTAAAGAAAAGAGCGGTGTTGCGGTCACATCTTCCCCGCCCTTCCCCTATATATGCCCTTACCCCCTCTAATTAATATCCAACTTGAAAACAATGTAAATATTTCAAATCAGTAAAGAATACCTGAGTGAGATATACTTTTTGTGGCACACATGTACAACAAACATATATATATATATATATATATATATATATATATATATATATATATATATATATATATATACATATATATATATATATATCTATACATATATATATATATATATATATATATATATATATATATATATATATATATATATATATATTCGTATACCCGAGCTTATGCACTTTACATCATCATAGACGTATATGACTATATATTAGTTATACAAACAATGCAATACGGATCAACAGTGTTAATAAATAATTACTGAAAAGCAGAAAGAAAGATCGACAGGCACACTGACAGACAGAGAAAAATAAAGACTCACTTGTTGCTTATAAAATGAACTTAACACAAAAATATCATCAAAGTGAATTACATGTGAAGGTTCACAAGCCAGACTCTTAAACTATAAAAGTAATTAATAATTACTTCAAAATGAAAGAAAAAACAAACGTTTCAAAATATATGTAAATGAATATTGAAATTATTTACGTACCTGATCCTTCGTAAATAAACCTGGATTCCGCAAGGAATACAAATAAACCCAATAACAGAATGTAATGCGTTGCATCCACCATTTTGTTTGTAAAATGTTCGAAGGTGTATAAATTCTCAATAAAACGAAAATACTTCAAGTTTCTTCAGATTGAGTAATTGTTGACTGAATAATTTTTATCCAAGACCTTCTTTATATAGACACTTCTGTCTTCTCCTAACATATCGATCAAGCCTGTTATCCAACGGAAGTTTGTATCAATTCGGTGAAAAGTGATAGACAAGTGTATATTTCCTCAGACCAATCACGACGCACTTCCCGAATAGTTCCGTCGTCCCAATAATGGTAGACTGTGGAAGTGACAAATATGAGTAATACAACGGTGATCGACGTGCAGTCGTTTGAAACTTCAAAATAACAGTAACTTACGGAAGCTTTAGTGAGCCATCAACATAAGAAAACTTTGCCCCAATAAGTTGACATTTTTCAGTAAATTGTTTAGATATAACAAGAAAATATCTTATCGAAAATCAGAAAAAAATGTTGGATTGCTCAGTTGCATTAACTGAGCAATTGAACATTTTTCTGCAAAATGATTAATTGACAAATTATCAGATCACGTCAATTCAACATTTTTCTGCAAATGTTCAATTGTTCACTTCATTCCAACTGAGTAATTGAACAATTTTCTGCAAAATGTTGAATTGACCACTTATAATATGTCGTCAATTTAAAAAAAAATTCTGCAAAATGTTCAATTGAAAACTTATCATATCTCGTCAATTAAACATTTTGCAGAAAAATGTTCAATAGCTCAGATGGATTGAAGTGAACAATTAAATATTTTGCAGAAAATTGTTTCATTGTTCAGTTGGAATGAAGTGAACAATTAAACATATGGCAGAAAAATATTGAGTTGACGAGATACGATAAGTTGTCAATTAAACATTTTGCAGAAAATTGTTCAATTGTTCTGATCAGATGGAATGAAGTGAACAATTGAACAATTTGCAGAAATATGATGAATTGACGAGATATGGTAAGTTGTCAATTAAACATTTTGCAGAAAGTTGTCAATTGCTCAGTTAAAGGCATTGAATACTCGCGCTCTGAAAAAGTTAACTTTCCGTTGCTTGCAAGTGTAGGTTTCTTCTTGTCGCTACAAAATGCAGACATTAATGAAACGTGATACCTTGTTATCTTTTTTCTAGACCTGAGATGTCCATCGCTGCTATGTACACTGTGTTGTGGGTATTGACCGTAGTTGTATGTATTGACTGTACACTAGTGTCTAATTACCGACGGTAGCAAGCTGTGTGTGTATTTTCTGGGATCGATGGGGGTGTCTTAAACTTCTGTTACACATCATTCGACACCAGGTCAGATTACCGGCATGAGACGTTTCTTTGTGCGTGAGTCTTCACACCCTTTAAATGAGCAATCCAACAGTTTTCTTATTTTTGATATTATAATATCTTGTTATCTAAACAATCTACTGAAAATGTGAATTTATGGGGCAAAGTTTTTCTTATGTTGATGGCACTTTTAAGCTTCCGTATTAACTGGTTATTCTGAGGTGATAATGTTTGTACATATAGGCCTACCTATAAGGTTATAAGAATGAATTCAATTTAATTGGTAATGTGGTATGTTTGTATCAAATATTTTTTTTCTAAGTGAAGAAACGTGCCGTAAAAGTCTCATCTTTTAACCTCAATTTAATTTCTAGTTTATTGCTCCTAATACATACAGCTTTCCGCGAAATACAAAGCGTTTGCACACAAAAAACAGATATATATTTGTCAAGCGTTTGGAATATCTAGTATAAAGTTTTGTGGTCAAATCCAACTAAAATGACATAAACAGATTTGGCATATACGTTATACAGTATATTACACTGAGATGAAACGTGTTGTATTCGTTTTGCTATAGGTCTCGCACCACAATTAATTGTTCCATTGACTTACACACCCGTCACTTTCAAGACCTGCCAAAGCATAGATAGAAGTTTCCAACTGGTATATCACACCCACCACATGATAGCTGAGATCTTGGCCTATCATGGTACTTGCAAATCATGACCGTTTAGATTTTGAGCTAGAAGAGGAGCAAGTTAAGCATACTGAACCCCCGTCCTTCCATCTGCTCGCTTGGAGTAACATCAACAAAGATTTTCTAAAATGGTTTATATCACCTTCGATCCTCCATATTTTCACACCATGCATCTGTACTATAATTATGCTCTTTCATATAAAGGCAGAACAAACGATGACAGTAACTGATAACATGCTTAAACAAGCTTTACGATACCTTAGGTATTTTTACCTCCTTTCTCTGACAATGGTTAACCTTTCGAGCGGATGAACACTACTCTAATTGTGGTGCGGTACCTATAGGAGGATAACATAATGGTGATGTTCGGGTTGAAAGCCCATGGGTGACTACTTTCAATCATCGAATCATTAAATGTCTATACATAAGGGCATACTTGTCAAATGAAACAGTATTGAATGTCCAAGTAAGGAAGAACAACTGCCCTTAAGGGGGGGGGGGGGGCATCAAAAGAAGTCTCAAAGTTTGTTTACTGGCGACCAGTTTGGTTGGGAAGTTAGCATATTTGTGAGTATATGACGCTGACAGATTAAGATGGTAGATAATTATATAGTATATTTGACAGATGAAAGAGAAATTTGTTATTAACATCCTGGTGAATTTGCGTTCAGTTCCTATCATGTCAGTATGTAACGTTTTCCATATAACGGCATATGTAGTTAACATGCTCTGCAGCAGAAGTAGACTTGAAGCAAACAAGGAAATGTAATGTCTTAGATGCACAAGGAAATTTTTCTTCTATCTCTTTTTTTTGAAAACTTGACATCTAATTTTCTTCTTAAATATTTCGATACATCGCAATATGAATATATACCAACCATTGATTAATTCAGTACTGACAAGGGATATACACTGGTCTATACGGCTGACGTCATTAGAGTAAGAAAGTTCATTTGAAACTTATAGATTAACATGTCATACATTTCTGTTTTGTATTTAAAGAGTAAAGTTGCCGGTCGTATTGCTAATCTTGGGAAGATCTTAGTGTGTCTGTTCAAAGTTGCTGGACAATACACAAAGTGTTCCGTTAATCCTTAGGTGAGTAAGTTTCCTGTTTTCCTTTACGGCCTACTGTTATATGACAGGATCCGTGACGTCACAAGCTAACGGTCAATAACGTCAAAATCAGTCTCCAGTTTCCTTAATTCGTTACTATCCGATCGGGAAAAAAAGGTCATTGACGGTTAACCTCTGTGGTTAAAACGGACTTCAACGAAGAGGTGCCGATTATACAGGTCACTGTGAACCTGTTATCAGGCATAGCTAATTGATATCGTTGTACTAGTTTGAAATCAAATCGTAAGTCTTGTATATACACCAAGTAACTAGTTAGTTGATGCATATATCAATAACATCATGAAGTTGTCGTTGCTTTTAGCGGTTTGCTCAGAATCACTGACGGTATAAATAACATCTTCCGCCCAGAGCTTTATATGTAAATGAGGTTACAGATAATATGTCCGTTGTGAAAGTGCAGATGTTTCTGTTTTTCGGCATAAGGGTTGTAAGGGATTATCGTTATGCGACCAATAATATTGTCAGTGTGCTCGAATAATTAATGGTGCGCGTAGCTGGGAATGTTACTGAAAAATGAACGAACCTCCCTCATTTTTTGGGGGGTAACGAATGACATTTCTTGACAATTTGCCGGTGGAGAAAGTCAACCATACAAGTGTGCTTTCTTTGAAGGATGATACACAAAGTGTATAGATCTTCTGTCAAATTTTCTTGCCACCTCCCTAGCCTGAGGTTGCCACCCCCCCCCCCTGGAAATTGTAATGTGTCCATCAAAATTCCCCACGTCTACCGATTACATCGAAAGAAGTACAAGCACACCGGATGAACGTAACTTGTAAGTGGATAATCGAAACTTGTCCAGTGTATACTAGGAACAAGTGAAATTATCACTATCTTGACGAATGCGGCATTAAATGGAATAAACTTTGCGGAAAAGTGAAAAGTTCACACATCCTGTTTTTTCTTGTATTCTCGGGTTAAAAGACACAATATCCCGTGCATTATCCGGATTAAATTCGCTTTAACGGAAGGGTCGATACCAAACAAGTTATGTAGAACTAAAAAAAAACATTGGACTAATTTGTGTAATCTGATATTATTTCAACATATGATAATGAAATTACAACTTCGTATATAGCTAAGAGTCACTACATTGGGTTTTAAGTGAGAAAAGCGGTTCCCCCTATACATGTATGGTATTTCATTTATGGTTATTAATTGGATGAGGTCATAACCATATAGGCGAAAGTACATTGCAAACGTGCGTGGCTCACTTTTTTCAACTTCCTTTCTTCATCCACGAGTCATTGACACATATTATCAGTTATATAGATGCCCTATTACTCACCAGACGAATATGAATAAATGATCAATGAATAAAGAATAATGCATGTGTATGAGTGTACATGCTAGGCTCACATCGTTGGACTATAGACTTTCAGCGATTTTCAGAATGGCAGATTTTATATACATTGGCCTGCTTGGAACGCCGAAATTGGTATTAGATAGTAACTGAGTTAATTAATTAACCCACATGTTATGTCAGTCAGTGATGAAATGACTTCTCTGAGACCACATCATATTGTATGCAGTTTTTATACTTCTAGGGGATAACCCCCTCCCTTCGAAAGAAATCAAAGGGCTTCAACACCCGCTATAACTGATAGAATATTCCCAAATAATTTCTAGTGCACAGAAAACAAAAGATATATTTGTGTGTATATAGCACAACCAAAACTGGGAATTTACCGTTATTTCAAAAGTTGCAAAATACAGCTTCTTTTCTCACCTAATCACTCTCCTTTATAAAATTAAAAAGGTAAGGAATCTATTAAACATCACCTGAGCCCCTTCTCCCAGGACGATAGAACATATCTTAGCTTGCATGTAGCGAGCGTCTGTTATCAGTACGAAAAAAATACATCAATCTGAGAGAACGGCTGAACTTTGCAGGTTAACATCAACATCGCATTGTCATACACATATATTCACATGTAACACAAATCGAACAAAAATGAGTTCCCCAGCACCGATTACACCGGATATCAAGAGAGTTGTCGTCCATCCACTGGTTCTTCTAAGTGTCGTAGACCATTTCAACAGAATAAAGAACCAGAGGAGGGTCGTAGGTGTATTGCTTGGATCATGGAGACAAGGAATTTTGGATATCGCTAACAGTTTTGCAGGTTAGCCTATCCTAGCATTAACTATACAATGTAACAGTTAGGCCTAACGTTAGGCATAGGCTAAGTTAGGCAAGATCAAAGTATAGCAGCAGTATTGTACTGTTCAAGGCCTAGTCTAAGCCTGCATGGTAATTTTAATATCCGTGGAATTCGCATACTGTGATTGTGACATATGAAGGTGCAGTGATAGATACTGTCGCTGACCTGCAGGCCTCAAATTTCACAATTTTTAGGGCAAGGCCACTTTGGACTTGAATGGGGCAAAATTTAAAAGGGCACCAAGGCATGAGGTAAGGCACCAAGGCCGACTTGCATCTTAACAAAGGGCAACAAGGCCATAAAGAATAAACATCATAAAACAATTTCTGTCCCAGGTCCCGGCAGCTGTTTTAATGAAGCAGAACAGTATAGGTGGTCTCTCACTTTGCTTTCCTTTTTGTCAATAGAATAATTTAAACCCTACTCTAATTCGAATCCTTCCTCACCCTTAGCAAAATCAACCATCATTATGGTAACTCAATTCATAAATTTATGGACAGACTCTGATTATGGGGGTATCTCATGTAAACTGTAAACCCTTAGTTTACTGGAGTAGTCCTCAATCCATGCCAACACTAATTGAACAGAATAATATTCAACAAAAAATGCCTTTTGAGTTTGATGGGTTGTTATAGGGTTAATGCTGAAAATGTAACTAACAACAGCAAGTTCTTTTAAACTTGTTAATTGATGCTAAAAAATAATTCAAAAAACAGCTAGTAAAGTCCAACCAACGCGCTCTGTGCGTGTGATCATAGAGCATGTGATGTACGTGTTTGGTTATTTTCCCATTCTATTTTTTTTTTGTGGAGAAAATTGATTTACACACGAAACACTCCCTGTAGGGTAGGGCTTTGGGGGGCTATTTTGGAAAATGAAATGTTAAAAATGCCCCTCTTAATGTATTTACGAGGGATTTTTTTTAAGGTTTAGTGGTGGGAGGGACTCTTTTCAATATGCTGTTTACGGAAATGGTTGTAAGCATTCAATAGGATAAAGTAAGCACAATTAGGCTACCCTCTTCCTAGTGCTGCAACCGTATAGCATATATTCATTAAAAATTTAATCGCAAAAATTTGTGATCATTTGGCAAATAACATCAAGCCACCGAATATATGACAAAAGACCAATAACTCATCAACTGAAATAGAAAACACAGGTTAACTTCCTCTGAAGGTACCCCCTTTCCTTAAATCATGTATATTTTCGTGTGTGGATAAAATCATTCACCACCAAGTACGAAACCATTATACCGCTGAAAAGTAATCAAAGTTAAAACCTTCAATCCATCGCCACGGCAACGGTGTACGTAAAATACAACATTCCCTCTTTAAGACATAGCACTGTCTTCCAAACAACTGCCAATTTCCGTTTCAGTGAGAAACTTACATTCTTTGGTTTGCCTGATTGCTCGATTGTTGTAAGTTGTATAGCCAATTTGCAAATGTTGTTAACAAAAGCCCAAATGTTGTTAGTTCTCATAGACTTGGCCTATCATACTTTACTATTTGTAACACTGACAGATAACATTGACAGCCTATACTTTTCTTGTTTTTACATATGACATCATAATAGTAAACTTCTCTCATTTTCTTTCGATTTTTCATGTCAGTTCCATTTGATGAAGATGATAAAGACACCAGTGTTTGGTTTTTAGATCATGACTACTTGGAACATATGTATGGCATGTTCAAGAAAGTCAATGGTATGTATTTTAATGCAAAGGGTTCTATTTAGTTTTGACTTGTTTTATAACTGTCGTATAATTGACATGCTACCTGTTTGCTCATTATCAAGTCCAAGTGATTGTAACATTACTAGCCACAGGAGGAACACATCTATTCCCCTTCCCCTCCCTCCCCATGCTTGGGCAAGTACTTGACAAATAAGCAGACATTTCATTGTCTTATGAAAATGAACATATGTCAGACAGCAAAAGATGTAATGAATATAGTAATAGTTTCATAAACATTATACCAAATTATTCTTATGAATAAGTAGCCTTAGTCTTGAAGTTGGATTTAACAACTGATGAACCACTGTAATAGAGGGTACTGTTTCAAAGTCTCCTTACGAATTGATCTCGCATCTCAATTTGTTCTTTCAAGTTTTTGCGATTGTAGGATCTCAAGAGGCATGTCAAAGTGTTGAAATGTAGATACAGAGTATAACAGACACAAGCAGATATATCTTGGTTTTGTGAGTTAAACTGGAGCAATTTATTATCTCACATTTTCCTTTATTTTGTGTTATATCTCCCTTTCCTTTACAGCAAGAGAAAAAATAGTTGGGTGGTACCACACAGGACCTAAGCTTCATCAGAATGACATTCAAATTAACGAGCTCATTAGAAAATACTGTCCGAATTCGGTAAGTGCCACCTAAATGGAGTCACTGAAGTACTTGTTGTTTAACATTTATAATTCAGTAAAATAAAATTGCAGTAGCAGGTATCCTAATTTAGTAACCAGCGATGTCCAACTTGTGCAGAGCAGTAAACTTTCAAAATGTCAAATGTCCTTCAGTGGCATGTTTTGTAGATTGCCAATGTTTATAAATCATTGTGCAAGATAACCATAGCCATGAAGTCCAAGTTTTGTGTTGACAGTGGAACCCTTCAAATTTAATCTTCAAGTTCAATGAGCTGGAAAATACACTCAATTTAAGAATACAAGCCAACCACAGTATTGGTTGGCAGAAACTGATTAGCAATTCTAAAAGTTTACATTTTCTCATATTTTTGTGGCCATATTTAAATATCAAATTTGCTCGTCATCATGTGCTAGACACGCTCATTGAGCACTGTATATGTATGTTGCATTGGGCTATTGTTAATGTGTGACAACTGCTTCAAACTCTCCCTTTATTTGTCTAAGTTATAAAGTAATTGATCTCTTCTTTCTGTTTCCTGTCTATTTACTACAATTATTGTTGATTCATGTTTTCAATTCCCATGTTCCACACGACAGGTGCTGGTAATTATTGATGCAAAACCAAAAGAAATTGGACTTCCAACAGAGGCTTACATTGCAGTCGAAGAAGTTCATGATGTGAGTTCCAGATGTTCAGTAGCTCAGCTGTTCTTAATCAAACCGTTTGCATGCAACAACATTAAACACAAGAATTTGTACATCTCATATGAAACATTACATTTAAGCACAAAAATCGGGCACAATCGTACAAGTACAGAGGGTTGTTAAGACGTTGCCAATTAAATTGTTGAGTTTAATTTGTATGTAGCAACAGAAGCTGCACAATAGTCAACCTTTATGGTACAAATATGCAGATTGGACACTCACTGTCACTCAACATTTACTGATATAGTTGAAGAAATAGCGTGGCCTGGGTCATGAATTATGTGAACATCTGAGAATCTACAAGACATCGTCTTTGATTGTTAAAATGCCTTCTGATGAAATTAATGTTCAACATAATTGATGTCTCCAATCTTGTTATGTAATTCTGTGTAACACAATACACCAGACATGGCAACCTTAATCCATATTTTCCCACATTTAACGTTGCATTGGACAGAGAAGTTAAACAAGAAACATTGATTAATTCTCCGCCTGTCTTAATCTTTGATGATGATCCAGCTATGTTTTTCTACAGAATTGAATTACTTGTCCTTTTTTTTAATGTAGAGAAAACTCTTAACATTTTCAGTATTGATTTGAATTCTTTTACATTGTTTCAAGTTTGCTCTTTCACCCATATTCAATTTCTTCAATATTTGCAGGATGGCACCCCCACATCGAAAACATTCGAACATATACCTAGCGAGATGGGCGCAGAAGAAGCAGAGGAGGTCGGAGTTGAACATTTGCTAAGGTACCAATTGATAACCAGAGCGTTGTCTGTCTAAATGCTTTTGTAGCAAAAGAAAAAAATATATATATAAAAACAGTGAGGTTGTCTATACAGTATATACGTGCATAATCAAACAGACTTTTGCATCATTTTTGTCTTGTTTTTGTCTAAACTGTTTAAACATGTTGCTCCTTGGTAATTCATCTTGCATAATTCCTGGATCAAGTCAACTTGTGTTATAACATTTGTATATAAGTAATGCAGAGGGATTAACTCTTGGATTACTCATTCTTGATGAGTGATTTTGCTTGGCTTAACATTAGAGCTTCACATCTACACCAATATTTCATTATTGAGGGGCGATTGACAGAAGTTGACATCGTAATGTTGACATAGAACAGGCACCTCTGTATATTTTCTTGCCAACAATTTCACCTTTTTGTATGTGTAGTAGGAATAGTGAAACTTCTTTGCAGGGAAATTGATGATACAAATTCAGCTCAGCAAGAAGGCTTTGAAATCTCTTCATGTAGTGATCCACTTGAGAAAGCTTGCATTTCATGATACTATGTTGAATGTTATTGTTGGAACCTTCTAACTGTTTTACACCTGTACCGCATATTCTCTTAATAATAACCCCTCCGACTTACTCATATATTAGACATCTCTGTTCATATTTATGATTATTTAGTGCTTTTTGTTTTATCTTTTTCTTCATACAGGGATATCAAGGACACTAGTGTTGGCACTTTGTCTCAGAGGATCACAGCTCAGGTTTTAGGTTTAAAGGGACTTCACTCCCAGATTGAGAATATTAGCAGTTACTTACAGAAGGTCGGCAAGGGAGAACTACCAGTCAACCATACCATAATCTATCAATTACAGGTAAAACTTGATCACTTTGCAAATATTTCTGAAAATGTGTCGTTGTCTCTTCAGAGGGTCATTGATAACTGGAGCATTATCCAAGAGTATGTTGAAAAAAGTTCAGAGGGTTTTAAAAGGCCCCTTTAATCTCCTTAAAGCGACTTTTTCCATTCAATTTGCTTTTCTCTGGCATATTAACCCAACCTTTTAAGGAAAAAGTTGCTATTGCCTGAAGACAACGGACTAGTTGTATAAAATGAGTGTGGTAGTAGGGATGTAACGAGTGGAAGATTCTAGCCATTGTATTCTATTGCTGTTTCCTTCTGTTTTCCTACTGTTTTCTTCTATTAAGATATCTTCTATGACTTCTATTACATTACTTATCACTGTTTACATCCTTCGCATGGAGTAGGTAAATCCAAAACTATTTGTTCATTTTCCCAAATATATATTGACTGATCAAGCTAAACAACTAAATTGTTATAGGGGATTTTGTATCAAATAGTACCAACAGTTACAAAAAAAACATTACTTCTGCCAAAATCCTCATGCATATCAGTAGTAAAATTTGACAACCCTAGTTCACTTTTTCCAATTTCCCAAGTAATTTTCTTACATAAAAAGTATTAAGATTTCTTGTCACCCTGATACTTTAATTGTATGACTTTTATAATGTTATCTGCCTGACTTTTAATATGCAAATTATGCAACTGCAACAGAGCCTGATACACTATATCTTCTTTTTCCATAACTTGGCATTTTTTTGCTTACGAATAAGGCTTCTTTTTCATATCTTTCAGAGATTAATTCGCCTGCAAAATTTTCATATTTCGTGCCACAATAAAATTGGGTTACATTGCGCCACAGATTTCGACGAGATGAGGTGGATGTTTAGCTGTACGGATCTTGTCTGAAAATCCTTAATATTGTTTTGACTTTATGATTTTGAGTAAAACTCATTCAATGAATTGATTAAATTTGTTTTGTAGAGGATCAGTCAACAATAATTCACGCATCATAATTGAGATTGTACCTTTCTTGGTTACGATGTTAAAGGATCAACTTGACGACATGAGAATCCATTAAGGGATTAGAAAACAGCATCCAACTTACAGTATTAGACTTCACATATTTAATACAGGTGCACATGTAAAGCACAGATAACTTGATGGAACTTTTATAGTCGACACAAAGCCGACCACCATTAGTTGTCAAGCTCATGGGCGGCGATCATGGGGGGGACGGGGGGGACATGTCCCCCCCAATATTTTAGGTGGGGGATATAGTATCTAATATCCCCCCCAATATTTGGTGGCATAGTTTTTTTTTAAGCATATGTTTTGTAATTTTTTATGATATCGCTAGTTATTTCAAAATAGAAAGTGCTTAGATGCAACTTACAAGGCCTGGGAAGTGCCATTTCCATCGATCTGGGAGGCATTTTCGGCCAAAATTTTCTTTTGCGCTTCGCGCCAACTTAATGGTGGCGCTATGCTTAGAAAGTCTGGGTACAAGCTTTGCCCCTCCCTTGGCAAATTCCTCGCAAGGCGCCTGTCTAACCGTGTCACAATTTGTTACTATATATGACCGAAAGTAGCTTTTCCTTTTTTTCGAAATGAATAGCTAGACGGACCGCATCCGTAATGAAATAAGTACGTACAATCATATATATCGATCAATCATACGTACAATCATATATATCCACATCGATATGGGTTCACTGGGTTTCCATTTGGCCTGTTCCCTACAAGATTTCTAACCGCAGGTGCATAGCCAAGGGAGGGGGGGGCGAAAGGTGGAGACCGCCCCTCCTCCTCAAGCATATTTTTTTGGTATTTTCTATGATATCGAAGTTTTATAGAAGCCGTTATAAGAGGTTTTAATATTTGTACACCAATAATTTAACTGTGTCTGAATTTTCGAAAATTCCTTGACCAACATTCTTCATCATACTTCCCTCTACTCGTTCAATTTTGACCGGTCTGTTAGGGGTTGAGGTTTTTTTTTCTATATTGGTTGTCCATAGATGAAATTTTGTGCAACATTATGGGTATGTTTGAAGTGAATTTATTATTCAAATTCTGAACAAATAATGGGCTTAAAACCTTGAAAAGTGGGGCTGACGGGTATTGTGGGGCGTTACGTAGAATTACCTACAAAAGCAATGATCCACAGGAGATGCAATGAGGTCGAACATAATGTGTGAATGGTGACAATCTTAAAAAAAAAGGTAATGAATGAAAAAAAAAAACTATTAGGAAAAACTTGGTTCTCAGGCAAAAGTGTACATCTGGTTGGTCATTTTCAAGCCCGAGAAGTGCCATTTCCGGTGATCTGGGGGGCTATCAAAACCAAAAATTTTCTTGTGCACTGCGCGCCAACCAATGGTGGCGCTCCGCTTTGATAGTAATTCGCCTGCACCCAAGCAAATGTCCCTCCCCCCCAATATTTGAAACAGATTGCCGCCCCTGGTCAAGCTGATTAGAGAGAACTGTCATGAACAAGTAGGAAAAATCTGATCCTGTTTTGGAGATATCCCTTTTGAATGTTTTTTCACACAGTACTGGAGGGCTGGAGAGTCGATCAAATCTGAATATATGGCATCGTCAAGCCTCATTAGCTTCAATTTCTTTATCTTCTTCTTTATTGACTACAATGTTTATATTCTGTAATGTAGATGTGTTTGCCAATGCCTATTTACCTAAAATATTGAACTTCCTAACATGACCTAATGTTGGCATTGCTTTTAGTGTCTCAGCAGTGTTAACCCTTTTTCCTTGAAAATATGAAGAGAAAAAGAGATGCAAATTTTGGACCAGAATATCTCCCAAAAATGTGTTTGGGGGGGGTTCTTCACAAATATATCTGTCCCATTATAAGCTAAATATGATGTCTGTGCTCTGTATCCCTGTTAATACTATTCTCATATTATTGTTATTTACATCTTTCCAACCTCTCCAGGATGTCTTCAACCTTCTTCCCGACGTGAACGTCTCCGAGTTTGTCCGTTCTCTGACCATCAAGACGAATGACCAGATGCTGGTGGTGTACCTAGCGTCTCTTATAAGGTCCGTGGTGGCCCTCCACACGCTGATCGACAACAAGGTCCAGAACCGAGACCTGGAGAAGCAGGAAGGCAAAGAGAAGAAAGACGACAAGGAGAAGAACAAAGAGAAGGATAAGAACAATGACAAGGACGACAAGACAGGAGACAAGAAGGACGATAAGACAAAAGACAAGAAGGAAGATAAGACAAAAGACAAGAAGGACAATAAGACAAAAGACAGTAAGGATTCAAAGAAAGATGCCAAAAAGTAGATCCATTTATGAATTCCATCAAGACGTATAAGAAAAGGTGTGGACGTATTGTCTAGACCATTGCGATTGCTGCCTCCTCAGATGAAAGATTGCCGCATGCGTGGAATGTCATAACTAAGTCAGCCAATCCAGGTCATGAATATGTTTTAACGATTGGTTGTTTTTCGTGTTGGTTTGATTCAAGTGAGAAGCCTGGCAAGGAGCTGCTTTTTGGACATTTAATGGTGACAACATCAAGCATAAATTGTGAATGTGAAGAAGAGTTGGAAAGTACCCGATGGTTAAAATGTTAACTCGGATGATTGTGTGCAGGTGAATGTAACATCTATTGCCAAGCAATACATCTCACTTCAGCACATACTATGTATTTACTTCGTTCCTCGCTTATCAGTCTCCTCACAACCTTAGCACTGTAGCATGAGGTGCTAAGGTTGTGAGGAGACAGGTAAGCTCGTCCTTTGTAAATATCCAAAACCAGTAAGTTTTGGAATTTTCAGTCTCATTAATGTTCCAAAATATGTTTGCATCCTTCAGAAAATCTGTTAAGATTCAAATTAATATTAATTTGCATATAAAGGTCAAGGCAGAAGTTTCCATTGTCATTACACCTTTTCCAACACGAAGGATTTGTTTATAGTGTTTGTAAGAGACATCACACTTGTGTGACTGAGTGTATTGGTAAAGTTTTTATAACTTAATAGTAAAACACAACCAGCTGTTTTGGGATCTTGGTGGGGTTTTAATGTTTATTCAGTTTTAATGAATATTCATAGACAGTAAGTTATGTCACCCTCGCTGGGACAATTTGTTCCATTTGGTACTGTCATGTCAAGTTTCTCAAGGACTCGTACTGACAGTATGAGCAGTATGTTTATCATGTTTATATCTGATGAAGGTCAGGAATTGTTCATACTGTCAATACGAGTGCTTTTGAGTATGGTATGAGAGGCCAGTTAAGAGCAGTATTAGCATTGGAAACATTTTCCCAACTAGCTGATCATGTACTACTTGTTGCAAGTACTTTCTGGAGCCCCAAATATAAAGATCAAGATATGTCTTGGATCTGTAAATGATCCCTTCAGTAATTTTAAGCAAAGTGTCTTTGGTTTAGTAGTCCTTGTTACCAGGTGGTCCTAATCAAAGGTGTGCAAATACCTTAAATAATTACAGTAACTCTCTTCCGCTGATTAATATTGTAGACTTTCTCTGACATTGTCAATATTTTCCAATTATCACTTTTCAACTACAATGGTACAATTGGTCTGATTTAATCTCTCAGGAAGGACATACCTTAGTCAGAAGATGAAATTGGGGTAATTTAGTTAATTGTTTCTGAGCGTCGATGATCTTGTCTTGCTCACGTTGATCAAGTTGTTAGTGATGGTTATGTAGTCTGTGGTCTGAAACAGAGACCAGAACTGACTTATTTCTGTGTGGGTATACTAGATGATTTTAGGGCAAGTGGTTTTGGTAGGGAGTTCTCAATATATTTCAGAAATATATCAAATGTGTAAGTCACGTTAGCTTTCATTTCATTGATAAAAAATTGGAGTTGATGGCAGTACTGAATTGTTAGCTCAACTAGTTGAAGAAAATGTCCATGGCTAGACAGTGCATGTTTGGGACTATTTCGCTGAGGAAAAATTTGAATATTCGGTAGAGACAAATGTTGACAATAAACATTTTGCAATTCTAATGATGATTTAGTTGGTGTCCACAAGAGAGTGTTACAAAGTCTTTACATGGATGAAGCAAGCTGGAACGCTCTCACATTTGATGTTATTTATGGACAAATTTAACTTGATTGTTCTATCAATCAGGTATATGTAAGTCAACTAAGTTTACAGCAAGGAGTCACAAGCCTCTAGGCTTACCTCATGTGTTTGTCGGTCGTTTCCATAGTTACTTGATCACATGGTAGGTTAATTTTTGGCTGTTCATTGTGTAGTTATGTTCGTTCCAAGAGATCTTACCAAGCAACATTCTAGCCCTTTGAGAGACTTTAAATCAAGGGCGTAGGAACCGGGGGGGCTGGGGGGCGCCAGCCCCCCCCCAGTGAAAAATGTGGAGGGGCGGAAGTATCATTCCGCCCCCCCCCCGCTTCGCAAGTCAGAAAACCCCTTTTTCATTTCCAAATGAGAAAAAAAATCTCATTTGGAGCACCAAATTGCATCTAAGGCCTGGTGAAAATACAAAATTAAGTTTACAAAATGGAGTGGGTGTTGAAGTGTGCTATATTGCACCAAATTGCATCTGAGGCTACCTGGAAATGCAAAATATTCCAAAGGGGAGGGGGACACCCCCTTCCCTTAGACCCCTCCCACAGGCCGGCCATCAGTCTTCAGCCCCCCCCCCCACTCAAAAGTACCCTTCCTACGCCACTGCTTTAAATGTTTTGTAAGACTTTACAGATGCCTGTTTGTTTAACACAAAGTGAAAGATGAGGCCCTTATTATTTAACATTTCTATGGTTTCTCAGTATTTTAGGGTTATAATGAAGGGAACACCGTATTTTCAGTTTATAATATATAGTTGTTTGTACAATAAATACGATTGTTACAACACTCTTTACGGGCCCCCTGAAACTATTCTTCTTTATTCAGTTGTTGGACTCCTATCTCACTCTTGTAACCAGCTTGAAGTTGAGGGAAGCATACCCAATCAAATATTTTCTCCGCTGCTCTATCCCCTCCTGTGAAGATGTAGTGTCTTTGTTTTTAGTGTTATGTCATCAGGACCCCCTTATTGTACCTTCAATATATCCCATATGAACATGGTCCATAATGTGGACCTGACCCCCCCCTCCCGACCCCCTTTAACTATTGTCAGGCCTGGGTGTAAAAAAGTGTTATGTCAGCTGACACATTGACACTGCATCAATAAAGTACTTCTTGTAGTCTTCGATATGACGGAGTACATTAAACCCACATGATTATCATGAATGAGCCCTGCGTGAGGCATTGTAGACAACAATAAATTAGTTGTTGTACTCTTCGATATGACAGGGTACATTAAACCCACACGCTGACCAATCAAGTAGCTCTTGTACTTGCCAATATGATGGGGTACATTGAACCCACACACTCAGTGGCGTAGGAAGGTACTTTTGAGTGGGGGGGCTGAAGACTGATGGCCGGCCTAGGGGAGGGGTCTAAGGGGAGGGGTGTTTTTGAATTTCCAGGTGGCCTCAGATGCAATTTGGTGCAATATAGCACACTTCAACACCCACTCCATTTTGTAAACTTAATTTTGTATTTTCACCTGGCCTTAGATGCAATTTGGTGCTCCAAATGAAAATTTTTTCTCATTTGGAAATGAAAAAGGGGTTTTCTGACCTGCGGAGCGGGGGGGGGGGGGCGGAATGATACTTCCGCCCCTCCACATTTTTCACTGGGGGGGGGCTGGCGCCCCCAGCCCCCCGGTTCCTACGCCCTTGCACACACTTATCATGAATGTATGAGTGAGGAATTGTACAACAATAAAGTAGCTATTGCACTTACCGATATGAAGAGGAACATTGCTTATCATGAAGGATTGAATCGGAATACTTCAGGGCCGTCTTAAGAGATCACCGGGCCCTGGGCCCGGCAATGGAGCGGGGCCCCTCAATTAAGTGAGTTCGAAAAAAGTTGCGTGAAAAATTGATATCCTTGACAATCGCCCAGCCATAGACATGCCTGCATTGTCCACCCTCCCTATGTCACGCATAAAGCATAAAACTTCAGCTGAATAACATACGTGTTACAGGCGCGGTGGAAAGGGAAAATTATTTGGGGGGGTCTGATGTATGGAGACTATCTAAGCGGAGCGCCACCATCGGTTGGCGCGGAGCGTACAAGAAAATTTTGGGTTTTTCAAACCCCCAGATGGCCGGAAACGGCACTTCCCGAGTGTTTTATGCTGCGAATACCTAGCCCTAAAATATGGGTCTCAAGCCTGCAATTTCTCAGATTGCACGTAAAAGTCTGTAAAAACATTGTAATTTGTATATTCGATGTTGTTTTAAGAGAGTGTTGGGGGGGGGGGCTTATCATGCATTTGCCCCTCACTTTTTTCATTGGGGGGCTGAGCCCCCAAGACCCCCCCCCCCCCTCACCGGTTCCGCCGCCACTGACGTGATATATCTAAAAGCTGAAATACATTATAGAAGAGTAATCTCCCAGTTGCCCTCCATCCCTTCCCTAACAATACTGGACTCACCATTTGTAACAACCTTGTGTTGAGTCTTTCAACTGGGGAAACTAATGGAACTTGCGACATTTCTTGATCGTAAACTGTTGTATGATTGGCTGAAAGTCAATCTTTTTGAGGATGTCGCTTTGTGTGCACATGAGAGAGAGCCTATTAAGTCACCGTTGCCCCATTCTGTTCCGGAGATTATTCTTAATTAGTTTTAACCTTGAAAATGAACGTTCCCTAGTACAATTTGTAACCATCATGCATAGGGCAATTCGCGGACCCGAGTTGTCTGGTGTTGTAAGCCTTCGGGGCATTGTATATTCAAGGGTTGCCAACTCAGATTCGAATATTTAATATCAAACTCTCAAGTGTTTCACCAACTCTCGTCACAAGTTCTGAAGTATTGAATTCAATCAGGCATAATGGCCTTTTCAATCAGTTTTCCTACCAGATTATGACATGGGGTTACTACGATTGCGGGGCCCCTGACATCGCGGGGCCCTGGGCCAGAGCCCAGTGGGCCCATGCGTTAAGACGGCCCTGGAATACTTATTGCAACAAAAGTAAAGACCATTACATAGTAAGTGAAATAAGAACAGTATTAAACCTCTTCACCGTCATTGACACTTTAAAACTATATTTAGAGTACGCCACACCTTTCCTTTCCGTCCTCTTGTAGAAAATCTCAGTCGCAAATAAGGTTCAGCCAGGGGTATATGAGTGGCTCCTTGTTTTCTTTCGAACAGATGAATGATTGATAGACAAACAGCATGTTCAATGAAAGCATGTTATTCTTTCTTTTTGTCTATGGTACGGATTCGTAAAAGGGACATTACGTTGACAAACTTCGGATCACTGACACACATTGCCAAACGGTTAAAAAATTGAAAATGATCGTTTTTGACGAGATACTTTGTGAAAGTCTGTAAAAAGGGTGAAAATTTGTGTTTTTCACACTTGTTACTATCTTGTCAAAAGTTTTAAAAAAAACTGAAAACTACCATCTTGCACATGCACTAATCAACCTCGTCATAACGTCCAAAATGTATAATAAAAAATAAATTTGCACATGTGAGGATACCTAGCCCTGCCCCCGCATCAGTCGAACAAACATTATGCACGATAAGCACGTGATTGAAAGTCGTATCACATTCGTGGGGTTAAAATAATAAAAGGGCTACAACAACTCCCAACGCATATTTCCTTTCCTCAACCTTGCAAAGTACTTCCGTGCTTTTCCCTTCTTCCGCTATGAAGTAACGCAGTATTTGTATTGAGTTAGCATAAACAGTAAGTATAGGTATTAGTTCCCACTTCATCACGTAGTTCAACTACACTGTTAGAAAGTGAATTATGTAGCCTACACTACGTAAAAGTTTAAGTAGGCCTATAAAAGGCTGCATAGCCAGTGTACTGAGCACACAGATCTTTTGAGAGACTATACTTCTGTGTACATGTTGCGGGTAGCTCCTTTATACAATAACATTTCCTGTATTCAATAACATCTATGGAAGTCTAATGCTAAATCCAAAATCGACGTATTTCATCTTAGACTCGGAAGCGAGGGTCGCGGAAGGTTACGATTGTGAAAGCATTCGTGAACACACTCATTCTATGGTGTAATCGAATCAGCTGTTTTGATCAATTCTTTGTGTAGATTCGTTGACTCAAACCAGCAACTGTGAGTTTACATTTTCCGGTTTTGTATCGAATCAAACGAAGGCTAACTCAAGATTTATAGGAGAAAGATCATCATATAAGGTTTTCAGACGTAAAAGTCACGATGGCTCCGGAAAATTCAACCTCAGAAGTGACCATTGACGTTTCCGAAGATGGATCGCCTCAGCAGACGACAGAAGATGAATCAGGGACCACAACTGTTGAAGAAACACCACTGACCATACATACAGTGTGGTTCAAGACGTTACCGGGACAGCTTATGTCCGTACAAGTGGTAAGAACATTATATGCCCCCATATTACATAGCGTATATCCTGCATATACCTCGTTAATATTTGTTGTGTAATTTGGAGGCAATCCCTCGAATGGCTATATAAGGTATGATAATCAGTACAGTAGGCTACCTATATTGTGGAATGTTTAACATCTATGTGCTAATTTAAAATTTTGTGCGGGTGTGTGTGTGTGTTTTCAGTGTCTTTAATATTACAGTGCTTACAAAAGTGTCTGACTTTAGGCATATTATTAATTTTGATTTATTTTAGACCATTCGTAAACACTTGCTACAGTAAAAGTCCACTATGTATTTCATGAAACTACTTTTTTTTTTTGTTAGGCGAGGATGCAGAAATACCCCTTTAAACTTCTGCGGCCCATCAATTAAAGTGACTGCATATAGTCTAACAGACACACGCGCGGTTAGGTCAGTTCCTCAGATGCAACATAAAAGTCAACAGAGAAATCCTGAGAGTGCCACTCTCAAGAAGTGCCAAATAAAACATAAATGTTCACCGAAGTCCAAACCATGGTTGCGCTTGGGTCACTGTGGATCGAGTCTCATTTTGGGGCTGATTTCTATTGCTGCATGGGGGCTCTGTTGCCCCTGACCAGGGCCGTCTTAATGATCACCGGGCCCTGGGCCCGGCAATGGAGCGGGGCCCCTCAATCAAGTGAGTTCGAAAAAAGTTGCGTGAAAAATTGACATTCTTGACAATCGCTCAATAATACACATGCCTGCATTTACCACCCCTCCCCATAGGCGTAGGAGCCTCATTTGATTTGGGGGGGGGGCTGTAACGACTTGCCCGAAAAAATATAACCAAAATTTTTCTTGTCAATGTGCATATCATCACATGCCAATATCATAAAATCATTTTCCGTGTTATTACCCTTCCATATTGGTTAGAATTATTGGGAAGTCGTTACAACAATAATGATAATAATTATATAAGTTTAACCATTGGAAACACATTGCAAATTATTCTTCTTTCAGTAGGTGCCAGTGGCGGAGCTAGGGGTATTGGTCAGGGGGAGAGAATGGTCTGTAGGGGCGCTTTCGACACTATCTAAGCGGAGCGCCACTACAGGTTGGCGCGGAGCGTACAGAAATTTTTTGAGTAAAGATACTCCATAGATCGCCGGAATTGACCCTTTCCATGCCTTGCTAATTTGCAGATAAACAAAGAATAAATATGTGTCATCGCCCTTTTTCAGAAACTTGCACCAACAAAATGTGACAAATGTTAATAGGTATTTGAGAGCGCAATATAAAAGTCAATAATCGCGAATAAGTAAAAAGTGGTAAAAAGCTGAAAAGGGCGCCAGCAGTCCATTTGAGTCCGTCAGGGGGGGGCATCCCCCTGACTGTATGGAGGCTCCGCCACTGGTAGGTGTCTGAAAAATTCTCAGCATGTTGCCCAAATTTTCACCCAAAAAATTGAAAAACACACTGCAAATTATTATTCTTTCAGTAGGTGCCCGAAAAAATTCTCAGCATATTGCCCGAATTTTCACCCAAAAATTTGAAAAACGCATTGCAAATTATTCTTCTTTCTGTAGGTGCTCGCAAAAATCTCAGCATATTGCCCGAATTTTCAACCCAAAAAATGAAAAACATATTGCAAATTATTCTTCTTTCAGTAGATGCTCGAAAAATTGTCAGCATATTGCCCGAATTTTCACCAAAACAATTGCTTGGGGGCTGCAGCCCCCCCCCCACCGCCTCCTACGCCTATGCCCCTCCCTATGTCGCGCAAAAAACTTTAGCTGAATAACATACGTGATATATCTAAAAGCTGAAAAACATTATAGAAGAGTAATCTTCCAGTTTCCCTCCATCCCTTCCCTAGCAATACTGGACTCACCATTTGTAACACCCTTGTGTTGAGTCTTTTAACTGGGGGAACTAACGGAACTTGCGGCATTTCTTGATCGTAAACTGTTGTATGATTGGCTGAAATTCAATCTTTTTGAGGTGTTTTGAGGTGTTGTAAGCCTTCGGGCATTGTATATTCCAGGGTGTCCAACCAGGGGCGTAGCGAAGGGGTTTTTGTTGGGGTGTGTGTGGAGAATTTGATTTGCCGACGGATCTGGAAGTGGTGACTGAAATGGGGGAGGGGTCTAAGGGGAGGGGGTGTTGGAAAATTTTTAGTATTGAAACGTCCTTAGATGCAATCTGGTGCATATTTTAAGTCAAATTTGGCACGGAAGAAGCTCCCGTTCTCCTTTTCTCTATTCAGCTTTCCTTCTTTCTTCCCCTTCCGCTCTCTTCACCTTTTCTCCTTTTGCCGACAGACCCAAAATTTGCCGACGGCGACCAAATTATTGGGGGGGGGGGGGTGTGACACCCCCACACCCCCCGCTCGCTACGCCCCTGTGTCCAACTCAGATTCGAATATTTAATGTCAAACTCTCAAGTGTTTCACCAACTCTCGTCACAAGTTGTCAAGTATCGAATTCAATCAGGCATAATGGCCTATTCAATCAGTTTTCCTCCCAGATTAAGACATGGGGTTACTACGATTGCGGGGCCCCTGACATCGCGGAGCCCTGGGCCAGGGCCCAGTGGGCCCATGCCTTAAGACGGCCCTGCCCCTGACTACGTCTAGCTAAAGTAACTTGTTCACAATACATTAAAAATAATTGTCAAGGACAAATGACCATGAGTGGTATCCGAGTAAGGATGCTCTCTTGTTTATATAAATTTAAAAAGAAATAGCTTTGATTGAGTTTTTATAATTTAAAAAATAAGTAGACCTAACATTGAAAAGTATTCCAGAGATATTATATTTTAAGATGAATAGTTGGATAAACGGAATTTATATGGAAATGTTTCTAGCACTAAAAAAAAAAAAAATATTCACTAAACATTTTCCTAACTTAAGCCTTAAAGCAATCTAGGCAATCAATCATTTTTAATTATAGGTCCTGAAGCGGGCGATCTGCATTCACATCATTGCAAAAGTCGGTATCTATGTGTACATATACGGTACTAATGTGCTATACGTTGTGACCAAACAAACCATCCTGTAGTTTTGAAATAAATTCCGGAAATGTTCAAACCTTTTACCTCTCAACGTAAGCCTGTAGACTGGGAACAGAACACGGGGTGGGTGGTGGTGGTGGGGGGGGGGGGGGGTAGTTTACAAAAAAAATCCCATTTCCTGTACTTTTCACTTGTTCGTGGACATTAATAATTATATGTCGATTTTGAAATAACGTCAGCGGTGAATTTCAGCCTGTGGATCACGTTTTGGCTCAATTTGATCTAAACTGCAAGACATTTTGAAAACGAAACTCGTTTACTCTCCTCTCTATCTGGTCTCTCTCTATCTGGTCTCTCTATCTGCTCTATCTCCACCTGGTCTCTCTATCTCGTCTCTCTCCACCAGGTCTCCACCTCTCTGGTCTCTCTATCTGGTCTCTCTATCTGGCCTCTCTATCTGGTCTCCCTCTATCTGGTCTCTCTATCTGGTCTCTCTATTTGGCCTCTCTATCTTGTCTCTCTCTATCTGGCCTCCCTCCACCTGGTCTCTCTCCACCTGGTCTCTCTATCTGGTCTCTCTCTCCACTGGTCTCTCCACCCACCTGGTCTCTCTATCTGGTCTCTCTATCTGGCATCTCTATCTGGTCTCACTCTCCCTCTGGTCTCTCTCTATCTGGTCTCTCGCTCTGTGGTATCTCTCTGTCTAGTCTCTCTCCACGGTCTCTCTCTATCTGGTATCTCTCTCTATCTGGTCTCTCTATCTAGTCTCTCTAGTTTGCCTCTCTATCTGGTCTCTCTCTATCCGGTCTCTCCACCTGCTCTCTCTCTCTCTATCTTGTCTAGAGCTGGTATATAAATAGTGCATGGTGAACGAATATTTTAGCTATACCCCTTCTTTTCATGTATGGACATGCACTTAATTACCGTCAGTTTATTAAATTTATTGTTACAATCTCGATTCAAATACTTCAGTTAGATGCTAAACAGATTACTAATTCTTTCGGTTCAATGAGGAAATATAATTTCCGGATAAACAATATGGATGTGCAACTGGATAAGCGAATGTGTATGCACAACCGGACATGGATGCAGATCAGTGTGGAGGGGACGCGTGTCTGCTCTCTGATACTATCTAACAGGCGCGTAGCCAAGGGGGGGGGGGGGCGAAGGGGCAGCCGCCCCCCCTTGAGCGTATTTTTTTTTAAATTTTTATAATGCTTTTATGATATTGCTAGTAAGATGCAACTTACAAGGCCTGGGAAGTGCCATTTCCAGCGATCTGGGAGGCATTTTCATCCAAAATTTTCTTGTACGCTTCGCGCCAACTCGTGGTGGCGCTACGCTTAGATAGTTTGCAATGCCGAATCTACAGTTTCGCCCCTCCCTTGGCAAATTCCTGGCTACGCGCCTGCTATCTAAGCGGAGAGCGACCAAGGCTTCGCGCGTAGCGTACAAGAAATTTATTGGCAAATATACCTCCCAGATCGCCGGAATAACACTTCCCAGACACAATGATGCTCACAAACCTCCTTAAGTTCTAGATCTCATGGCTTAGAAATTTAGTTTGGGGAAAAACATGGGCGTCTGCAGAAAAACAAAAACAGGGGACAAATAATCCAAGTAGACTTTTGTATACGATGGGTCTGGAGTCCTCTCCCAGAAAACAATTATAGACTGCCGCAAATGAGAGTTCCGTCCAATATTTAACAACTGTTGATAAACATAATAAAATGAGAACTGCTACATGTCATTTGCATAATGCTGGATCAAACTGCGCAAAGTTCAATACAGGGGAATTTGAAATGCAACGTTCGGTCAAGACAAATTGGTGGGGACACGGTATATCATGTCACCACCACTGAATAAGTTGGTGGGGACGCGTCTCGCTGTCCCCACCAGGATCTGCGCACATACAACCGGATGACCAATGGATAGCTGGATGTACACTGCATGCATGATTAATCATAGACAAGGGTGTCGATAATAGGGGTAGAAGATGCAGAAACCCCGCCCACCCCCACCCTACCCCCCGTTTGCCCCACCATTAATATATTTGAATAGTCCGTTCAACAATATATATGTATATATATATATATATATATATATATATATATATATATATATATATATATATATATATATATATATATATATATATATATATATATATATATATATATATATATATATATATATATATATATATATATATATATATATATATATATATATATATATATATATATATATACTTTTTGTTTTGTCTGCAGGTTTTCTCGCTTTTAGCGTTCGTGTCCATAATCTCGGGATATAAGACTCATTCCTATTGGTTCTTCATCTTGGTGGCCATTTTCTCTTCTTTGTGGGCTCTGTGCGTGGTAATAGTCCATCTCTTCCAGTTCTACAGAAGATTCTCTGAAATACCCTGGATGCCTGTAGTAAGTTTGACAGCACCAACATCTGGCATGTACATAATTTACAATTTGAAACGTTTGCATGACATACGATACTTCCTGCAACCCCCCCCCGTCTTCCCTCCCACCCCTACACTTCAAATCGTCCAACCCAATGTGAAAGTAATGTTAAAGTATGGTATGCTACTCTCAATGTCATGTATAGTAATTAGCATGAATATATTGCTAGATCTATGCATTGCATATATAACCTATGATAGGGCTCTTCCCATGATTGTATGCGATCCTATTCACACATTCAGTCAGTATTATAAGTACCCGGTACTAAAGTAACCGTAAATATATACTAAACGTAGGGTTCATTAGTCGACAGACGTGCAATATCGTAGTATATTGGTACCCGACACGAGTGTACACATCCTCGTGATTTTCAGTGTCCTCTTACTCCGGACATTTTGGAAAGTCTAGCCTAGATTGTAACGCTATACGTACTCATTCTACTGCTAATGGGCCTTTGTACTCGTATTTGTACTTATACATGTAGTATTAATATTGTTGTACTCATACCAGTCTGCTACTCGGTATGACTAGTGACTGGGGATTATTTTAACCAGCTGTAACATGACACTTTACATTCTACAAAACCTTCTACCTAACTAAGATGCCATTCATATCTTTTTGCTCTCTTCAGGAACTGATCGTGAGTTTAGCTTTTATTCTCATGTGGTTCGTGGCTGATATGGTGATGCTGAGTCGCCTTTCTCTCGCAAACACCGGAGCTGCCTTGGTAAGCTTATTCACCCCCATCCCGCACCCCTTTAATTCCTTTAATTCATGATAACCAATATTATCACAATTAGCCATTATCTTACCGTATAGCCTACACAAAAGAAAATATTTTCGCTGCAACAAAAGAACGCTTTACGAAACTGAAAATGTATATTGATAATTTCTTATTACAACTGCATTCGATGGTTCACTTGATTCGAAATAACAAACCACTATGGCAACATTGGAACTTTGACTTTAAAGGGGTTATTCCGGTGACTGAGAATGACTGCAAAACTCCAACCCCCCCCCCACCCCCATTTCCGACAATTTGAAACCTCTTTAACTTTGGGCATAAAGTTTATCTGACAAAAATAATAGCTTAGTCCAGTGTAATATGTATGCTAAATGAAGGGGCATTACAGACTATGAACAGTCATATCAGCTACTTTAGCTGGTTATGACTTTAATGATGAAATCCTGGACACAGGAGCTTTCTTACTCTCCTCGTTATTCTGTACACTACTTTTAACGGCTTGTAAGGTTATTATACTACATGAAACCGAAATCAGTTTCTTTAGTTGCCTTTCAATTGTCTACAGATGTGTGGGATATTTGCTTTCCTAACCTACTGTGCATCTGGTTACTTGGGAGCCATGAGCTATTTAGACCAAGTGAGACGCCAGGGTACTCCGATGCCCTCTGCAGCCAAGGCAGCGGATAGGGCTGATGGTGGTGGTGGAGGCGACTCGGATAGTAATTCAGAGGATTCGCTTAGTGAAATGCCGACAGTTTACCATATCGGGCCATAGCAACGGATCATGGCTTTGACGTCATACAGTGATTGTCAGGAATAGCTGAGAGATGGCCGTTATAGTGTATTATACAACACCTAATTATATTTCGGCCATTTGATTGGTCAATTGCTCGTCGATTGCATGCAAAATCTGCTCTATTGCACTCTATGAAATAGAACCATGTGTTATACTTTTTTGTTAGCACTTTTTTTCAATGGTAAGAGAGCAGAGAAACCTGTCTTTTCAAAACAATCTGTTGTATGAGTGCATTTTACATCCAATTATATCAAAATTTGAAGGTGTTGCATAAAACAAATAATGAATGGTTTCCATTCGTGCAATAGTGCAAATATTTCATTCTTTGGAAGATGTAATTTGTTCCATTCAACTCGGCTGCGCCTCGTTGAATGGAACATTCCATCTTTCAACTCATGAAATATTTGCAATATTGCACTCATAACCATTTATTATTTGTATATTATCCGATATGAGCTGTTAGTTATGTGTCATATACTACTTTACATATTGCTTTTGTGTACAGTGTACACACGTTGGTCGCTTCATTGTACTCAAATACGAAGCATTGCATAACGTTTATACATTCCTTGTAATAAAATTTTCGCTTTTAACAAAAATACTGAAAGCCTGGTTGTTTCTATGTGTTAATGTTCACATTTAAAGGTCACCATTTTTCTCTGGTTTTAAAGCATCGGCAGCAAACTAGCAAACGAGAGTATTTTGCAAGTGGCTTTGATCATTGATGGCGTAAGAATTAATGTAGTGCAGCTTCAGAATAATATCACACCGCACCCGCCCGACTCGGCCTTCCCGCAACTAGGAGATAAAATCACAATCAAGAGCTGCCTTAGAGTTGTTGGTATAAGTCAAAACCAAGCGTTCCTTGTCCCCTCGTTCGAATCTCGCTCTATTGCCCAAGAATATGGCAAAATCAATATTGGTATTGACATAAACTATAAGCTACATATTACAAATGTTTTCGAGAAATATATTTCGGAAAGTTGTGTGTCCATTATGTATTTAGGAGAGGTTGTTTGGATAAAATCCATTTCTCAGAGAAAGGAAATGTGTAATACATCCCGCAAAAAGGTGGGTGGTATATGTATGGGAATATATTACAGTACTATACGGTAGCTTGACAGTTTTGCGCAAAATCTACGAAGTTTAACCAGTTAACCATCGAGGTAAATGTAATCACATGGTAGATATGAAAATCTTTGACGATTTCGTGAATACGTCAGTAGTCAAAGACAAAATATTTGACCCCAATAGCGGGGCTAAATCATCTATGACAATAAACATAAATAGCGCCGTCGTTTTCAATTACTTTTTTTTTGCGGCTTGCTCTGCATTTGGTTTTAACATTCTTCAGTGTTGTCTGCAGTTGGTTCTGTACAAAGTGTTGCATAATCTTTTGCCGATAGATTTCACACAGTCAGTGCCAGTGCTACTGTACAACTACTAGTGTAGAAGTCCTTAGCTTGCTTAGCAAACAACATCTCAAATGTTACTACTATTACTATAGAAATGTAGCCAAAGGTATTGCTCCTACCAGAAGATCATGTGAAAGGAAGGACCCTGTTCTCCATTAATATTTTGTAAATGGATGGAATTCGTAGGATAAGAACAAACAGCATCGGCAATGTTCCTTGTGTGGATTTAGGGGATATTTTGAGTGCTTTCAGTGCTCCATTCATCGAAGAGCAAGCCTGGGGTCTCTGCTACCAATGTGCTTCTTGGCTAAGGGGTGGTATCCGAAGAGAAGGGATCCCTTGGCTGGTTTCTGTTAATCTAGAGTCGGTTTCGGATATTCTACTTTTCAAAGATGGGCAAGTCCGTGTTAAAGTTGGATCTGAGCAACCGAAAGGTATGTATTCATTTTATTCGTCATCTTATCAATTAATGGCGATATCAGGCTTCGTGCATTGCGAATGCAAAAGAGATAGAAGAACATTTTCGAGATGGATAGGCTAGTCTAGGAAGTTCTACCGAGCATAGAAATAAGTTAGTAATGTAGTGTGTCATAATGTAGACTGACATGGTGTCATATGTTTATATTAAACAGCATGAGAGCCTACAGGTGTGCACTCTGCAGGTTGAACATCCAATCTAAGTTCCATGTCAAAAGGAGGGCAGAAACAGAGCTGCAGCATGAATTCTGCAACCAGGCTGTGTACGTAGGACAAACTTTGGTGAGAGGGCGAAGAAGTTCGGCACATTGCGGTATAAATTGGTGGTAAAAATTAGTTAAACCTAGGTATTCGCAAAGTTTGCGTAAGGACGTTAGTTGAGGAAAATCATTAATAGCTTTGACCTCCGGTAATGGGCGAATTCCTTTGGAATCAACGGTGTGTCCAAGGAATGCAAGTGCAGGGACTCCAAACTGACTTTTACTTGGGTTAATTACAATTCCATAGTCTTGAAGTCCGTTAAACAGTTGTCTCAAATGATTCATTTGTTCGCTGTTGAGTTGCTAGCAATGAGTATATCATCGATGTAGATCTAGTCCACGTGTGACCTCATTCATGAAGCCCTGGAATGTTTGCGCCGCGTTTCTGAGACCGAATTGGATACACTGGAAATCAAACAGACCGAAAGGTGTGTCACTGTTTTGCAAATGACCGACTCCTCAACCGGGGTTTGGTGATATGCTCGCACTAGTTGTTGAGCGGTCAAAGTCGAACTAGCAATACTACAATGTTAATTGAGGGCGCTATCAGTTGACGGAAACAGTAACAGTGTCAAATTACGCCGCTACAACACATAACAGGTACTGTGGCTCTGCAGAGATAATCCCTATTGTTTGATATTGCTTCATCCTACTGTAGCTATATGCAGGATTATGCAGCTGCTGCAGCTTTTCCTCTGACATGTTGCCATGCTATAGCTAGGAAAGTTTTGAGATTATTAGTGATTATGCAATCGACCTGCCACAGTCGTAAATAGACCTCAGGCTCTACAATTAGCCTGCATAGCTTCTTAAAGGGTGTGGAGACTCGCGCACAAAGAAACGTCTCATGCCGGTAATCTGACCTAGTTTCGGATGAGGTGTAACAGAAGTGTTAGACACCACCATCGATCCCAGAAAATACACAGCTTGCTACCGTTGGTAATTAGACACTAGTGTACAGCCAATACATACAGCTATGGTCAAAACCCACAACACAGTGTAAAAAGCAGCGATGGACATCTCAGGTATAGATAAAATATTTAACAAGGTATCACGTTTCATAACTGTCTGGCAGTGTCTGCATTTTGTAGCGACAAGAAGAAAACTTGACTTGCAAGCAACGGAAAGTTAACTTTTTCAGAGCGCGGCACACGGTTTGGGGCGATTCTTCAATGCCTTTAACAACATTAGGCTCTTTGTGTAAGCACTGGAAAAAAGTTTATGTCTACAGTGTAGTAAATCATACAGCGTTCACACAAAGATCCTCATACAAGAAAAAATATGTGGCAGGCGTTGCAGACAGTTTGATTAAAAGTGGTCATTTTACGTCCAAGGCAGGTCGATTACTGAATCTCAAGAAACTTTTCCATGATAGCGTGCTATAGTTGGGGTCTATACAGCAGACCTTTAAGTCTAAGGTGTGCACTGACCTACAAAACCTTTAAATTGTAAACTGCTCATTTTAAGACTTGTAGACCATGCATGTGGCTAAACCTGTGGTCAAGCTACTGTAAATTGCCATGAGGTTGTGGTGATATAGCAGTTTTAAGGGTTCAAGACTTTTCCATCTATTCTTTTAGACCATTCTTTCTAGTTTGACACCTCCATCAGTCCTGTGTGTTTCACCTATTCTCATGAATAAGCTGTGAAGTTTTGCTTGATGATATCTTTTGCAGATGTTTGAGGATTTTAAGTGGTTTTTACCTTTTTTTTTTTTTTTTTTTTCTTGTTTCAAGTTTTGGTCCAGTAGCTTCTTCACACCTTTTGTTTAAGATTTTTCTTTCTTTTGTAATAAAAGGTTTAAAAGGCTGCCATTGTATTTAATCTGATTTGAGGTCTGGAGTCGTGATGTACAATTGTGGAGACATTTTGCTAAAGTTCTAGTACTGCAATTATGATCTGAACTTTAACTTGATTTTCAAGAAAATTTGCTATTCTGTAGTGCTGTATTGTTTGAACAGCAGTGTTAACAATTTACCTGTTGTCAAGCATAGGCGTAGGAGCCCCATTTGATGTGGGGGGCTGTAACAACTTGCCAGAAAATATAACAACAAAAATTTTTTTCGCGCTCGCGCACGTTCACCATGTTAATGTGCATATCATAAAGGCATGCATCGGTTATTACATAGCATGCCAATAACATACAATCATTTGCCGTGTTATTACTCTTCCAATTTGGTTAGAATTATTGAGGAAGTCGTTACAATAATATTGATAATAATAATATCAGTTTAACCATTGAAAAACAAATTGCAAATTATTTTTCTTTCAGTAGGTGCCCGAAAAAATCTCAGCATATTGCCCGAATTTTCACAAAAATTTGTGGTTGGGGGGTCTGCAGCCCCCCAGCCCCCGCCTCCTACGCCTATGTTGTCAAGGAGAGATGAAGCTCTGAATTATAATTTCTTGTCACCTGTCGAAAATGGATTTTAATGTGTTTTTTGTGTGTTTAGTAAAATTTGTTTTGTCTATCCCTTTAACAATAATAATTAAATGATGATAGTATCAATTTCCCAAAGCATTTTCATATAGTATATTGGATTCAGCCAAGCCCACATGTATTCCAGATTTAAAGTGCATTCATGAGTAAATTCCTGAATATGAATGGGTAGTATTTGTTAAAAATTTTTAAGTATACTTAAGTGGTGGGTTTTGACCTACGACATTGCAGTCTTGCAGAGTCTTAAATGTTAGTGGATATCAGATGTCTTCAAGAGGCGAAATACCCTGACTATGACAGAAAGATGGTGTTTTAAGTATGAGCTTTTTTTGGAGGGGGGGGGGATGGATGGGGCCACTTTATTTGGCCTTTTAGATATTTGTGGGCAGTAATGTCAATTTGTACTTACTAGTTACTACTGACAACTTTTCCCTTTTTTGCAGAGAGATCCCAGATAACAGAACATCAGGTAAAGTGCATATTGATATTTTAATGATTCATGTCTATTGAAAATGACATCAGATTGATAAAATTGTGCTGAAATGTCTAAGGGTTCCAGACAATTCATGTATGGAAAACAAATATTCTGTATACAATTATGTCATATTATGTTATATTATGTCAGCCATGTCTTACAGACTTAATTGATCACACATACTGTAACAGACGTCCATTTTGTCTGACAATTAAATACAATAAGGTTCCGTCATAATGTTATAATATTTACAATAATGCGGCCGCATTCAATTCTGCAGCTATAGTGTCACTCTATTCTGCAGCTAATGTCACTTCCTAGTAAAAAGAAACATCCTATTAAAATCATAGCACTCAGCACACCACACGTGCCACAGTATTTGCGAGAATGACCCATGGATATATGTCAAAGCTTCTACTGTAAGTACAATCAGAAATCTGTAATGAAAAAATTTAATAAAAGAAGCCAACAGTTTGTTTAGGAATTCCTCATCTGTAAATAATAGATTTATTGGGTTCATTTCACTGCACAGATATTTACAGTCCTGCAGTTCTCAGAAACTGAGCACTTTGATACAGTAGCTCTTTCATGTTTTTTTTTTTCATTTTGTCTTTTTGTTCTTTCACATTAAATATTGAAAGGTGCACAGCAGGGGTTTATAATAGGGCACATGTTCACCTGGTCACATCTAGCCCACAATAAAATGGGCCCACAATTAAATGGGCCCGCAATCCTGCACACATGATGAGGTATGCAGATTCATAACACTAAAGGTTAAGGTGCTCATTGCTAAATCAAGGTATGGTGGGCTTTGGATTCTGTCTGGAATTGACCGCTTTTGTTCCAACCAATATTTTCTCTGGCCCTTGTAGTAAATTTAATTGAGAACCCTCTAGGCACAGCATGATCATCACAGTATATAAGACACATGATGATAATACTGTATGTAACATCTAGCACAATATTAAACGAAGCTCTATCTGTTAATTCATACTTTGGATGTGTTTTCAACGTAAAGACCGTGCAGTACTGGACAATCACTATGCATCATGACGAATGCCATCAAAGTTGCTGGTATTAGCTCTGGTGTGTGTGTGAGTGTATTATTAGTAATGCTGTTAGTAGTTACCATGCACATATACATATGAACAGCAGCAACTGTGAAGTATATACTTCATATCAGTGGACGTCTTGTTTTCTTCGGTATCTTTGACGTTCAACCATCAACATCCGAGCCAATCAGACAGGCGTAGGTGTGATCGCAGGAGCGATAGGAGTCTCGTTATCTTTAACAACTTTTGTTTTTCCCGAAAACATGTTGAACGAATGCTGAGCATAATTGCATACAAACAATAGACCTCTCCTAATTATTAACGATATATGATGATGAACATTGGTGGACTAGACTGACTAAGTATGTAGAGTTGTAGTACATGATAACCGTTTGAAATATGGAAACGTTTCTGGCCATAATTAATTAACAGTGAGATTAATAATTAATTAGGAAATTAATTAGAACAAAGAAAAATGAATTATTCTACTAATTATAATTAATTTTTTACCATAAACTACCACAAGCATGTGACTAGCTTTATAACAGGTTGGTATACTGTGTGCAAGGTGGCACATGTATACAACAGTACCATTTTGATACCAAACTCAAAATGTATTATCTTTGCTAAATTATAAGCCGTGCAAACTGTGCGTAATTTGCTTTTATTTAGAGCAGCTTCTTTACGTTCTTGTCTCGTGAGTTTATTTTAATTTGATGATTATTTTAATTAGAACTGTTTGATGCTTAAATACTATCATTATGTAGGTTCTTAGCTTGACTAGTCACGTTTCATTTCAAAACGTGAAGTACCACGAGTTACGAAATTTGAAAGTTTCCATTCTGCTTTCACTGTTACTATGAAGAATGTCTGTGGTTGTCATGGAAAATAAAATTTGTGGATCCCTATTTTAGAGTGTCAGCCTATTAAATGTTGATCATTGTACATGTATTCAAACATCATTTGTTACTTTCATCTAACGCCTTGTTAAAATGTAATGTCTCTCTGTGACTGATTCTAATTGACAACAAACAGTATAAATATTTAATGTTTTCATATTTATTAAATAAGGTTGACTAGACTGACACAGACCTGAACAGATTATAGATGAATATTTTTTGAATCTTTAGAGCAATCCTCGATTTTGTGAAATAGATGGCAAACATGTACAGTTTTGTTGGTCTTCAATGGTAGTTCCGGAAGGAAGGTTAAGTGGGCAGTGCACCAGAAATGCAGGAGGTGGAGGGGGGAAGGGCGATTTAGCAGAAATGGGGGCACAGTGCTAAAACGATCCAGTCATGTAGGTTTAGGTCTTTAACTTGTTTGAGAAGGAGAGGGGTATATTATATTATCGCTCATAAATCCATGAACCATTCTGGTTTTGGGATTATTAAAAGTATATAACTGACATGGAACAGGATAAGAAAACAAAAGAATTGAAAGCATCAATGTTCTCACTTTCAGAGCAAACTTATATAGTTTCTAAGAGGTTTGGACTGGCATACACTGTGCAGCTTAGGTACAGTACATTTTAATACAGCATAGAGGCTTAGAAACACTATTCATAACATTTTGCAACAATTGAGGCTTAGAAACAGCAAACATTACAATGTACAACAATGTAGAGGCTTAGAAACACTATACATTACTTATACATCAACATGGAGGTTTAGAAACACCATACATTACATTTTACATTGTTCAACATATTAAAATGCTGAGGAACACCGTACATTACATTTTACAACAACATGGAGGCTTAGGAACACCATACATTACATTTTACAACAACATTGAGGCTTAGAAACACTATACGTGACATCTTACAACAACATGGAGGGTTAGGAACATCATTAATTACATTGTATAACAACACAGAGGCTTAGAAACACCATACATTACATTATACAACAACATGGAAGCTTAGAAACACTAAACATCACATTTTACAACAACAGAGAGGCATATATGTGACATCTTACAACAACATGGAGGCTTAGGAACACCATACATAACATTTTATAACAACATGGAGGCTTAGAAACTCTAAACGTGACATCTTACAACAACATGGAGGGTTAGGAACACCATTAATTACATTGTATAACAACTTAGAGGCTTAGAAACACCATACATTACATTTTACAACAACACAGAGGCTTAGAAACACTATACGTGACATCTTACAACAACATGGTGGCTTAGGAACACCATTCATTACATTGTACAATAACATAGAGGCTTAGAAACACCATATGTGACATATTACAACAACAAAGAAACACCATTCATGACATTTCACAATAACACTGGTACCAGGGAGTTGTTCCATAAAAACTCCCTGTTGGTACACAAAGCTAGGCCAGCACAATCAATTCACCACAGACTCTGCTATTTCAATTACACTGTCTGCTTCAAATCTGCCCCCTGAACTGCTCTGAAATTTAAGCCCAACAGGTGTAGCTTCTTTAAGTGAAGAAACCTCACTTGTGGGGGGTCACATCAGGCCAGGGTCACATTTCCTATAAGGCAACTTGTATAGACCATGGAGCTACTGTATAATAGACACACAATATAGGGTGAAAAAATAAATTTATGTAGGGTGATTTATGGATATAGGTTGGAAGAACAATTTAATATCAATTGTAAATTCTTATTCTTATTTGGGTATATATTCTATGTAATCAGTATATGGATTTGCTGTGCTAGAGCTCTGTTATTCCTAGTGGTACATCACTATCTTGTGCAGGTATTGTGTATACATATTAGTTAACTCATTTCTAACACCAATATTCTGGATAAGTATGACATCTTGGGCTAGTTGGGAAATGAAAACTTTTTTAATGACAGGATTTTCAAGGCTTCTAGAAGGTGAAGGACAGCAGTAGGGAATGTAGAGAGTAACTTGAAAGGTATCATACCAGGCTTGACAAGACAGGGGTTGGAGGGGGTTGGGGGGGGCTGGGGTAGGGTAGCATCTGTCACAGGTCCTGTTGCAAATTAGGGGCCTGGGAAAATACGGTGATGAAGGATAAATGTATTCTCATTTTGTATTAAACTTCAAAAAGGGGGCCATATGACATATTCTGACCCTCTGGGAGTCTGGGGTGTTACCTGTTTCTTGATGTCCCTGATCATTTCCATTTGTATTTCTATATAGCATTTCCTTTTGTTCATTATGCAAGAAAGGGCAGGGTTAAAAGAGGAATTTAGCCCTTTGGGTCTTAAACATCTTGTTTCTTTATCAGTTAACTGGAACTTAAATTACTCAGTATCTGAACCAATAGATGGTGAATTGCCTAAGTACTACTCTTCAGGAGTTCTCTTCAACCTGTTGATAGTCGGTTGCACTTAAAAAAAAATGGGCATTTTGACATTTTGCTCTGTCCTATTAAAGCACAATACACTGTAAGAGGACTATTTTGCCTTCAACATTCTTCAAGTCCTTAGACTGCTCCAAAGACAGTTAAATTCCAGAACTGACTCAAGCTGGCTGACAAGTGTTTGCTGAGTTATCATTAATCAAAGTGTGTTTTAGGATCTAGCTGAAGTGTTTGCCAGGTAAACAGTAATATATTGTGTCTTTTATGTCATAGTTTATTCTGGGTCAATGATACCATCAATAGAACAGCTACTGGTGACATGACCTTTTGACCAATTTGCATTCAACTGTCCCATTTAAAAAAACAAAAAAACAGTTAAACCATTTTTAGAATTTCCAAAGTTTGTGACTGATTCAGAGTAGGAGAGACTAAAACAAAAGCCAATGAAAGGTATATTAGACGGTATATTAGACGGTATATACAGTAGGTCAAACTGTCAAAGGTCATTGATCAGTTTTGGCCACAAACTTTAGCAAATAATCCTGTTTTAAAGAGTGCTTCCCTGGAGGTTGTGTCCCTCCCAAGTTATTACTGGAACAGGTTTTAAGGATCTTTCATAGACAAGAACAGTTGGAAGTCTGACCCCGTGACCTCGAAGAATAGTCAACGATCACGCATATCATTAAATTTGAATTTGCCCGCATTTAACGTAAAGTCGGTCCTACGTTTCACTCACAGAATTTACAGACATTGATAGTTTACAACTTACCGGAACCTCACAGAATGGATTAAAAGTAATTCCAATGTATGGTAGGGCAAAGATACCCGAGAAAAAATCAACGAAAACCTATGAAACAACGATTGCAATCCAACTTCGTCCTCACACATGTATTCCTAACTGACACAAAATAGGCCAAAACGAACCAACGAAAGAGAGTTCTCCCATTTGTGGATCTTATACTCTCCTACATGATGCTGTAAAGTTTCGGTGAAATGGTTGTCTAAGACGGCCAGTCACAAAATGATTACCTCGACTCGGCGATTTTGTTGCTGTCGCCGCCATTTTGAAATTAGGTAGACTTTCGCCAAGCCGTTTTCATGCTATGGGCTACTACCGACAAGACTTCATTCAAATCGTTTTCAATGTAGTGGAACCCATTCCTTTAGTGTACGGTCTATTAGGAATGTTAGGTTTTGTGGCGTGAAATTAAGTAATTTAAGTTGTGCTAAGGTTTGGAAGAAATTTTGTCCCAAATTCTAATATATGATTAGGTAAAATGTGAAATTACTGAGAGCTGCGTATGGGAGGGGTAAGAGAGACAAAATGGGGGAGGGGGCAAGGGAGATGGTGTTTCCTTTCTAGCTAAATTAATGGTGGTAACTATTAAGGTAACACAAATTTTCCTGAGTCTGTTGTCAAAACTGAAGGGGTCATACCACATTGAATATACAAAGGTAACATGGCCTAGGCCAAACCTTATTTCTAGTTGCTTTCTAAGGAACTTCCAACAATTCCGAATGATTTATACCTACAATACCAAATGATTTATACTTACCCACTTACCATAATTCCACAGTAGCCCTTACTCAGTGAGATTCTGCAAAGCTGGGTACTCATCTGTTGCTTATATTCATCAATAAATATCAGTTAACAGTTTTCCAGTCAATACCAATCCTTGTTTGGTTCATGTATCACACTACATAACTGCTTGCCAATATTGAAGTTAAGTACTGTGGCTTGGGTAGGGGTGTGTTGTTTAGGGGAGGGGTGTGGTGTTTTTAGGGGTTTTGGGGAGGGAATGTGGTGCTTAGCGGATTTGGGGAAGGGTTTGGAGTTTCCCAGCTTTGGGATGGGTGTGGTGTTCACCAGCTTTGGGAAGAGTTAGGGTATTTTGGAGGGATGAGGTGGTTTTGCCACATATGGGGACTTTAATTGCTGACTTTCAGTACACAGGACGTGTTTGGATACATTACGTTCTATGGATACTCTGACCAAATATTTTGAGTAGGGCTGTTTTCTTTTTCTTTTGCACATGCATAGTAGAACATAAGTCAACAGTGGAAATAGAGTTGCCTGGTCTTTTATTGATTTTATAACTGTAACAATAAGGCACTTTAAGCAACAGAAAAAAGAAAACAAAAAACATTTGTGTGACACTCTCCATGAAAGAACATGTTTTAATGTCCTGTGAAAATATGGGCATGAAATATAAATTACTTCGATCACTTCAAAGTGAAATACTTTGTTCAAATGGAAGGAATAGCTTAACAAAATTTGAATACTTCTTGAAATGAAACACACTTCATACTGTGAAGACTTCATACAATAATGTTGTCTGAATAAAAATCACACACAATGTCAAGTGCATTATGACTGGAAGGGGTATTTCAAGGTGGCATAGTGAAGGCATGACATAGCAAAAACAGTTCAGGTGGCAGGATGGATAGTTTTGTAACTTTGAAATGGTGAGATATACCTGTGACATATAGCATAAGATTAAAATTAAAAGACAAATATATAAAAGTAAAAGGTAAGAGTAGAAAGTAAATAAATAAGTCCAAACTTGACATATAACTTTAACAACCTGATCTTTTTCAGAAATAGGAGCACCAATAGCAGCCCAACGATCCATACTTCCTTTCATATAATTCAAATTATTTCCAACTGACTTGCCCTCTGCCATTTCAGTTCTGAGGTACTTTTTCTTGAGCTGAATTTTGTTGGTTAGAGAATCGTTTTCGAAGAGAGTACGCAAGGCATCCTAAGCATCACTAGGTTTCTCACTTGTTGTAATTAATTCCAGCTGACTAGATGCTATTGCAAGCACAATGGTGAAAAATGCCAGTTGTGTCTTTTTCAAGTTTGCACTCTTCTACTTCTCACATACAGTAACCCCCAACTTTCCTGAGCCATCCTCATAGCCCACAGGCCTTTTGCAAGAAACAAATGTCTCATCTGGAAATTCCATGTCAGCCAGTTCGAGCCATCCATTTTGTTAATTTTCCACATCATATTTTCACTTGTTCCAGCCATATTGGTCAGTTGTCACGACTAAATTAACCAATTTAAGTACCGACAATTCCCAAGAAATGGTTCCAAAATCAGCACATAAATTCCAAACAACAATCTATTCTACACAGTTAACTTCCAGTGTATGTGTCTGGGCCAATAACCTGTTCGAGTTAGCTAGAGAATAGGCATGAGACTGCTGAGTATATTACAGCCTGTTGCTGCACACAACTTGTTCTTTCTATAAGAGTATAACAGAAACTGAGGAAAAATGTAAATTACACATATATAGAAAACAAAATTGCTTAAAGGTAGCACACTAATAATACAACCTGATTAAACAAACAATAGTTTGGAGCAGAGTTGTAACAACAGGCACTTAACTGATCCACAGGCTGCATTCCTTCTTACTACGGGTACATATAAGAGAGCTAGGAACTTAAAGATATATAGTATTAAATAGAATGTGAGACTACATTTATTAACAGATTTCTATAAATAAACTCTTATATGAAGACTTCAGATATGAGGATAATAAACATGAGGATGTAATAAACTCTGGAAGCTCTCTGGGCTAATACTTAATACCAGTGGAACTGCATTTTGCAATGTTAGTCATTATACATAACAAAACAAATCTAATAGTGAATGAAACTTTTCTTCTTTTTGGGAATAACTTTTTTTTGGTCATACTGTATATACATGGGAAAGCACCTTAGAGAAATCTGTGTGTGACACACACACACATAGGGAAGACTGTACGTGAATGACTAACTAAGTACTTCTACTACTGTACCTATCATAGAAAAGAACATAACAATAAAAAGATCGTAAACTCTCGTTAACAGCAAAACATGTTGTCACAAAATGATCCCTGATATTGTTTTAAGTCACCTGGAATTATAAGTAGCTATGTACAACTACATGGCTCTATGAGGTGCAATTGTTCTCAAGTACCAGCAGTAGGTCTAACTGTAATAGCAATAAGTATAAAGTGTAAGCAGTATAAAGCAAGCTAGTTTTATTTCTGTGTTACGTATCTTGCTCTACATATTAAGCATAGGGAATTGGGCCTAGACTTAAGTCATGGATCTAATACCGGTCTTGAACACTTGTAACAAAGTGACATTGAAATGGATCCCGATCCCAGGATGGCGGAAATTTTCACCCAGTCCAGCTTTAATAAAACTCATCATAAGCCATGATCTTAACTTATACATAGTACAAAGGCAGTCTACTTGTACTACTAATAATTTTTGTAAAATAATAATAATACTAAATTGTATCTTATGCAGTCCAAATCTTTTCAAGAACAGGCCCCTTAGAATTATTACACAAGGACGAGAAGGCGTAGGCTAAGAACTAAAGGTTATAGGCCTTAGTCCATTATTAAAATTGGACTAAACTATGCAGGTATTCTAGTATTACTAAAACTAGGCTAGGGCCTACCTGTAGTAAAAACTTGTCGTAGTATATTACTTTTAGTAAATACAAAAGTACTAGGCCTATAGGCTAGCCTAGGCTTGTACTAGGGGCCTAGTACAGTAATATTACTGTCCGCTATGCCCTTGAAATTTTAAATTTTAACTATTTAGTAGCCATAAGTAGTACCGTGACTTATCAACTCCCTGATTTTTCCATATTAACGCAAAAAAATGAAGGGAATCTATGCCGAATAGAAAGATTACGAAAAATAAGAGACGTTGCAAATCTAGCACTAGCTACATCATAGTCGACATATAGCGCTAGGCTGCACGTTATAGGATACGGTGCTTTCGTGTATATGTGTATTATGTACGTTAGGATACATGTATTAGGGGCAACCAAAAGCACATAGGAGCACCATTTTCGTTGACCAAAAAATCACACTTTTCGGGGGAGTTACAACTTTTCTGAAAAATATGAGTAAGATTCAAGCTTATATATTACAAAAATGCTATTTTTATGGTTAAAAGTTGTCTAAGACGCGAAAGTCACATAACGATAGACGTCGACTCGATTTGACTTACCTTTATGTTTTTGCGTTGGTCGTCGATAAGAAAATGCACTGTTCTATTGGTAAAATCTTCGTTTCTTTCCGGAAATGATCGTATTTGAGTCTCTAAAGTATCCTTTATCGAGCTACGATACTCGTAAACCCGAATGACATTGGGATGTTTGCGAATTTTACCGATTACATCCATACATGGAAGTAGCGAACCGAAGTCCGTAGAACCGGATTTGCGCGAAACAATTACTTCCGGGTCAAGTAGCTGTGCTCGAAAATTTGCTAGTAAGGGTCATATATTGAGGTCAGACTTCCAACTGAGAAAGTATGTGAGTGACAGAAAATGGCTTGAGGTTGTTGACAATAAAATGATTGTTAAAGGTTGACAGTGACTGACCATTATTCGACTTTGTAGCACATTTTTTCTGTAGTAATTGTAATATTTAAATTCCTTGTTTGGCTCATAATGGATCAATAGTTGGAGTGTGAAGAGAGAGCCATGGGGGGGGGGGGATGGGTGGGGAGGGTTAGGGTCAGGTGTATAATATGGCTACTCCTTTGGCATACTGAGGTCAGGGATAATCTCTTGGGGTTATTCAATATCCTGATAGCTGTGCTTGTTGTTGGCCAAACTAAACAAGGAGATTGCTAAATGGCAGTTTATCAGTCTTAGCAGTATAAATCTTTGTGATTTTGGTCTTGTAAAATAAAAATTGGTGCTGCTTCAAGGAAACTGCAAATTCACATAAAAACTGTTATGAGAGTAAATTACAAATATGTTGGCTTTATATTGTAAATTGTACCTATTTTGTCTTATTTTCCTTCCCATTATATTGTTTTGACTCTTTACGCTAGCAAAAAAGTTAGGCAAACTGTATAAGACAGTTCATGGAATTATTGGAATATGTGACCTCTATGCAGTGTTTCCACTAGCACCAGTTTCAGAAGTGGGAGAGAGGGAATCACACAGAT
The DNA here is from genome assembly GCF_037975245.1 of Apostichopus japonicus. Classification (NCBI taxonomy): domain Eukaryota; kingdom Metazoa; phylum Echinodermata; class Holothuroidea; order Aspidochirotida; family Stichopodidae; genus Apostichopus; species Apostichopus japonicus. Next base: position 7,534,715 of record NC_092563.1, on the reverse strand, counting down.
ACTTCGATTACAAACTGGATCCTGTTTTGAGTATCATAATTAGTCGTAGGGTATGAGTATTTGGCAGATCTGGCAAGACAAATGTCTTTGCCCCTTCTTTAGGTGTTGCTGTTGTCTCTGATTTACATGAAGGTTCCTTTCATTTCTTGCTAGTTGGTGAAGTTGTTAGGGCAGACTATTTACAGCTGCCTGGACTATGGCCTCGGCCAGGAAGAGGAGAGGGTGCTCAGCGAGTCGCTGGAGACGTTGATCATGCAGATGACATCAGCCACTGAAGATGAGGACAGCAGCTTGAATGCAGACGAGGGTATCGTCGACGGACATGAGACGGATAGCTGTGAAGACGATGACAAAATTGAAACGATATCTCAAGTAATAAAGGTAAAGGATGCTTTTGTTTCTTGATCTCCAGGATGGCTGAAAATACTTTAAAAAGAAACAGATGATTAAGTATATCATGTCTTTGTGTCCTGTGAAATCCGGGATATATATGATATATATGTGATATATAATTATCAGAAGGCATGAGGTGTTTGATGAAGTGCTCAAATTTTCACTGCATTGTGTACTGCGAATATTTGTGCATATTTCTCAAAGTTAATATATGATCACACACTTCACCTCCTTCAAGTCACACCTGAAAACACATCTCTTTCAAGATCACTATAAAAATGGTTTCTAGGATTTTTTAGATTTTATGATGTTCTGTCGTGTTGGTTTTTAGGTTCTAACTTCAATTGGAATTTTCACTTTTTAGCATTCAAATTGTAGATTTTGTAGTCAATCTGTTTTATTCGCTTTACTCTTCACCAGTGCTTTTGATAGTTTTTCGATCTCATATTCCTGTATATATCTGTAGATGGTATATGTATTTACTGTTTTATGTATTTACTGTTTTTTGTCGTTGTATATTCTAGATTGTTTGTAAAGCGCACAGATGCATCGCGCGTAGTGCGCTATATAAGATTTTATTTACATTTTACATAAACATATGTACTTTAGTAGTTGAGTTCAGACTGGTTGCTTGAGCTACTGTGACACTGCAAATTTAAAAACATTGTAAAGCTTATGAATTGTAACATTAATTACTGCTTTTTTCCCCTTAATATAATTCATTGTACAGGAAGTCATATGGTAATGATGGCATGAGTTTATATCAAAATACAGTACATACATACTGTATGATTACCTGTACCTGTATCGGTAAATTTCTAATTAACAGTTGGCATTGCACGGTTACCATGGCATTTCTAATACCTGGCTTGCACAGCAGTCACAAACAAATTAATCAGCACGCTCACATAACTACTGTGATATTTTATTAAAATTGGTATGTAATATGTATACCAGCGCTGTACTGGTGTGTGTGTGAATAAACTTGTCATTTATAATGCCACTGTAGTACTGTACTGTGAAAGCAATGCCATGACCAATGACCAGTAGATACAAGTATGTGTTACTGACAGGTTCATAGTTAAAAGATGAACTATATAGTATACAGTAATACAACATAATGCAAGACTTTATCACAAACTTAGCCTTAGAAATTTGTTGAGGGTCAATTCCGTGGTGACTTGCGGGACATTTTTACTAAAATTACTCTCTATTTGTTATCATTAAACAAATAGAGAAATTACCTGGGAGAAAAGCATTCATGTAGTCAGTGAAGGTACTGTACGCCTTAATGCTTACAACAGTAGAGGAAAAATATTTATACCTCAAGTATTGTGGGTGAAATTGGCGAAAAACTAAACGTGACTCCGGTGACAGTTATTATAAGCAAAAATCAGAATGCCCACACAAATATTCGATTTCTTATGTCTTATTAAAATGTTTCCAAAAACTTTTTATAATCATACCGAAGTTGAAAAACATCTCTACCTCAATTGCTATGCAACTTTGGAAAAATATTGTAACGCATGAAAATAACGATGAAGATGTATTGTGACTTGCGTGACAAGAAAACGTGACTTGCGTGACGAGTTCACTTTTTGGATAGTTCTAGACCAAATGCAGTAGTGAATCGAAGGTATAGATCTTGCATAGTGAAATATAACATTCATTGGTCTAGAAAGTGTCCAAAAGGTACTTCTTTTGGGAATGTCCAGATGATATTAATGTCCCCTAGTTACCCTCATGACTGCAGACAGTAGGTAATATACTGTACGGGTAGTACAGTTGTTCAGGCAATATATCTTGTCAATTAATATTTATAACAATATTTAGTCTGTTGAAGTCACTCATTTGAAAGTTATAGAAGAAACATCTATTTACTTCGCTCCTCGCTTACCTGTCTCCTCACAACCTTAGCACCTCATTCTACCGTGCCTATAAAGTCCTGGTAAATAAATAACACTGTGCGCCCTCTATGACCGGACCCCCCTTCCGGTCCCTCCTCCTTTTTCATTCTACCATTCCAAGTGCCTACACGCATATTTTTCTTGTGGATAGTTTCCTTGGAAAATTGTCTTGGTTTTCTTCGACGATCGCCGGAAGTTTTTTAGCTTCGGATCTTTAGAAGTTTGACAGTCCTTTCCTGACCGATAAGTATCCTTTTTGTCAAAAAGGGAGGGTTTTGGGGACTGTTTTCGTAGTGCGTTTCCTCCTCGGGTTGGTTTGCGGCGGGGTTAGCAGTTCCGCGAAACTGCCTAGGTTCCCGCCCTATTCCTCCCCACGCTAAAGCGTGTTGTTTTTATTGTGTTTTCTTAGCTTGTTTACTAGCTTCTTCCCCCCAATTAGTTTCTCTCGTCCCCCTTTTGGGGATTCATATTGCTCACGTATATTCACTCCTTTTTGTATGTATTTCTCGCTCTCTCATTTTCGTTTCAGCTTCCATTTTCTCGTTAGGCCACCCCGTAGCGTTACCTTGTTTACCGTTGCTAGGTTACGCTACGCTCCACCTAAGCATAATTCCCTCCCTAGTTCTCCCTTCTTACGTTAAGCTTCTATTGTTGTTCATTTATCACTAAGAAGTAATCTTCCTTAATCCGTTTATTCAGCATGTCACGCAATCCATTGAAGTGCATCAACTGCTCTATGTTTCGCCCAGGCAGAGCCTGGGACGAGCACGACCTTTGTCCAAAATGCAGATCCTGCACTCGACGAGACCCCTGCCTGGTGTGTATTAAGTTTACACCAGCTCAGTGGCAGGACATCGACCTGTGGCTTGAGGGCTTACGTAGCAAGCTCCAGGGAAGGCTGGACTCGATCCCGAGCGCAATCGGGGCGCCGGAGGTTCCAGGAATAACGGGAGATAGAGAGGAGGAGGGAGTAGTAGAGAGAGAGGTGGAGGAGAGTGGCCATGAGAGGGCCGAAGGAGAGAAAGAGGTAGAGAGAGAGGAAAGAGAAAGAGAAAGAATTCCCCTAACGGCCCCGGCTACGTCCGGATCAGTTACGGCCAGAGGGAAGGGCAGGAGCAAAGGCAAGGCTCCTGCCAAGAAAAGACCTCCAAAGCAGAGGCACAGCTCGGCCGGGCTGGAGACTCCGTCTCAGTCCGGGCCGCAGCTACACAGACCCACAGAGCGCGGCCCTCCGGCCGTGGGAGGCTCGGGTCCAAAAGAGAGAGCAACCGAGGGGACGCGGAGACGGAGCCGGTCCCGTTCCAGGGAGCCAGACAGGGAGCCAGAGAGGCGGGTTCCGACAGAGATCCCGGCCCGAGAAAGTAGGGAGAGAGAGTCCTCCCGCCGACCCAGAAGGGAGAGATCGGGGTCGCATACAAGATCCCCAAGACGGAGAGAGAGGAAGAGATACTCTCCAATCTCCGACGAGTCCTCGGACTCTTCCGACGATGGATACAGAAGATCCAAGAGGAGGCGCCGGTCCCCGAGACGGCGTCAGGAAGAGGAACCAGCTTGGCTATCCAAACTCACCGGCCTGCTACGGCCCCTGCTGGAGCAAAGGACGTCCACGGTAGCCGACGTGGCACCGGGCCCTACCAGCCCCGTATCGACCATGGCCCCGCAACCGGCCCCGGACCCGGACGCTCTGGATTGCAGAGCGTCGGTGAATCTTTCCGGCTTGGAGGACGAAGGGGAGCCCATAGATCCAGATCCTCTCGACTACGATCCTATGGAGGACAGCTTTGGCCACAATTACGAACCGGAGGAAGCGCCCGCGACAGGAGGAGCCCTCCCACAGGAGCTAATAACACGGGCGGCAGACATATTCAGACGACACCTGGGGTTCGAGGAACCCGAGACGCAACCGCAGAAGGCGGGCCGGGTATCAAAATTGACGGCGACCGGCGAAGCGTCATATAAGCCCAAAACTACCATACCAGTAGACGCAACCTGTTATGACAGATTTGAGGCCATTGCCAACAAGACCAAGTGGACGGCCTTACCGGCCAGGGCAGATAGAGCGGTCAGGGTACCTGACGAGGCCTGGAAGGATCTATTTAGATGCCCAACCATCCCCCAGGAGGCCAAGGAGAGATTAAAAGCCGAACAAGGGGCCTCATCCACACACGTGTTCAAGACCCCGGACCAGAGGAAGCTAGAAGAGCTTTTGGTAGAGGTGGACATGGCAGCCCGTTCGGGCATGAAGTTCGCATCGGTACTAATGCTATCAGCTGAAGTCCTCATGCGACACCATCAACAGCTCCCTGAGGACAGCAGCCAAGTATCCAGGGACGAAGCGGGCCAGCTCCTCCTGCTGCTGGGCCCCCTCGTCAGGCTCGCGTACGATCAATTTGCAAGGGTCGCTACCAGGTCCGTAAAGGCCCGTAGACAAAACATCGTCTCCGCCATCCATTGGCCTTCGACGGAGGCGAAGGACAGAATGCTGGAACTACCAATCCTCGGGGAAGACCTTTTTGTGGGCTGCTTCCAAAAGAAACTGCAGGAAGAGGTGGCCCGAAGGGAGACTCTGGCCAAATCAGAATTCCGACCCCCACCGACCCAGAGAACCAGACCCTTCCGCCCGAGGGAGAGCAGAGCACCTAGGGGAACGAGAGCAGCACCCGCCAAATCTATGAGCAGAGGAGCTCTCAGAGGCAGAAGCCGGGGGGCAGCCTTCCGTCTGACCCGCCCCTGGGCCCCCAGAGGAGGCAGAGGCTCGTCGTCGACCAGACGGGACAGTGACCGCTCCTCCACTCGACCAGCGTTCGCCGCCCAGCCCTAGGGGTGCCCACCTCACCGCGGCCATTCCGCCGGTGGGGGGGAGACTAACAAACTTCTCCCAGCAATGGGAATTTATTGGCGGGGACAAGTGGGTGTTGGACACAGTCAGACACGGGTACAAAATAGAATTCTCCTCCAGCCCACCCTTCGGGGGCGGAGGAAGGCAGACACTCACACCCACGGACCCCGTCAAACGCTTAGCCCTAGAAGGGGAAATTCTGGCCCTGCGGGCCAAGCAGGCAATTACAAGAGTTCCGGAAGAGACGGGACCACTCTTCCGGTCCTCCTTTTTTCTGACCAAAAAACGGGACGGCACCTGGCGTCCCATTCTAAACCTAAAACCCCTGAACACAAAACACATCAGACCAAAACACTTCCGTATGGAGACCTTAAACTTAATATTACCCCTACTCAGAAAGGGCATGTGGGCGGCGACCGTAGACTTACGGGACGCCTACCTGCACATCTTGATACACAGAGAACACCGACGATTCCTAGCGTTCCGGTACGCAGAACAAGACTACCAGTTCCGGGCGCTCCCATTCGGCCTAGCCACGGCTCCCAGAACCTTCACGAGAGTCGCGGGAGCAGTAGTCGCCTACCTCAGAAAAAGAGGGGTCACCCTCTACGTATATCTAGACGACTGGTTGGTAGTAGGGAACAGCCTATCGGAAGCAACCAACAACGTCCACAAAACGCTCCAGACCCTTCAAGAACTGGGCTGGATCGTGAACCAGAAGAAATCACGGCTATCACCTTCCCAGACGATCCAGTTCCTCGGGGCCATACTGGACTTCACCACCGGGGTAGCCCGACCCTCAGAAGAAAGAGTCGCGGCAGTCAAGGCGACCACACAACAGATCTTGGCACACCGGGGGTCACCAACGGGGACATGGCTCCGGGCCCTGGGACTCATGGCCAGCCTCGTCGATATAGTGAGACTGCAGGCTACACATGCGACCTCTGCAACTGCACCTGCTGAGGTCTGCAGACCCTACAGACCCAGACAAAACAACGCTTATCTACAGGTCAGAGGAGGTCACCCAACACTTTCGATGGTGGCTCGACCCAAACAACTGGAGTTCAGGGGTACCCTTTGCGATACAGCTACCAATGACATCGATAACGACGGACGCGTCACTGTCCGGATGGGGAGCTCATTGGAGCAATCGCACAGCATGGGGACGTGGTCCCAAACAGAAAGATCTCTCCACATCAACATCCTGGAGATGATGGCGGTCAAAAGAGCCCTGGAAGTTTTCAACGACCACGTACAGGGAACGATAACCACAATCTTCACCGACAACACGACAGTGGTGGCCTACATCAATCGGCAGGGGGGCACCCGCTCAGAGAGACTGTGCCGACTCGCGTGGGAGGTGATAACAGCGGCCGAGGACTCCGGCACGATCCTACGGGCTTCCCACATCGCAGGCAAGCTCAACGTGATGGCGGACGCCTTATCCAGGGGGCATATAGACCCCAACGAATGGTCTCTGGAACAGGAGACTTGCGACAGAATCTTTTCGATCTTCGGCAGGCCCACGATATACCTGTTCGCAACACACAAGAACAACAAACTCCAGACCTTCTGTTCCAGACGATTCTACCCCCTGGCCTACCACACGGACGCAATGTCCCTCTCCTGGGACCACATGGATGCGTACATCTTCCCGCCGCTGTGTATGATCGGACAAGTCCTCAGGAAAATTCGGAACTCCAAGGGCAGGTTCACACTAATAGCCCCGTTCTGGCCTCGCAGACCCTGGTTCGCCGAGATCCCCCAACTCCTCATGGACGTCCCAGTGAGTCTACCGGACAAGCCTCACCTACTGTCCCAGAGACAGGGAACTCTCTCCCACCCAGACATCAAGGGGTTACAATTAGTTGCCTGGAGGCTGTCCGGTCTTCCCTACGACAGAGAGGCTTTTCAGAAGCAGCTGCCGCGATGGCAGCCGACGCTAGAAGGGGAACGACCGCAGCGACTTACGATTCCCGTCTGCGGAAGTTCGACCAATGGTGCCGACCGAGACAGATACTGCTGCCTGCTGCCTCTGTGACACAGATAGCCGAGTTCCTCCTCTCACTCTTTGGAGAGGGGAAACAAGTCTCCACCATCAGGAATTACAGGTCGGCCATCGCTGCCATCCACCAGGGCTTCCCAGATGGCTCCACACTGAGCAATAACCCGTACATTGCACAGCTCATCAAAGGCATGGCAAATCGTCGCCCACAGATCAGACGGCTAGCCCCCTCCTGGGGACTCTCAGCAGTGTTACATGCCCTGGCAGGACCACCATACGAACCAATGGCTAACGCCTCCCTGGCTGCCCTCACAAAAAAGACACTCTTCCTCGTCGCAGTGGCGTCAGCAAGAAGGAGGAGTTGCCTCGACGCCCTATCCACCAAGCAGAATCACATCAGATTTGAGGGCCACGGGGTGAGGATGGTTCCAGACCCGTCATTTATTGCAAAGAACCAGACCTTGACCTTCCTGCCAGGAGACATTTTCATCCCGGAAATTAAGACCATGTCATCAGTAGCCGAGGACAAATGATGGTGTCCAGTCAGGGCACTGAAGTGGTACCTGAGCAAGACAGAGAAGTTAAGACAATCAACTTCTCTCTTCATCATACCACGACCACCCTACGCAGCGGCCTCCAAAGACACTCTATCCAGGTGGCTAGTAGAGATCATACGCCCGTTCACATCGGGGACCTCCCGACCAAGGGCTCACGACGTCAGAGGGGTCGCGGCCTCTACAGCCCTATTCGCCGGCATCCCGATAGAGGACATACTCAAAGCAGCAGCGTGGAAAACTCCAACTACGTTCGTCGCCTGCTACTTGACCGACACTTTACACGCCGAAGCGGCATTTGGTAGCGCGGTGATGCGAGGTCCGGTGGGTAACAGGTCCCACCCCTCGGGCCTCCCACCATCGGGCAGTGCCACTCGGTGCTAAGGTTGTGAGGAGACAGGTAAGCGAGGAGCGAAGTAAATATTCCAAAACTTACTGGTTTGGATATTTACGAGTGACGAGCTTACCTGTCTCCATTCCCGCCTCCCTCCCCCGAGAGGGTGGTGGGACACAGCCGGACGGAGGAGCGGTCGCTCGACTTGACTCACGACTCCGAGCTTCACACCAGATAGACAGAACCACCATCCACCAGAGAGCCATCAACTATGTCTATCGGTGAGTGTACCTATGTGTTTCCGTATGCGTTTGCGTACATAGTCTTCCACTTTCGTTCTCACCTAAGTTGGTCTAAGGGTAACAAGTGCCGGACCGTAAATCTTTAGGCTCCTTGTTAGTGTAAGGGGTAGTTCCGCCTGCAGGGTTCAGGAGAGTGTCCCCCCTTCCCGCTGCGCCGGGGAGGGTTACACTCCCCCCTGCTAGGAAGGCGTCAGTGAATTTTTTGTTAGGGGTTCACTTTGGGAAGTTAACTCGACGGGGGTCGTTGGGGGTGGCCAGTCCTTGCCACCCCCACTCCGGCGTCCGTGAGGCCACTCTTCAGGAATGGTCTCATGAGAAAGGAGGAGGGACCGGAAGGGGGGTCCGGTCATAGAGGGCGCACAGTGTTATTTATTTACCAGGACTTTATAGGCACGGTAGAATGAGGTGCTAAGGTTGTGAGGAGACAGGTAAGCTCGTCACTCGTAAATATCCAAACCAGTAAGTTTTGGAATATCAAAATGTGATTCAAATTACCATTCTCATTTGTCATATGAATAAACCAAAAGTGTAATATTTGAGAAGATACATTCGCTCATAGGATTTTGGGAATGATTGAGCAGTTAAAACCTTAACCTTGGTTATCAAGTCATAGCACATGGCATTGCCAGATACAAATATAGATTATGTTTTTGTATACTACTAAAAAATCAATGACACATGCTAAGTTTCTTAATGTGGTGATGAAATACTGAAGGCATTATATTGCGAATAAATATTCATGAATTTAAATTCTGATATTTCAAATGAAATTATTATAATTAGTTTAATTATGTGTGCCCATATTATTCAAGTTGCCTAATTAAAGGGGAATGCATATATGATATCGTTATTAATCAGTGATTCATTCATCAAACTATAAACATCCCTGTAATTTTCACACAGTAAATAGGTAGAAACATTCTTGAATTGACGAGACTTGCGTGACATTCGTAAAGGGTGATTTCCTGCAAAATTTGAATATCTTCTGAAAAGGAAAATTCAGTAATCCTTTTGGTATCTATGTGAAGACTTGATATTCATTATTTGGAGTAAAAATATTGTGCAGGCAAGGAGAAAAAAACCAAAAACAGTCAATTTTGTGATTGCGTGACAGTAAATTGAGGGTGTTATCAATTCACCACTGTTGTCTAATGCCTTGATGTCGAAAAAAAATTGAAGCTTTTAAGTGAGCACTATGCTATAGCAAATATAATTAGTCCAAAAAATTGATGATACCCATGAGTACTATGTACAAATCTGCACAAAATGAAATTTCACTTTATTTTTCATAATTTAGTTACTACGGGAACCATTTGTTATTACCGACCCCATAATCAAACAAATGATTTTTCGAGGGTGAAAAAAATATTTTTAGTAACTACAAGTATTCTATTTATTGGAAACTTATACAATTTTAATGTACAATGATTTTAAATTTTTTGGTATGAAGTTGACCATATCATAGAATTGACCTGAGAACTTTCCATAATGATTTGGAAATTAAGAGAAGTACTAACAGCTTCATGACTAATGGGAAAACTTCATCCTATAGAAGATGTAGACTGTCATCTCTACAGTATATTCAGCTCTGTTCTCCATAGTGGTGAGAGTTCAGCAGTTTCTGCATCCTCAGCCACCATTAACCAACTGAATCCTAAAATCCAGATCGAAGTTCACTTGCTATCCACTACTATACACTACTGTAGTTTTGCAGTAATTTCTATATAAATTTCTTCTAGCCCAGAATGGTACTGTGAGACTCAGCCAGTAAATTCAGTTGTACTGTTTGATAATGGCACATTGTGCGGAGATTGTTGTATGTTAATTTAGGTTGATCCTTTTTTTTATTTATTAGGGTAGTAGGTCTGGAAGTTTCAATGGGGATATATGTATTTGTATGTATTTTAGATCCTCCTGCAAGCAGGAACTCGTGAAGAAGCCTCATTGGCTTATCAAAGCTGCAAGCTGACCGAAGTCAGTCTCTTACATTCATAATTTAACGTCCATGATTATGAATTGTCAATTGTCAACAACTCTGTAACTGGAGGACATACATTAATCTTGGAGTGACTCTAACTCGGGACCTTATGATTTGAAGGCACCTGCATTAACTACTGAGCTAAGTTAACACCCTTTATGTTCCTTTATGTTTCTTGAACAGTTATAATTAAATAGACCCTCTACTTGAATGAAAAATTTTGCTTTACTATGTTAATATGAATGCAACATAAAGGTTCTGCCATGTGCACAAGTAATAGACCGTGGGGATTACTTCACACTGTAAACACAAACAGCCACTTTAAATTTCTTAATCTGATCTAATCACTGTTATTTTGATAAATTTTACCATAAAGTGGTTGCTCCAGAAGATAATCTTACAACAACACATAATCCTTACTACGTATATTAAGTAGATTCTTATGAAGGCTGGTTAAGCAGTTACTCTCTGTCGATCATGCATAGCCCTAGATGAAAGCTCGATTATGTATACTGTAGGCTACTCTATAACAGCTGTTCTTAAATTTCATTGGGTAATGCATATATATAGCTGTAGTCTTGTTAGTATGTATCTGCTGACATAGTATGATTGCATTATAATCATACAACAGCAGAAATATATGATGGGTATCGTTCTGATGCATAATTTCTAGAAAGTTTACCAACAAGAATATTTATGTAAAGATTCAATTGTTTGGTAAGTAAAATCTACAAGAAGCATGCCAGTTGCGGTGAACTATGAATTAATAAAAAATGGACAAGGTCGAATTTAGGTCAAGACTTTTTGCAGTATGGTTTATCACCATGTAGCAAACTGGAAGGATTTCTTGAACCATGTCAATAAAGGGTATTTGATGGTATTTTTCTTAAATCATAGTTGTAGAATATATAATTATGTAAATTGTATCAAAAGTTAACATCCTGAAGACTATCTGAAAAAGTTCAAAAAGTTTTCAAGCATTTTAAAGAATAATATCATAAAGATCATATCAGAATAATTTGCAGGCCTGTGGAGATTAGAGAGGGTTGAGGAAGGGATGTGGGATATACAGTATATGTAGGTATGTACCTGTAGGTGGGAGAGGGGGGGGTCAGTGTTTATAGAAACATTTTAACTGTTCAGATGGAAAACACCTTGGTCAGTTCTACAAATGGAAACAAGTCAAACAACCTTCATTATTAACTATTTATTCACCTGGTATTAATGACATGTATACATGTATGCTACTAGTTAATTGGTGTCACTGTCTCTATAAATTTAATTTTATATCTTCATAGGTTACATTGGTCATGAACAACTAGATCTGTATTTAAACCCTGAAACAGCAGCGTATGTACAGTATATACAACTATATACGCACATTATACAGATGCATACAGTGCATTACATTTCTAAATCATTACATGATTCAAACATTTTCAATTCAAGTTTCAATCATTAGTGACATTCAGGTGGAAGGGTTAAGTCTTCTTTCTTCGTCCATAATGGTTAATGTTTAAGTTTAGAGTATTAATGACTCCTAGCCAGTTTGTGCCATATTTAGTACATTTGTTGTTATATCTTATGAACAAACTCTATTGAAATTTTTGAAAAAGCTCTTTTTGTTACCAAGATATATACATATATTTGAAGTTTTGATAATTCTGTGAAACTCATTAAATATGTGCAAACTATGAGGTGGAGTGTTGCGCTCATCAAAATTTTGTATTTTAGGCATTAATAAGTTAACCTCTAATTACAAGTCCACGTACTGTATCTCATTTGAATAATGTGATGTTCCTCTTTTCAAAGAAGAAAATCAAATATTTTAAAAAATCACTAATAGGCCACAAACCTGTGTTTCAGTGTCCTTGAAAGGAAGGTTGTGAAAACAAAGGAAAGATAAAACAGAAAATTAGGCATTCACTCCTTGTAGGTCAGCAGGGTACATGATTAGCTAACTGCTTATTCATAAATAAAACTAGAACTAAGAAAAGACTTGTAAAATGGTCAATCTTTGATGGATTTTGATGGGAGTTGCAGCTATTTTCATGATTTCTAATGCCTACTACTTAGAGTGACGAGAACAATGTTGTTCATATAGGTGACCCCATACACCTTTAATTAATGAGAAATTTGCACTCATCCATTTACTTACTCAGAATGTTTGTACCTGCCTAGCTGCAATATGTTATACAGGTCTAGCATGATCTGCCTCAGCTCCTAATGACATGGGAGCTGCTTTGCAGATTGTAACAAGATCCATTGTTTTGTTAAAAGCATTAGCCTACTACAGATTTAACACATGGTTGCTACAGTAAAGTGGTACAAGTTTGTATTACCTTTGTGCTTGTGTATGGTGTCATGAATTCCTAGTAAACCTGGGTATATTCCAGTCTGTCTTCTTGTACCTGGTCTATGAACCGTAAAATAGTATTCCTTTCAATAAAGGCAGTGTTTATCAATCAGTGGATAGAAATGACCCTGGTAATCTCTGTAACAAGCAGTATTTGTAGTACTAAAAAAACCTTTCTTATTGTTTTGGTTTGAGCATAATGGAATGGTTCATTCTACTGTAGTATAACAGCATATATAATTGGTGTTGAAGCCAATGTATGCCCAAAACTAAAGTCAAAATGCAAAGATGAAACTGTATGGACCTCACATTGTTCTGGGGTATATCAATTAATACCCATTTTCATGTTTTTATTTTTGCTTTCTAGTTTTTGTCCTTTTATGGGCACGGTTGCTATGGTAACCTGTTAAGGTTGTACTTTCTAGCAATACTTTTCTTCATACAAACCTACAGTACTACAGTGCGGTCAATATACTGTATCTACCTTCATCCCATTAAGCATTCAGTCTAATGAATGTTTTGATAATAGACTTTGTACACTTACAGTCGTAGGTACAGTGGACTCTCCCTTCACCACTATGGGCCACATCCAGGTTTTAACTGCAACAGCTTCCTGCAGTGATTCTGTAAATAATGGGCTGCTATTGTGCTTAGCTTGACTCATCAAGAAATGTAGCTTACCAGATTCCTTGGTAAATATTAGTCTTAGGGATGACTTTCATTTAACTACATGTCATCGAAATAATCTTGGACTTTAGATCCCAAATCTGCTACCGGTTGACAGTTGTTTGTGGATTATTTATTCTCTGATTGAAGCTTTTTCACTGCAACAAAACTCTATCAAAGTAGCAGAAGCTGAAAAGTCCCTGATCTACTTCTATGTATCCAACCATGGAGCTCAGTGCTACAGTTGAATGAAAGAACTGTTCACTGTTTTGTGAGTCACCAGATGCTTAGGGGCAGATTTATTCTAATTGGGAGTTGCAACTTGCTGAAGTATTTATTTACTTTCCTCCTTGTGTGTCCTTTCCCAATTCACGCTTGTTATCGTGTCAAGAGTAGCTGTCTGTTGTATGTGACTGGATCTTTCCTATCTACTGCCCCCTTAACTGTCCCACAATGCCCCCCCCCCCCCATTCACTCTATCACCAAAAGTGTCAACTGAGCTCAAATTTCTTGGTGATTTATTTCTCTCTTGAAATGTTTGCTCTAGTACATTAGACAATAATCGATACCTATTGCAGTATATATCTGAGTTACTCGCTACATGTGAAGCACTATTTCCAGGATTGTTTAGTAGCCGTCATTTATCTTTCGTTGTAGAATTGCCCCTGCTTCTCAAGCCAGATTTTAGAGAAATGCTACCCTCTACATCCTCCAGATCTTAAGTCCCGTCTCTTATTTACAGTAATACCAACTGTTTTCATATCCTGTTGTCTGACCTGATGCCCGAATGTGTAATTGCTATTTACATGGCATCACAGGATTGATGTTGATGTTGATGGACTATAATATAGTACAGTACTAATGAATCACCTCCTATAGACTTTTAACCTTTCTTACATGTACTGTTTACTTCCAAGGACATCATATCCAAAGACAACAAAGTTTTAACTAACTTTTATTACCAATATCCTTATTTTGGAGACTTTCATTTTATAGAGCTTGATTGATGAGATTGTGAAAGGCTCAATTTATACTGATATGCTGGCCATTCGCTTAGGGTATCATACAACACTTTACGTCAATGTTGTAATCTATCAGTATGAATCTGTTATCATGGATTATTAAATCATATAGTATGTACAGACAAAATATAGATCTTTAAGGGATAACAAATGAGAATTAAAACAAGGAGGAATTGATGAAAACAAACCAGAGCTTGCAAAGCAAAAGTTAATTGACCCAACAACCCTTCTGATAGCTTGATGAGTTACTGTTAAGATGTAAAAGTTTGAGATTTGGGTGTTTACAGGTGACCTCTCAGCCAACTCCCTCTTCTAGTATATTTTGCTTTCCTTTCTGAAATAATTTAAACAAACAAACATCTTAACTTTGTTTTTACAATTTCCTTTACCTCAACTGGTACAAAGATAATTTCAACTTGATTCCTCTCCTAAGATTTTAGTCTTACAGATCAGAAAACTTAAAGAGATGGTTCATGCAGTAAGATCATATTAAGTACCCACAGTCACGGTGACTTGTTTTGTTCTGGAGCTCAGATCAATCGACTGTTGTACTTGTTTTGGTATTTTGCAATTGATTATTTGTGCAGACAGGAAACTTGTGTAGTAAAGTGGCCACTTAATTGAGCTACACAGAGACGAACAGACAGAGTTAATTTGTGCCTCGGTTCATACATCGGCCGACTGTCTTTGTAATTAGTTGGATCTTAATCGGCATGAGTGATGGTGAATACTCGTTGCAATGAGCGTTTGTTTACAGGAATACAGAGTCTATGAATGTAGTGTATTGGTGTATAAGTCACTTCGTAATAGCAGTAATGTTAGCATAGTCCAAACGTTTATATGAAAACAATATTAACCCCTCAGTGAGGACTGCAAAATATTCAACAACAATACAAAACTGACTAGACTAAACGGACTAACTGACTAATTATTATTATTAATTTTATAATTATTATTATTAGTATAATAATTATTATTATTACTATTATTATTATTATTATTGTTAATATTATTATTATTATTTTTATGATGATGAATATTATTATTATTATTAGTAGTAGTAATATTATTATTATTATTATTATTGTTATTATTATTATTATTATGATTATTATTATTATGAGTTTTGGAGTGTGTTTTTGCTTTGCTCACCTCCTAACATGTTTGGTACAGTAGGTTAAAACCTCTACAGAAGCCTTACAAGTATAAATTATGCATTTAAAGATCTGTATTAATAATAAGTTCATGCTTCTCTTTTCAACAATGTTTGTTACAGATCAAATTTTCATTCTGATTTCTGCTGGTATCTTTCGGTACCTTTCAGTTCATATTTTACACAGATCTCTGTTTCCTTGAATTTTAACAGGAGATTTAAGTAATTACTGGTCCATTTTATTCTGTGAAACTAAGCCAGACATATTCTCTAAGGTTTTAAATCCAAATAGTGTCTGGCATTCGTGGGAATACCAGCTTTGTTAACAAAATGGAGGATTAATGTACATACTTTAGAAAATCATAGGTTGTATATTTCCGCTAATGGTAAGGAATAGTTCCAATAGCTTTATTAAACTATAGTCAAGAACGTAAATAATTTGGTTCCACAGTGTATAGCAGAAAATTTGCTGTTGCTTTTCACAGAGTAAAGATATCATCATAGGTCATCACACTAAAAAATAAATTTGGAAGTTTCTGGTTAAAGCAATTAGCGTAACGATTGGCCTGCTGTTTCTGTATTGTACTAAAAAGGTGTCGAAGTAATCTATACTGTAGGACTCGAAAAGAACTGACGGCACTAGAAATGTTCAGAAACATTTTGTAGTGCTCTTTCAAGTTTTGTCACAGCCTGTCACCCTTTTCTCGCCTCCATCTGCCACCTTCCCCCCCCCCAGCGTCTCCCCCTCTCCTCAAATGAAAGTCTCAACTTAATGTGCTTAGCAAATGGATCAAGTGCTACACAAATCATGCAATGATGTGAGCAGTTTGTTTATAAATACAAATAATACAAAATTTTGCTGAACTTAATGGAATTTTTTTCCAACAAATCTCAAACTTTTTTTTTCTCACAAAATGTTAAACTTGAATAATCCCCTCATTCCCCTGTTCCATCCGTTCCCCTATATTGCCATGGTCATTCTCATGATGTTATGACACTTAGCCGGTGAAATATAGTCAACTTTTTAGCTTTCAGCGTGTTTATTTTGTTTTCCTGAAGTCTCATATATTTGTTACACTAAAGCAGTATGCATATTAGCATTCATACAGTATATTTATCAATGTTGCTTTTTCATTCTCTTTTATCTCCCATGCACAGTCTTGTAGTAAACATGTGGCCAACTCAATGGATGCTGCCACCCACTACCAAGCTGTGTGCAGAGCACTATATGCTGAAGTAGAGGAACTCAAAAGCTTCTTGAGTAAAATATCCAGCAGTAACCAGGTACAAGGTGTATCCAGTATCCCATTTGTAGCATAGGAGGCTACCAGATACCAGGCTACCTGCATTACACAAATGCAATTTTGCATACTACGCTAGGCAGTATCTTACTTCCTACATTACAGTTACCTTGCTATCTCATATAACAGTCTGCAAGATAGCAGACTTACGTCCTATGCAGCCTTGCTGCAATAAGCTGCAGCACCCTGAGTGTGCTTCTTTTGACATGTTACCTAACCCTATTGTAGCATGGAAGGCTACAGTATGTGGCTTCCTACATTATACTGTTATCGTTACAACAAATATACCTACTCCTAGCCTCATCTGCAACAGCTTTGGGCTGATGCTGTTGCTGACCTCAAGAAATTGCACATATTCTAATTAATTTCACCATGCATACATGTGTGGAGCAAAAATAACTGCTTCATCAGGTGAATGTGTAAAGAGTACATATTTCTATGTGCATTTAAAGCTATGTCATTCAAATTTAATAACTGTTAACCCATCAGTCCTTTTGGTTAATCTGTATTTTAAATTATGTCTACAATTTCTACTCCCTGAAGTTTTTGAATAAAGATTCATCTCTCTCTCTCTCTTTTGTAATTTTGTTGTAGATTCTGAAAAAGTTAGCCGAAGAACAGAGTTCAGGTTGTATCGAGAACCACATTGAAGATTTACTGCCCCAAGAATGGGTAAGAGAAAATTGCTGCTTTATCCTCTTCTTAAATGTATCTGTTAAAAAGAGAAAACTCTTGTTTGTTTCTTTAGTTTTTCAAAAAACTTGGTCTCTAAAAATGACAGGTACAGTCACATGCTGATTAAAAAAAATTCTCCATTCTGAAACTCTGTGTTGAAACCAGACTGTTATATGCACAGTATATTACGAAATATCTTCATTACAACATCACAGAATTTGTGTTGCACTTTAATTTCAAAGAACCACCTTTCTGAGAGCTATGTCATCATAGGGCATATAGACGTTTACGACACGTTTGATACGTCATGCCTTACCTGTCTCCTCAATGCTATTGTACTTTCACTATACCATGTTTAGCACCACCTGGTAGCACCCTGACCCTAGCTTAGTAAGTGGCCCTTGCCAGTCTACCGTGTAACCACCTTTATGCAGGCGCGTAGCCAAGGGGGGGCGAAGGGGGCAGCCACCCCCACCCCCTTGAGCATATTTTTTTATTTTTTTTTATGTTTTTATGATATCGCTAGTAATTTCAAATGAGAAAATGCTAAGATGCAATTTACAAGGCCTTTGAAGTGCCATTTCCAGCGATCTGGGAGGCATTTTCAGCCAAAATGGTGGCGCTACGCTTCAGATAGCTTGAATTGCCGCATCTAAGGCTCTGATAGTTTGCCTACAGTTTCGCCCCTCCCTTGGCAAATTCCTGGCTACGCGCCTGCCTTTATGTGGCTTCTGAATTGATGGATCTGACAGGAAGAGATAAAGGGCTAATCCAGGGATATGGAATTGGGAGTGCAACTTGCTAAAATGTTGCCAAGTCAGTAGGTTAGGTAGAAGATGAAAGTGCATCAGTAGACTGGTGACAGGTAAGAGTGTCCTTGATTGTAAATTCCCAGACCAGTAAGTTTTGGGGGAGTCTACTGCCTGCCCTCTCCTTCTACTACCCAAAGTTTCTAGAAGAGCATTGTATTCATCACGATCCTGATCTCCGTTTTTTGGTAATCATTGGAGATCAAATACACACAATTTGAGGAGCATGATTTACCTATGGACTATTAAAGGTATGCTGTATTGGCCTCAAATATGCCAGATATTCAAATATGGCCACATTTGGTCAAAATTTTTAAACTGGTTTAATTACCACCTTGGAATAAATGAACCTCACTGGGACATTCAGTCATCTTGTGTGTTCATTTAGAATGTCTGAGAACAATTTGGAGAACAAAGACCCCCAGGAAAGTACTTTTGAAACTTCTAGCAATTAAAGCATGCTATAATTTAGGGCCTATGCATACTACCTCTAAACTGCTTATCTCTAGCAACAACAACAACAAAATCCTGTAAAGGTAATGAGGTAATGTAGCGAAGTTGGAGAGCCTGGTGTTCAAATCCCTGCAAGATTCTCATTCAGAGGTAGACGAAGACAAAAGCAGAGAAATTAGTTAAACAGACAAATGTCACAGTTGTAAGTGAATTTGAACACTGACCTATATGCATCATTGTGTGTTTGGGTATTCTGTTTTGTGCTGTTTAATTAACTGGTCTCGTCATAACTAACGACCCGTTTTGATTTACTTTTAGGGGAGGATATGGATCCAATGTCTACGAGACCTTCGCCAGGGTATACGACTGAATAAAGTCAGCACCAGCCGGGTTTCAAACTCCATCGAGTACGAACTGACCCCGTACGAGATACTGATGGATGACATCAGGTCAAGGAGATTCTCTTTGAAGAAAGTAGAGGTAAGCAGAATGGTTCCACTGTTTAAAGTAATTAACTGGCATATTGTTTAAAATTGTGTATAAGATGAACGCATTACCTCAGGCGATAGTGTTACAAATCTCCTTAACATTGACGTTCACTCCTCTCATGACAATCTCCGTTCAAGGTTGCCCTGCAGGCTTCTTAGACTACAGAAATTAGAACTGTTTAAGCCCTGGTCCCTCTTTACCAACTTCCTTACTGACCCACTCCCATTACCTCACAGACCCACTTTCCATCACCTCGCCGACCCACTTTCCATTACCTCGTCGACACACTTTCCATTACCTCATCGACCCACTTCTATTACCTCGCCGACCCACTTTCCATTACCTTGCCGACCCACTTTCCATTACCACGCCGACCCTCTTTACCAACTTCCTCACCGACCCACTTCCATTACCTCGTCGACCCACTATCCATTACCTCGTCGACCCACTTTCCATTACCTCGTCGACCCACTTTCCATTACCACGCCGACCCTCTTTACCAACTTCCTCACCGACCCACTTCCATTACCTCGACGACCCACTT
Organism: Apostichopus japonicus; assembly: GCF_037975245.1. Taxonomy (NCBI): domain Eukaryota; kingdom Metazoa; phylum Echinodermata; class Holothuroidea; order Aspidochirotida; family Stichopodidae; genus Apostichopus; species Apostichopus japonicus. The sequence goes on along the minus strand of NC_092563.1, from coordinate 7,514,935 downwards.
CCATTACCTCGTCGACCCACTTTCCATTACCTCATCGAACCACTTCCATTACCTCACCGACCCACTTCCATTACCTCACCGACCCACTTCCATTACCTCACCGACCCACTTTCATTACCTCACCGACCCACTTTCCATTACCTCACCGACCCGCTTCCATTACCTCACCGACCCACTTCCCTTACTTGGTCCCCTCTACACTCATTAACTTTGATTTTACCGATGTTTAGTATACTTCAAGGATGGTGAGGGGTTGTGGGGACCTGGGAGGCAGCATGAGCATGACACTCCTTGCGTTTCCTGTTTAAGCCCTGGTCCCTCTTTACCAACTTCCTTACCGACCCACTTCCATTACTTCACCGACCCACTTCCATTACCTCGGAAACAAGGTCAGTGTCCCCTGCTCGACATCTTCACCTGAAAATGGGGACAAAAGGCCTGCAATCTGATCTAAACATGGTCTTGGGTATCGGAGGAAATTGATGTGAGAAGCAAAGACAGTGGTAATCATATCTTCTATTGTGTGGATGTTGCCATAGTTACAAGTACAAACTCTTGTGTACACATGCAGATATTGAGTCACATTATCCTGCTCTTATCAATAGGTTATCAAAGATGAGGAGTTTGCGATCTTTGTACCTTACAAGCTGTTAGAGCTTGGTCTTCTTATATAGTTGATAGGTTTTGTGGTAGTTCTATTTATCTCACTTCAGTTTAACTTACTAGGAGATGGATTTTTCATATCAGAATGTAAAAAACTTGACATACTTTTTATAGCAAAGGTGTGTTTGTCAGCATTCCATATTGGTTATGCATAGATGGTGTGCTTTAATTTTGAAGCACGAGACATTTATCCTATATATGAGAAAGTTTTATGTGTATGTGAAATATATGTGCAAAGTAGCTCTGCTATTAGCCTATAGCATGGATGGAATATAAAGCGACATATGTTTTAGGGTTAACATCTCTACACATATATGATGAATGTATAAAAGCTTCAAATAATTAGATGGGTTACAAAATTCTTTGGTTTAAGTATGCTGAAGGTGCTAGGCTGAAGTTTCAGTGATTGTTAATACATCTATTAATATTTCCATTTTTAACATTTGTACCAGTTATGTGTCTGTTTCACGGATCTGTGCCAGGAGTAAGATAACTTCAAATTAATTAAGGGCTTAATTATTGTTAATTGTTTGAAGTACTATGATGGCTTCATCAATTTAATACATCAAATTGGACATTGGACTTGATACGATCTGCTTTCTGCTCGTTTTCATTTGGGGGGGGGGGAGGGGGGAGGAGGTTACATTGTGGTTGGTGCAGCATACATGTCAGATATTGTAAAGATTGGAAAATAACAGTTTTAGGAATCTTCCAGTGCAGGCTCATCGCCACAGAGTGGAAGTAAAACCAAAATTTTGAAGTATTATGAATTGATGAATGTACCATGGATGATAAGATAGGTAATGTTCATGTCAAATACTGCCCACCTTTATGTGTGAAAATATATTTGCTTTGCTCCCAACAGATTACAGACCATATACCACGGAGGGTCAAGAAGGAAGCCCATGAAATCATACTTGACTTTATACGCTCGAGACCTCCATTAAAGAAGGTAGAGAAACCCAGTTAAACAAATATTCCAACAATTCATGCTGATAATCGTTCTTGGTTAGAACCATGATCAGGTTTTCATTAGGGGGGGGGGGGCTCGGTGGGATGGGAAGCTTAGGTGGGGTGGGGGTGGGGTGCAGGAGTGTCAGGTGTTTCCTTTGACCTTAATGCCAGGGATATTTATTTAAGGATGCAAAATTTTCATTTAACAAGCATGAGCATCTCAGTTTTGGTGGGAGGTAGGGTCTTCTGGGATCCAAATGCTCTCATAGGTCAAAACCAATCATTTCTTTATCCTTTTGTTGTTTATCTGGTTATTTATTATTTGCTTGCTTGCGGTCATAAACAGTAACTTGGAGAAAGCTGCCTCTTATCTCCTGGCAAGATGGTATCATGGGAAGAGGTTGCAGAAAGGGGGTAGTTTCAGCAGATGTTCCATATTCATATCCTCACAGCTATAGGTCTACTGAAATCATGTACCAGTCTTCCTACATAACCAAGTATCAACCATTTTCAACCCATGCAATGAAATAAATGATACAAGGTGTGCATTGTAAGCCTCCATCTTGAATCTTTACCACAAGTAGCAATTTAACACTATGGCAATTTAGCACAATAACATTACCATGGTAACACTGAGGAAAATGGAACAAACAACGAACCACCCCAAGGCACAAATTGCTTGTTGTGAGACCTAAAATATCATTGCTTATTCTATAACTTTTCCCAGGGGGTGATGATATTTGATGCAAAGTCCTCATGTGTATAAAGGTTTTGCCTCAGGAGCAGACAATTAACAGTAATATTGAAACCAGTGTAAGAATGCCACACAAGTATTCATGTTTGTTGGCATATTTGCGGTTGGAAATCAATATTACATATCAAGAATGATGAAACCATTTGATCAGGGGGTTGTTGGATATGTCTTCTTTTAGTAAAGATGACTTCAGACAAACTTGTATCCTTTCATCTGGATCAAATCATAGGTTTGGTATGTTCAGGGTTCAACTTCAAGGGCATCGGTGGAACTGATGTTTGATTTTTTTTCAAGGATTGAACAAGTTATTCCCACAAGGGTCCTAGTTTCATTTCAGCTTGCCAAATTGATTTCATCACATGTTAGTAGTTTGTTTCATTACATTCTGGATAAATGTTTCAGTAAATGTTATTATACAGACTTACCCAGCAGCAAACCTTGAAGGGGTGGGGAGGGGGGGGTGGGGGTGAGCAGAGGTGCTGCCAGAGGGAGATAGATACTGTCTGTAAGTCAGTCAGTCAAATGTGTATGATTGTTGTCACCTAGAACTTGAGGAATAAGGTGTGTGTAAAGTGAAAGACTGATTTATATAAAAAATAAAAGTTGCTAAGTTGGACAATAGAGTTTGGTTCAGGGAGTTCCAGTTTTCCCACCACCAATTTATTCGCCTCTTCTGGTAGAATGGCTAAGCAACTGTGAAGACAGCATATAATGTAATGAAATCTTTAAGTCTAGCTCCAGACATCTGTGTGCAATTTGAAATGAGTATTGCGCTTCGGTTACCCCTTTCAATCTAACCCCCACCCCCTCCCCTCACCCTTCCTTTTTCTATCGACTGGTGGGATGTTATCACTTCTCCTTAATACTCACAATCTCTTCAAGCTACCAGATGTTATGTTTTGTTTTCCTTTACATGTATTTTAGAACATGAGGCTTTTCAACTTGTCAAACTATTTTGGTGATCATGTGGTACGTAAACTTTTAAGCAAGGAAGTTCTGCCTCCTCTCTTTTGCATATTTCTTGTCGGTCAGGTGATGTAAGGGCATCCGCACATGTAACTCACGGGGAGAGGTATTACTGAATGTCATGAATATTAATGAGCAAGATAAATATGAATAAATTATAACCCAAGGTAGAATTTGAGTGTGGTATGCATGAGATTAGTCCAACAACATAGACTATTTTGGGATGAAGGTTCTGCATGCTGTTATTAATATCTGGGGATTTAACAACATTTGAGAAGTGGTAAGGTACAGGCAAATGTGGGCTAATACTTTGTGGGCTCCAATGTCACAAATGAGTAAATGCGGTTTTGAGGTGACTTGTCAAAATGAAAGGTTGTAGCAGCTGCAAAATCCCCTGCAGCTAGACTGAACCAATATCAAGCAATAGAGATTATCTGAGTAGACCAGCGGTGCAAACATTGTGAACCTGCACTATACAAAATATAGTCCATTGCTACCTGCACCCCATTCTCCCCCCTCCCCATCTCTCCTTACCCCCCCCATTTCCTACTTTTTGGCACATTGCCTAACTTTAAATTTGCAAAGTGCCCCAACTGTTTTTAGTACAGTACATTAGGATTGCTTTTCTGACCTTTTCATAATTAAAGTTAAAAGTTTTTGGAGACATGGCTAAATTTTCTGGAAATATATGGCACTAACAGCAAAAGCTTTGGTCGAATCCTTAATATGTAATTGTTTTTGGGGGGGGGGGTTGATCAAAATATTCATGTTTAAAACATGTGCTTTGTCTGCAATACTTAAATTTGCCAAAGTGCATGATGCAGATATAGCATGCATTTGGATGTCAAGCAATTATTTTAAACATGTGATATTTCTTTGTTAAAAAAACACACATGTTGACTCTATTATGTTCATATGAACAAACAGTTTATGAATTGCAATGAAGATGATTATGTAAATTGGTCTGTCATAAATCATGATTATGTTAATTGGTCTGTCATAAATCATGATTATGTAAATTGGTCTGTTATAAATCAAAATTCATAGTTTTGTCTATACTCATCCTACAATGCTCCAAATCTCTTTCTGGTTTTTTGCCTTGGTATTCAGAGAAAATTTAGACCCTGCCCCACCTTGTACAGAATCTTCACATGCCTTTCTCTTTGCATTTATTCCTTGGTGTTGGCGATTTGATTAAATCATCTGGCATCTCAACCTTAATTGGTATGTTCGTATGCTGTAGTATGCATGAACCCAGCAAGTTAGAATCCATAAATCGTGAACAACACAACACACTTGCACAAGGATGGAAGTTATGGATTTTTAGTTTATTCAAGTTTTCATTTTGTTTGTTTTTTGCAGCCATGGCAAAAATCAATGTCAATAAATATAAAGAACTTGTTTATGAGTGCTGAATAAAGTATAAATTCATCATCACTGTCGTTGTAGAAACAACCAATAACGTATTTCCTGTACTGTAGATGAGTTACAGTTTATTACTTTTGTAGCCAGTTTTTCTGTTGTTTATTTGTTGAGTTGGTGAGTGTTAGAGGTATTTCCAACCAACTATTAAAGGTCTACTGACACATAGCCAATTTGCCCCTAATCTCAGTACATTTTTCATGTGTGATAATCTCATTCTTTTCTTTTTTTTCTTTCAATCTGTAGAAACTCTTTAAATATGTTCAAACTGTGACGTAGAGTGTTGTGCTCATCAAAATTTCTTATTTTAGTCCTGAATAAGTATAAGCCCCTAATTACAAGCCCACATACATCATTTGAATAATGTCATGTTCCTCTTTTTTTGAAGAAGACAATAAAATATTTCAAAACATTGCCCTTAGGCCACAAACCTGTGTTCAGTTTCCATGAAACGAAGGATGTAAAAACAAAGGGATACTGTAACAGGCAGTCACTCCCTTTAAATCATCAATGTGCATAATTAGCTAATGTTTATTCATAAGTAAAACTAGAATTGAAAAAAAAAGACTTGTACAATGGTCAATCTTTGATGTATTTTGATGTAAGTTGCGGCTATTTTCATGATTTCTAATGCCTATTAGAGTGATTTGGACAGTGCCATTGCTAGGTGTCCTTAGTCCTTTAAATGTTTGTAACTGAATGATCTTTGCCATGTCCTAGACTATTTTATTAAACCATTGTTGAAGTCTTCCAAAAAATTCTTATAAATAATCCAAATTCAAAAGCACTGCCCCTTTTAATATCCACCTAGACATACCTTTTGTTCTATATATTCTATAGATGCTCAATAGCAGGGGTTCTCAGTAGGCTGCCACCAGGCCAAATCAGCCCCCCCTCCATACCCTCCAACCCACCCAAAGATTGCAATAAGGGAAAACCCAACACAGAATCTTGCAAATATTGTTAATGGGGAACCTTAGTCTTGGGTTAGCTCTGAAGGTGACTGCTGCATGTAACAGATAATAAATAGAAGTTTTCCAGTCATATTCATCTTTGGAAATCATCAGAAAGACAAATGTTTCCTTCCTAAAGGTGTCTCAGCCAAGAGGTCAACAAACAGATTGTAAAAATTGTGTCCATTTTAGCTTCCTGAGGGCGATGCAATGTTGAGGAAAGTTCCAATTCTGTGTTATGTTGAAGTTGTTGGATGTTTAGTTGTTTACTGATGGTTCCGTCTGAAAATATTAAAGTATTTCCACCTGCAAAAGGAGACAGATAATCATAAACATTGATGAGAGGAAGTCATCAGTTTTAATTGCTGGTTAGTTACATGTTGTTTGTAAATATTGGGTTTCCTGCAGTATCAGCAAGTCTTGTTGGTCGTCCAGACTGATCGTCAGATCAGTGTAGTGTTTAGTCTAGTGCGGTCTACCTATTGTATGTCAACAAGAATGCACATGTCGCATACCTGTGCGAACCACCGACAAGAACCTTTCGTACCCCATGCGACTGGCGTTGTGAGTACAACTATTACTAGAAAAGAGAGGAAATATTTTCAAGATGTGTACTTTCACCTAGGAGTTGGTGCTTCTCTTTACTGTAAAGATAAGATTATTCAAGATTTATCCTTTGAAGTTAGTTGTGATCAGTAGTAAAGGAATAGCTGGTCTCTTGTGAAGCTTGCCATTTCTTTCTCAGACTCTATCAGGTATTTCAGATGTGCTTCGAATTTTTAGAAATTTCCTGACATTTTCCGTCGCCCAATCTTTTCCAGGTTCCAGAGGAAGAACGCGAACAGTCGAGAGGTGAGAGTCAACACGAACGGGTCATGAGAGAGATTCGATCCAGACCAAACTTGAAGCCCGTCTCAGAGAGGAAAATATCAAGTGAGTTGAAAATATAGGACTAGAAAAATGACCCCCCAAATTTTGATAGGAATGCTCAAGTAGTGAAAATTTAGATGCAAAGTAAAAGTTGTCATTATCCATTGGGTGGTTTATAGGTTAATTTTTTAATACCGAAATCTCACTTTCTTTGGCTTATTAGAAATTGGAGTAGAAATTGAAATCAGTAAGACAAAATATTCAAGTGTATGTCGCAAGATTTGTAGTAAGGTTCGTATAAGTTCAGTTTGGTACACTTGAGGAATGACTCGTTGCATTTCTGTTTGTTCAGGGATTTCCAGACAATGATGCTATGCAGAGATGTATCGTCATGCCCCTCGTCAATTTTTTGTCAAAAGTTGTTAGATGAGGGGGCGGGGGAATTTTAGGACAGAGTACACTCTTGATATTTAAAGCAAGAAGTTACTCTAAATTTCCTCCTAGTTGGCAGGGATTGAAGGGAATTGATCACAGCAAGCTGTAAATTTTCTGAAAAGCTTTATTAACAGCCATCTCTCATCCACAAGTCGCATTGATCATGTTTTCTAAATGAGCCAGTTTACCGTCCTTACTACCCTCGGTTGTCACTATTGCATTTGTGCCGAACAGCCATCTTGCATATATCAATTGTAATTAGGAAAGAGCACTTTTCCCTGTTTTCAGATCGGAAACCCAGAAAAAAGAAAGTCAAGAAGTTGCATCACGACGATTCCTCGAGTTCCGGTTCGGAGTACGATTACAGTTACTTAGATTCACCAGAGGCCGTTAAGAAGAAGATAGAACCGGGATTGGCCTTCAGCTGGTCTGCAAGCGAAACAGAGGTAAATTGAATTAAAAGCATAAGATATTTGGAAAGGCATATCCTTCCTGTAAACTTTATATCAACATCTCAATTGACAGAGGTCTATTAGGGATCACAAAAATGGGCTTATTTTCTTTTTTCCTAGATTGATAAATGTAATGTTTGTAGGTATAGACTGGATCTACCTAACATTGGAATCGAGACAGTTGGGGAGAGTGAGGGGGAAGGGGGGGGACATTGCAATTGTCGGAGATGAGATCCTTCTCATATGTGTGGTTGATTTGGTCCACATCCCCTCTCCTTAGACTTCAGGTTTGTTGGTATTGGTGATGTTAGTCGGTTGGATTGGGATGAACAGCTTTTGTATCGATTTTGATGTGAAGGTTCATTCTATCTACAGGAATCTCAAACCTCTTGCAAGTGATTTGATCAAACAGTCATTAAATCAATAAGGTTTGCAGATATTTCCATTTGTTTAGATACTAATTATTTAATAACCAAGAATTGATGAATGCCACCTTATATTGTCAATAGGGAAGTGGATAGTACCGCTCTTTAGGGATGAGACATTGCACCCTGGAAGGGAGGTATGAACGAGATGTCATCGAGATTTTCCGGACTGCGGTGACATTCATTTCCCTCTTTAAAGATACATTCCTTTCTGATTATTAAGATTATGTTAATAATGAATGATGCCTCGTTAGCGCTCCACAGTGATCATGGTAATTAATTATTTCCCGTTAGAATGACACAGAGGAAGAGGAGCCAATGAGTCCGGATGGATTTCACCTTGATGCGGAGACTCGAAGGAAGCTGATCGGCATGTCTAGTTCTCTGGAAGGTAAACGCAATATTTATTTGTTTGTTTGTATGTCACCAACGTCAATCAACAGTTGTTTAGGTCGGAGTTTTGTCTCCCCAACATTGAAATTAATTAATAGCCAAAATGTCGAGGTTTACCCTAATTTGCCTTTCTTTTTGAAGGGGTTGATTTTGAGGTGATCCTCCTGTCATTCTCATTTTTTTCCCTTCAGATATCATTTTATACTATATTATTCACCTATTCACCTGTATTCACCTGTATCCCACGCCTCATCACTAGACAGATGTAGTGTGGGATGAAATTATTATAAATCCTACAACCTTGTCAGCAGAGCAGTAGTTATTCCTTCTGAGCCCATTTCAAACCCAATGATACCTTGTACCTTCCGTATAACATGAATTCCTTTAAGTATTTTCTGTTCTCTTGCTTTGGTTTTGTTAAGGTGCACCAGATATCTCTCCTACTCATTCATCTGTGTCTAGCTTTGACGACATTCAGTCCATTGATTTCTGTATAGACAGTCCCAGGAGACACAGTGTATCACTCTGTCAGATGGAGCCGTGGTGGAAACCGTTCGAGGTGAGATGAAATATTGTTTCATGAACATTGTTTCTCGTAGAATTATCTGTCAGAGATGCTGAGAGGCGGTGCCTTTCTCAAGGTTGCTTGTTCGTTCAAATTCAGATGATTTGTAGTTTTCATTGGATTGTAATGTTGCATCATTCTGACCAAACGTGTCTCACATTTAATATTAATAATGATGAAGATGACACTCAGTCTTACTAAGAGATCACCATGGTTACAAGATTGTGCTTGGCTCTTAATTAGCGAGGTATTGACCGTTTATCCATGCACCATCGAATATGAAAGTGATTAACCATTTCTGCCAATTGAAGTAGTAAGTAAAGTTTTGAACTTATAATGTGTTATTGCTTCACCCTTAGGTTTAGTGATGTTGAGTGTTTTCCATAGATGGTTATGATACACTGTGGTACTATTTATACAGATTATATCTTGATCAATATGTCAGATACAAGTAATCTCACTGTATACATGATGGTAAACCAATTATTTTTTGAAGGGAACAAGGTTTGAATAAACCAAACAGACTAATGACAAATCCAGATGTGAAATGCTTTAGTGATCTGAACCTCATTAGCTTCAAACATATTTATTTATCCTAACTCAGCTTGTCCAGAAGATTTATCACGTTTTGGCCATTATTATAGGAGATTTTCGATTTTCTGAGAGACATGTCTGTGAATCTAATACAGTTAATTGTTTCTTTCATTCGGCATTAGCTGCTGTTGATGGATAAATGTCGGGTTTTCTCGTTAATTTTTATAGATTGGCCTTCCTGATTTATTTACCCAAAATTAGCAGTAATTTGTTGGCTGGTGTTTATGGAAAATATTTACCATTCAATAATATTGAATTCACACACTTGTCACCTAATTATCCTAACAGGCCATGTGGATTATGAATTACAAAGATTTAATTGTTTTTGTTGTGGGAAGTTGTGAAGAAAATTTACCTCAAACATTGTAACATTCCTTTAAATAGGATATATTATGAAAACTATTGAAAAACAGGAGTAAAGTGAACCTACCTTTAAAGTGAAAAAACAGAATATTAGTTTGTAGCTCTGAGCATGTATCTACTCAAAGATGTCAATCTCTATCAATTTGCAGGTAGTAACAATCTTTTTTGTTTCATTTCATACTGAAGTTATAGAACTAAGAAATAATTGCTGGCATGGCAGATGATGTAAGGAACACACATAATTTACATTGTATTCTGAAATAAAGATCTCATTCGACTACTCAAGCATGTACACTACATGCCAACATGATGCATTACGAGTAGAACCCCTGTGACAAATCTTACGCAGTACAGGTAGGACCCTTGCAATGTCATCTGCAAATTAATCAGGTCTTACATCTGGAGTCTGTGCATGCTAAGTTCTTCAATACTGCCCCCATTACCTTTCGGGAAACATTTCATACTGTAGTTTTGATTTATATTGTGTTGTCACCATAGCCTTTAATTTACTATGTACATTTGTATTTTTAAGAAGAAACAAAACTCCAGCTCTTACTCCGACCTCTCTTGAACTTTTCTTTTCCTTTTTGTAGGGAGGAGGAGGAGGGGAGAAAGATGAAAAGAGCAAGTACCTCTCGCTCAACGTCGATGAAGTGGTCCATATACGAAGTGTCCTCGTCAAGGCTGAATTAGAAAACATGAGGATTAACCCAAAGTTACTCGAGGCTGTTATTAGTGAAAAAGTAAATTTTAATCTGATTATATTTAGGTTTAATAGATCTACACTTTTATGGAGAGACACTGAATAGAAAAACAGAAACTTCAGGAAGGAAGGGTTTTTAATGAGAGAATTTGATGGTAAACGAATATAGAAAATAGTTGTTCGGTATTGTTCAATTGACAACAACCTCCACAATACATTCAACCAGTAAAACTCTCTTGTAAAATTGTAAAGCTCTTTTGTTTCTTCATTTTTTTTCTTATTTCACTTAAATCATCGAAAACAGAAAAACTAAAAAGATGTAGTGCTATATTAAAAAGATGTATTGCTACATTAGCGAGTGTTAGCTCAGTGGTCAACGCTGGTGCCTTTCAATCATAAGGTCCCGAGTTCGGGTCACTCCAAGATTAATGTATGTCGTCCAGTAACAGAGTTGTTGACAATTCATAATCATGGACGTTAAATATGAATCTAAGAGACTGACTGCGGTCAGTTTGCGGCTTCGAGAAGCCAATTATGGCTTCTTCGCGAGTTCCTCTTTGCAGGAGGATCTAAAATACATACATACATATTTCACATTCAAAATCAGATAGACAATTTCTTTTCTATTTGTGCCTTTTGATTTCCCCAGGTGTGTTTTTGCTGTACAAAGAAATTTTCTTTATTCGGAAGAAGATGTCGGTGTCGATTATGTAGTAGGTAAGATAAGCTCCTTGTATCACGTACCACGTACCACATTTTGTTACATCGAATCGGATACAGAGCTTTGTTCAGTCAACCAAAGGAAAGAAAAAAGAGATAAAAAAGGCAATCAGAAAGTTCAATGAACTGTCCATCTTAATCACTGTCTTCATACTTGATATTCTGTTGCAGACATAAATGAACACTTATGTTTGGTCAAACATATCAGGGAGGGGGATGGGGAGTGGAGGGGGGAATAGTTTTAACAATAAGGTACTCTCCTATTAATTTCTTCCTTTTACAGATAAATTTCCTAGAAAAATAAACAGACAAAAGTTTTCTGTGGATCACAGGATTCCTCCCGACATCCGAAAATGTATTTTCTGTTTTTAGAGCTTGCCCATGGAGATCGATTAACTTAACGTTATTTTAACATCAATTCATAGTCCAATTTCACGCATTCTGAGAGCATTCAATCTCTAAATGAAGTAACCTGGGGAGGGGGAGGGTGGCCCGGGGGTGGAAGATGGGCAGGTCATGGCTCATGGAAGACCTGGGTTGTAGACCTCTGGTTTAGATTAGGGAGGTGAATCGGTGAGGGCTCTTTTTCCCCATAGAGGTAAGTTTGTTGGCTAGAATCAGGAAAATTACAGATATTTCTTCAACCCCACCCATAAAATCAAAAGACCACCTGTTAGAACTCTGCCATGTAGACAATTTTACCAGCATAAATACTTTTCATCTTCTCCTGTGTTTTGTTATTTCAGACAAGTCTGTTCACTATGCAGTACTAAGATGTTAGTCCCTAAAGAAACTTTTCTCTCATTTCCCGTGGAAGCATTGAGTCCAACCAGCAGTCCCAAAAGAACCCCTACCAGGAAGCCCAGGAGGTATGATGCTGTATTAGTACAGTAGGATAGCAACAGAGAAGAGATTTCAGTGATATGTCTACTATATATCTTCCATTGCATTGTACAGCCTACATGTGTTTAAGTACAGTATTATACATAGCCATCTGTTCAGTAGGCTAGGAGAGCAACAGAGAAGAGATTTCAGTGATATGTCTACTATATATCTTCCATTGCATTGTACAGCCTACATGTGTTTAAGTACAGTATTATACATAGACATCTGTTCAGTAGGCTAGGAGAGCAACAGAGAAGAGATTTCAGTGATATGTCTTCTATATCTTCCATTGCATTGTACAACCTGCATGTGTTTTAGTACAGTACTATACATAGACATCTGTTCAGCAGGCTAGGATAGCAACACAGAAGAGATTTCAGTGATATGTCTTCTATATCTTCCATTGCATTGTACAGCCTACATGTGGTTTAGTACAGTATTATACATAGACATCTGTTCAGTAGGCTAGGAGAGCAACAGAGAAGAGATTTCAGTGATATGTCTTCTATATCTTCCATTGTATTGTACAGCCTACATGTGTTTTAGTACAGTATTATACATAGCCATCTGTTCAGTAGGCTAGGAGAGCAACAGAGAAGAGATTTCAGTGATATGTCTACTACATCTTCCATTGCATTGTACAGCCTACATGTGGTTTAGTACAGTATTATACATAGCCATCTGTTCAGCAGGCTAGGAGAGCAACAGAGAAGAGATTTCAGTGATATGTCTTCTATATCTTCCATTGCATTGTACAGCCTACATGTGGTTTAGTACAGTATTATACATAGCCATCTGTTCAGCAGGCTAGGAGAGCAACAAAGAAGAGATTTCAGTGATATGTCTTCTATATCTTCCATTGCATTGTACAGCCTACATGTGGTTTAGTACAGTATTATACATAGCCATCTGTTCAGTAGGCTAGGAGAGCAACAGAGAAGAGATTTCAGTGATATGTCTTCTATATCTTCCATTATATTGTTCAGCCTACATTTGTTGAAGTACAGTATTATACATAGCCATCTGTTCAGCAGGCTAGGAGAGCAACAAAGAAGAGATTTCAGTGATATGTCTACCATATCTTCCATTGCATTGTACAGCCTACATGTGTATAAGTACAGTATTATACATAGCCATCGGTTCAGTAGGCTAGGAGAGCAACAGAGAAGAGATTTCAGTGATATGTCTATGATATATCTTCCATTGCATTGTACAGCCTACATGTGTTTAAGTACAGTATTATACATAGCCATCTGTTCAGTGGGCTATGAGAGCAACAGAGAAGAGATTTCAGTGATATGTCTCCTACATCTTCCATTGCATTGTACAGCCTACATGTGTTTTAATACAGTATTATACATAGCCATTGGTTCAGTAGGCTAGGAGAGCAACAGAGAAGAGATTTCAGTGATATGTCTTCTACATCTTCCATTGCATTGTACAACCTACATGTGTTTAAGTACAGTATTATACATAGCCATCTGTTCAGTAGGCTAGGAGAGCAACAGAGAAGAGATTTCAGTGATATGTCTTCTACATCTTCCATTGCATTGTACAACCTACATGTGTTTAAGTACAGTATTATACATAGCCATCTGTTCAGTAGGCTAGGAGAGCAACAGAGAAGAGATTTCAGTGATATGTCTTCTATATCTTGTCATTCCTATATCTGTTTTTTTTCTTCTCTTACAGCCTATCAGAGCCACCAATTCCAAAACTACATCAACAAGCTTCCTCAAGTTTGATAGGACAGTTGGTAGATGAGGACGAAGTTGTTCACACAGAGGACGTTTGCATCCAATGCCGTGACTTCCTCAGACAGGCCCTGAACTCGCAAACGAGAGGCGGGTTACCGACATCTCCCAGCTTTGAAAGAGATCTCCATAGTAAAGTTAGGTTCCAATTACCTGATGATGATAGGTAGTTATTGGTATGCGTATTTTAAGTAGAGAAATAAGGCTATCGAATTGAATGAAATTCAGTTAAACAGACACTGTGACATGTAATGGAAGGAATAAAAATGTAAAAAACAAATATTTTTGGAAAATGCCCATCTCAATACCCTTGTTCTGAACTTGAAATATTTTTGTCCGATGGTGACATTTTTTGTCCGATAAACTCATCCTTTACCCGAGGAACTGTTTCAGAGTAGTTGGTAAATGGATCACAGTGTGTGAGATGTTGATATTGGGACAATTTTCACCAAATGCTTGAAATCTGCTTCTTGTCTTGTCATTAATTTCCTCCTGAAAGGTGATACAATTGGCATTCTTGTTTAGTAGTCTTGCACTCTGAATTCAATGTTTTGTTTAAAAAAAAGGATTTATTCCTCTCTGGATAAGTGATTTGTATGTGTCAAAGGAGAGGCAAGGACAATATTCTCAGGTCATCTTTATGATAGATAGATATTTATTCAGCCACTGATCATAAAAATACAATGGAAATGTTGTCAATCAGTCTGCTGTTGCCAGATGAAAAATTAAAAATTAAAAAAGATATTCTGAGCTTTGAAAAGTCATATCTTCACAGCAAAAACAAAGCTATCAGGGTTTAGGTTTTACATAAGGATGACCAAAATTTACAGTAGATTTATGAAAAAACAATTATGTTATGTACCTCGTATATCCTTAAGATTGCAACATGCAAGGGGCTTTGCTAAGGTACAAAAGGTGCTTAGTGAGTATTAAAACCATGCCTTTCAATGTCCTCCCTCCTGCCCCAATCATAGGGACTTAGGTTGAGTTACAGTGATTCAGTCTTTGTGGGAATGGGTCAGTTGTGGGTGGATCGAGGAAGCTGAAAAAGGTGTAACCCTGTGTCAGCCTTATCTAACCCGTATCTGAGGAGACATTTGTTGTCTTTTCCTGACTTGCGTTTGTGTTAATAGATTACAATATGTGGTTATTGTAAGTATAATTACTTAGTATTACAATTGACGAGGGGGAAACATGTTGACCCCGAAAAAAATGATCTTTGATGATGAGAAAACAAATTCAAGTTGTGCATAATTAGAATCTAATAATTATCGTAATAGATAAAAACAAGTGACATATAAACTAATAAGGATAAAACCAATCTTAATTGAGTATCTGAAATGCTTAGCTTGTGTAAAGTTAAAATAAAATTGAAAGAATTAGTGTTCTTGTGGTAGAATTATTAATATCATGTAAACATTAATATTTAACTTTAAAGTTGGCAGGTGGAACAAAAACATTTTGTGTCAGTTTCTTAGTTGATATTTTTAGAAAAGTTTATTTTTCTTATAAATCTTTCCTTTTTTTTTTTTTTTGTAAACAGATATTTGTGTTTATAACTACAGGTTATATCCTAAGCAATTGTTTGATATGAAACAAAGAGGAGGGATGCCATCTATGGTCCAGCCTCATTTTTGAAATATGTTGCAAATGTTGAAGATGAACAATCCTTTTTTTTTTCCAGTGCATATCGATGACATCACAGTTGTTTGCTTCATTTAACAAGTTCTATAAATGTTATTTTGAAGTAGAATGAGGGAAATTGTACAATACTCCTGACCAATTTTGACTGTATCTGCCAAACATTACAGAGACAGTTTGGTCACATACATTGAAAGAAAAGATAATCAACTTCTGATCTGCCTTTGTCATAAAAATTTGTCATCTCATCCATTGTCTAGGGAAAAAATGCATCAGGAGAAATGTTATGGTCGAATGTCTAATGCCCTTTTCATGGCAAATTCAAAAGAGTTTGCGATGAAAAGTTGTGTATTAAAGATTCCAAACCTTTTGGCCCCAGAGCCAAATTGAAGTTGACTTAATGTGATGATGTTGAAGAAACTATCAAAGGAAAAATGAAAGAAAGCTGTACATTTCTTGAGCTCGAAATTGGACAAAAGTCGTTTAGGGGCATGTTTTTCAGAGGGACTTAGGAATCATTTGAAGCAAAAATAAATATTAGCAGCACAAATTTCATTTTGTGGGCAGTATCAGAATAAGTATAGCCTACCACATTGAATGAAATGTAAATTTCTATCCTAAGCTTAGCAACAGAGAAATATTTCTCAATTATTGTAAGTACATACCATACACAGATATTCCCCTTGAGAGCTTGGTGTACCATATTGTTTATGGTTCATGCGGTAGGAAAAAATAAAATAGGAATAGGTGATCAGACGTGCCCAATTACATCATGTTGCACCTACTGATTAATAGCAATGCTTCCAGCGATATCATGTCCCGGATTTTCCTGGAAAATATGGTCACCTTGCAATAGGGCCAGTTCTTTGAGTAGCAGATATGCATATTGGGAGAGATTCCTGGTGTGCTGAAGTAGTCCCTGCCTAGGGTTTGATAAGTCGAGAGTAAAAGCTAAATCACTTGCCATGGATACCATAAAGTGCTCAGGTAACATCATGCATGAGTTCAACACAGATGTATGCCTTTTTTTTTATTAAAGTAAGTCACCTATATTTGTTAGTTTATGTTAACATATTTTGTTGTAAAAGATACAAAAGAATACAGCCAACTCAAGTAGCATCCCCTTCTGCCTTTCTCGTTTTCTTTTGATCTAATGACCAAGAAATTAAGCATAAATAAAAACAGATGGACGTTAAAAAGAAAATTTTACACTAAATGTGTAACAGGTCGACATATAGGCCTATAGGATTTAAATATATGGCAGACTTCCTGTCTGGAGACTCTCCATGGGGGCATCCCACCGGGTCTTAATACGTGGTTGTGCTAATAAATACATTTTGGGGGGGGTTTTGATGATAATCGTAACCTTTGCATTCATGATGGCGTATGTGTGTGTGACGGCGGGTCAGGGGCATACACAAGGGACTGATAAAGTTATAAAGGAGGACATATGACATCGCCCAAGGGGTCCGAATTGGTTCTCTACGGACCTAACTGGTGTTTTGGGAAGTTATCGGGCGAGCGAATGGAGTTGAGGATCGAATCAATTTTCCTGCATTATTCTCCTTGTTGACCTTCACATGATGACAATTTTATGAAAGGTATATCTTACTTCGAACGATAACTATCTCATCTTGAGTAATCTTTGATGGGTCTTTTAAACTTGTTGAAAACCGCAATAACATGAAACAGCGCTAGGCACGCATCGCCCTAAATATCAGTAGTGAAAGATGTCTATTTGGAGTTTCTATACACGTTTAATATATTGCGTACTATGGTGATATATAGTCTACGATAGAGTCAGAGAAGCAGGGCTGGTTTATAAAGGAAACTAATTTCAATCAAGTGTCCCCTTTTCTTGACACAGGGCAAATCAAAGCGATACAAAATGACTGAGCAATTGGGAATTATGGCTAAATTGGTCTTCGCCCTCGGAAAACTCGGAACAGAAAGTATAATTCCTGCCAAATGAAACTAGAAATGAAAATGACTATCAAACATGTTGTGGATGCATGTCGATACGCTTAACGTATATGAAATAATTTACCTAATACTCATACCTATAACTCATGGATTCTAACAAACGTCAGAATCTATTGGCTTCCGTACTGCTCTCAGCGAGGACTGTAGTACATACCACTGAACCTTGTTTAAGTCTCATCAATCAAAACGGCTGGACTACTTAGCTCATCACTTCATCAGAAGCAACCCAAAATTCAGGCGAACAAAATTCAGTTTAAAAATCACAAATAACAATTTTGCAAGGGCAAATGGTGTCGGATATCAGCCATCGAGGGGGGGGGGTCCATTTTTTATGAGATTGTTCTTTGGTTGAGTAATTAGTATTCCGAAAACAATTATGGACTTGCATTAACAGAAGACTGAACTGATGTTACGAAGCCACATCAATTTAACCGTATGAGCATGTCAGATGTGCAGAAACATGGCCGTTTAAAACAGAGATATTTATTGAAACATTTGTAGCATTAACACCCAAACAACCAAAAAGGTGCAACGTACATAATATCGTGACGCAACAATCGTTTCTAAAACAACAGTGTGCGTGACAACGATATGATTTCAAGCACGAAATCGGGGGTCCATGAATGTGTACGTGAAAATTCATCATTTTATATTGCAAAAGTAGCAAAAGTGGGGGGAGGGTGAAGGGTGAGGGGAAGTGAATAGCAGTCAGTAGGGTTGAAATTATGCTGTTTACAGTATTTTAGTCGTCCAAATCTTTCAATAGTTGACATATTCTTCTATATCCTTAACAAGTACGATCATGGGCGTCAGCAGGTTTCAGAAAGTGAGGGGGACACTATACTATCTAAGCGGAGCGCCACCATTGGTTGGCGCGTAGCGTACCAGAAAATTTTGGGTACATAAGACCCCCTAGATCGCAGGAGACGGCCTTCCTGAGTCGTTTTTAGTTACATCAGAACCAGATCTGTTAGGAGAAATTTTGTCTCACAAAACTAAATTCCGACAGAAAGTACTGGTAGAAAGATGCCGTTCTGACACCAAGGGAGACGAATTACACAGCGTCCATCTCAAACGAAATATTTTCGGTAGTTTGGTATCATATAATATCCTGCATACAGGCAGAATACTGTCTGTAGGGCCTAAAATATATGATATTACCTTCCTGGTGGGGTCTTCGACTTGTTTTCAAGTTGAAATGCGTCGTTGTTTTCTCTGATTCACAGTGTAGGGCAAGGGGAATTCCATTTCTGGCGAGAAGGGGTGCTTCCACAAAACACTCTAAAACATCGTTCAAACATCGCACAAACTTTTATCAGAGGTCTCGGACGAAGCGGGGAGGGTGGATATCGGAGGAAGGGGGATAAAGGGCCAAGCACTGTTCTAATTTCCAGTGCAATTTATTGATAATGATTCTTAAGTTAGATTCTACTTGAATCAGCTCAGCAATTGTGATAGAAAATCGCGCATATGCATGTGATTTTTTTAATAACTGCTCTGAAAAGTGGGGGGGGGGGGGACAAATGATATGATATCCCCTCCACTTTTGAAAGTTAGGGGGGACATGTCCCCCCCCCCCGTCCCCCACCTGTTGACGCCCATGAGTACGATGGTTCTGAAAGATTCTAATTACAGGATTATTTTAAGGCGAAAACTTTATTTTAATATTCCAGTTAACAAACTAAAAAACATGAAAACACAATCAATGTGTCTTTGGCATATATATAGATTTCAGACTTTCTGGTTCATTGAGCTCAAGATCATGCCCATTTAAGGTCACGATCGAGCTCAATCAAGACCGTTGCCATGGCAACATTAGGCTGACTTAATTTGAGTTTGAAATGGACTTTGACAACAAAATGTCATATTTATGTTACTAAAGAAC
Source organism: Apostichopus japonicus (assembly GCF_037975245.1). NCBI lineage: Eukaryota > Metazoa > Echinodermata > Holothuroidea > Aspidochirotida > Stichopodidae > Apostichopus > Apostichopus japonicus. Next base: position 7,495,555 of record NC_092563.1, on the reverse strand, counting down.
ATAGAAACACACTCTAAGTGTCAAAGTATATAGATTTAGGGCTGCCTGGTAGATTACTCAAGATCATTATCATTGCAGATCAAGCTCATTCCCAATCAAGACCATTGTCATGGCAACACTATGCTGACAGAATTGTAATTCGAATTTGAGAAGAAAATGTCATGTCTTTGCTCAAATATACAGCTAGCCATTGGTAAATTTACATTTTGTTCTATAATTTAATTTTTCATCAGGGTGTTACCATGGCAACAGCCCTATTAAGATATGACAGTGACCTTACATGATCCAGATCTTGACTGCAATCAACCGGGCAATGCCAAATCAATGTAAAAAAAAGACAATTAGTTTGAATTTTTTGGTATATGTATAATATATGATATTTTCTCAAAGTTCAAATTTCATCATGGCTATTGCCATGGCAACAGCTCTAATTAGGGATGACTTTGACTTTCCTGATTGTGATTGGTTTCACCAGGGCAGCTTCAAATATATATACTTAGTGACTAACGTTGTGCTTTTAGGTTATTTAATGACAAAGATATGAAATATTCTCAAATTCAAAGTTTTAATGAATGTGTGGCCATGGCAACAGCGCTGGTGGCCACACCAACCATTAATTTTATGGCAAACATGCAGATTGTGATAGCTGAGGGTCCTAGCTAACCGAAAAAAACATGGTGGGGGTAATAATCCCTAAGGAATCTACGGTGGGGTGAAAATTCTCTTTTCGTCTTTTTTTTTTGGGGGGGGGGTCTTTCGCTACGTTGCCCTTGTTCGTGCTTCTGCAATAGTCCTCGCTTTGCTACCGGCCTTTTTTTACTCCCCATTTCTCAGACACGCTATTTTCTTGATGACAAAATAGATTTGCGCCAAACTGTATGAAGTGAGCGTGACGCATTTGCGAGTCACCCAATAGTAATACCAATTCCTAATACAGGACGATACCATGGTTACGTAGGGTTACCCACTTTACATATAGCTACGTTTATACCTTTCGTGCTTAAACCTGATTTTTGTCATGTCACGCCTATTTCGATGACACAACATCTTTTGTTAAACAGAGTAAAACAGAGTTCTGGATGAAAGACAAATAATAAGTTAAAGCAGAGTTCTGGATGAAAGACAAATAATGTTTTGTTCTATGTCAATTATTTCAAACCACACTCTATGAGGTGACGCAAATACCTCTTTTCAAATCAATAGGAGGGAGGAAACTTAATTTTTATTCCTTTCGTTTATTTCTTTGTTAAAGAGATCTAAGTTGCAGTTTTTATGGTTCAGTAACATATCGGCAAATGAAATGAGAAGGAGGGGCGGCGGCGTTGAAGGGAGAGTATAGCTACGACCTTGAAAGGGATATTATTGCCTCCTTTAACGTATGCTTTATCTAGATTTTAGCTGCTGATAGAGTTGACCATTTCAGAGAGTTGACAAAATGTAGTGCACATATAAAAGCTATAAAAACATCAAAAGCCCGTCCTCGTCACCGTCCCTTCCTCATAACCATTCAGTCTTTCAAAATGCAACAATTGTAAACAACGTTGGCTGATAATAGATCAATTGATATTTATAAGGATGATTATAAGCACAGTCTTTGGGGGGGGGGGGGGGGGGCTATACACGCAAATACCGCAGTTTCAGAAGATCAGTAAACACAGCAAGTTACTGCGGACGAAACAAAGTCTTGAAGTTGACGATGATTCCCGGTCCCCGTGTTTCCCAAATCTACTTGCATAAACTCAAAACCCTATAAATTATGTTTCGGGTTTCGAATTACTGTGCTATTTCCAGCCATTCAGATCCCTAAGTAAGATTAGGCAAATGTAGTTAACGTGTTAGACTTAATAAGTATTGTCCCTTCCTCATTCAAAAAGGTCTTGAAATGTGAATAGGCATTGTTTGTTGAAATTCCCAGTTAATGACCGTCTGTATAGAATATAGTTGTAAAGGGAGACAACTTACAGCAAGAAAGCTCTTGCGAGCATAATCTTAAGCAACCTTTTGTGAATAAGAAGATTTCACGGAATCCGTTTTCTTTTACTGCTTGCTTCGAAGTCGTCGATGGTATCTGGGTATAAGCCTATTGTACATTTACGTCTTGAAAGGAAACGACATTCTTACTACTTGCTGCAATGTAAACAAAGACAAGCGTGAGCTTCTTTTTAATAAAGATATTCAGATCCGTTGTTCTAATGAGAGTGAAAGAGGATGAATAGAGATTTCGTTGAAGGCAGTGTTGTTTACTGTTACCAATAGATCATATCCGACCAATAAGACCAATTTAAACTCATTAAAAGTTAACTTGTCAAATGGCTCAGAGGGTAGAGCAGTGGACTGGTAATCTGATGAAACTGAGTTCGACTCCATCAATGGTTTGGTTATACACGTTAAAATTTCTTTTTCTCTTTCAGTAGTCGACGCTGAAGTCTTGATATATTAATTCAACCACATAATTTTCTAGCTGATGTGGTGGCCGATGCTGTTAAGCGGGTGATGAAAGACTCATTCCTTGTCGGTCGTGTAAATCGTGGCTAGGGTTCAAGACAGGCCTCTGGCGATAATACCTTTGGCTGTAGGCATGGTACTTTTTGTGGCCTAGGATCCCGTACCATGTCTCCCTTGTTGTCGCAAAAGAACCCGGGAGGACGCGCAGAAGGTCGGTCAAATCGACCAGAAGCGTACTAGGTGGCGTGCGTGAATCCTTGCCTTTGGCCAGAGGTGGTGACATCTCTGCGACCGGCATGCTTGCAGCCACCGTCCACTGAATACGTGGCCTGATGAGGCGCTATTCTCCTAAAAGTAAATCTACGGATGCCTTTAAAAGCCATATAATTATTTTATATTAAAAAAACACCCTGTTTCAAACTAGCGCCATCGAATTCCCTAAAAGCCGTTTTTTTTTCTTGTCACTCTGAAGGTGGAATGGATTTTATTTTAATGGGTTAATTGTGGTAATCTAAGCAACACATTCAAACAGTCATGCGGTTCACAAGGGTTTGCATGAACTTAATTAAACTCATTGTTTGACATAAATGTGTTGGTAAAGATTAACACAACCTACACCAAACAAGCATTATATTCGTTGCAAGGCCAGAGACATACAAGCCAGTAAGACCATGAGATACAATTTTAATATACATAGAATTCAATCTATATCACTTTTGCAAGAAAACCAAAGTATACCAGTATCAATATGGTCCCATTATATGCAACAGTGTTGTAGCAATTCTCATACCGAATAGTAGGTATAGTTTCGGAAACTGAGTGATTCTTAAGAACTTTGTTTGAGATTCACAAAAAATATACCCCGTATTGTGTTTTGATAACATCAGGAACAAAATTAACTTTGATATGCCGTGGACCGTTCAAAACCACTGCTCTCAGTCTAGCTAGGGTTGTATAGCACATTTACTTATTTTTTGTTTGCTTTTTGGAATGCTCCTTAACACAGTTGAGGTTCACTAGTTAAAGTGACTGGACCTTTTAGTTTAGTACACAGCCCATAAGAGTAGTTCCTCAGTTGCACTACAAAAGTCAATGGGAGGAATTAAGATGATATGGTTTCAAATGACATGTTTATAATTTATTACTAATTTATTAAGGACAAATGGTGTTGAATGTCATCCAAGGGTGCTCTGTTGCTTATATGAAGATTAACGAACATATTCTGGTTGACCTCAAAAACAACGGATTAATATTAGCTATAAGAACTGCAGTGAGGAGCCGACGTCACCATCAAGTTAGCCTAAACGAATATTCCAGAAATTGAGTATATTTAACGATACATATCTTGAAAAATACTGGCATAGCTACAGAAACATTATTGGACTCAAAGTTGTCTGTTTTCTTTGTATTATAACATATCAAGACTTGAATTCTGCCTTATTCATTATTTAATTATTTAAGTGAGTTTTCAAGTTACAGTAAAGTCTATCTGTCGATTATTCTCCCATAATTGAATACCAAGGATACTTTTAAAGAAAAGTCACCCAGGTTAGAACCTGGCCACGAAACCAAACACCGAACGTCTGATCCGCTCTCAACCCCAGTCCCCTTGCATCGAGACTGTGACTGTGTGATCATCGTCAGGTGTGTATCACCATTCCCCTCGAAAGGGAACATATACTACACATGATCTTTGGGGATGTCTTCAACTATTCGGTCTATCTGTTCGTTGTACACGTCTTAGGATAAAACTAGTTTGATCTGGGAAGAATGTTATCAGATTCCTTGTTCTTTATTCTAATTGTTTTACAAGTCAATTGACTACATTCTGATGAACAATGAACAGATGAAGAAAACTGTATTACTGGAATACCAAGCAGTCCCCGTTATGTCCAACACGTAACACACTAATGGACTTTATCTATACTCATTGAAGAACCACATCTTCCTTATTCTAAACAAGTTTATAACAATAGAGATAGATTAATGCCATTCAAGTGGTGCATTTGCTTTCATATTACTGAAACCTGTACGACAAGATGTTAACGCTATGTGAGCAGTCCAGAATTCACAGTGAACATTTAGCGTTTTAATCGTCTTCCGGTAACACGTATTAAGCATTCAATTGATGAATATATAACGACGAAAATACATTAAGCACATGGACATTAATATCCTCTTACTTGAGGTACGTATGTGAGGCTAATTTGCATCCATTATTATCATTTGCTGTAAAATCAACTATGCTAGAATTTTTTTTTCGCAATCTGGCAAATCAAACTCGACCTCTTCGAGGAAACTTAAGGTCCCTGAAAAAGCACCGTGCAATGGTATCCCCTCGGTAGGACCAGTGAAGATTATATAAGAAATCCCCTTTCATAGGTTCCAAATGAGAAAAATAGAAGACTATAAATTAAATTCGTTGACAATTCGTTACTTGCTAGTAGATAGATCCAGTTATGTTTTTGTATTTCGTTTGTTTGGTCAAAGTAACGCAAACCCGATCACGATGTGGTTCCAAGTGGTACCACGTCGTGAAGCAGGTATTACTTGCTTACCAAGGGCAATCTACACACTAAGTTTAAAGTTCATGCAACTTTAACTTCTTGAGATATCGTGTTTACATGGTTTTCAGCCTTTAACCTCTGGTGACCCTAAACGACCTTTGACCTCCATGAAAAACAGTAGGGATCATTTGATATCCTAGGTCAATCCACAGTCCAAGTTTAAAGTTCAAGCATCTTGTACTTCTTAAGTGATACCGTGTTTACAATGTTTTCCGCCTATGACCTCTGGTTATCTCTCAAAATGACCCTTGACCTCCATGCCTAACATGGCAGAATGTATACAAACTCAACTCAAAAAAGCGGGTTTACATGCAAGAACAATGTAACATGAATAAGATGATATTTTACACCTTGTCTTTGTCTATGTTCTTCACCGGTTGCTTTCCAGATAAGCGTGCAGTATACTGTACGTGTTTCGTAAGAGCAGTGGCGATACCATCCCGAGAGCTCGGAAGAAGGTCATGCGTCTAAACGGTGGCGTTGACCGTTGAATTTCTCGTCAATAACAACGTATAGTTAGTGTTAGATTCCCTCTGGTCAGCTCGTAGCTTCCTGAATGTGTGCCTCGATTCAATCATGTACGGTTTCATCAATATCAATTTGTGCCAGAGGTGTAGTAACAACCAAATGTCCTTGGGCCCCAACAGAACTATGTATGCTTGTCCTACCGCCATGGCGATCGAAAAATGCCGCCCTGGGTCAGGGAACAATGTCTGAGAACAATTTGGAGAGTAAAGACTTCCAGGAAAGTACTTTTTGAAAACTCCTAGCAATTATAGCGTGCTATAATTTGGGGCCTTTACTGACTACCTTTAAAGCCGAAGACTTCGTTGTTTGGCCAGACGACGGCAGAACGTCATTTATCAGAAGGGTTGCTATTACTGAAATCGTAGGGTTGGCACTGTTTTTCAATGTTAGAAAAGGCAATAAAACAGGTGGAATAAAAGTATCAAAGGAACAATTCAAATGTACTTGGTAGTGTGATGCCGTTGGTCATCATATATGTCGCCCTCTATTTGCCGTAGGCTACATTACGTAATTGTTACAGGTCACGTGATGTCTGCTCACCAGCTCAGCTGAAGCAGACCTCACGACTTGTGACCAGTCTTCGCTCCCGATCTGAATCGTTCGGTTCGGTAGTAGCCCTGGCTCCGACCATTGTGGTCGTACTTGTATCTGTCTTGTATTCGTCTTTTATACACTTCTGTACGTATCGTTATAGGACTCTACTTCGGTATTGAGACCTCGTTTGTGACCATTATCGTTAAGTGCATGTTTTTCTACCTATATTTGAGGGCTTCGTGCCGATGTATTGTTTGTACCGTGGCTGTTTATAGTAATAGATTGCGAAATCTACACAGCGCTTGTTCTTTACTCGTTTATCTATGTGTTATATCTTTTGCATGTAATAGCGAGATTTAAGGCTCGTCGTTTACTAACATACAACCATCCAAGCCGCATTTGTTTCCATACCACCACCAGTCCTCAGCAGGGAATATTTGGACGCCCCAGAATCTTAGACTGAGTTAGCGTTACAGTACTATCAAATTAGTAAATGTTATTAATATGTAGATAACATGTCTTTAAATGTTAAAATATGTTGTTTTTGATACAGAAATATAAGATACACAAGTATATTATTTTGAAGTATTTTGAAATAAAGTTCTCATGCGACTAGTCAAAAATGTATATTACATGCCAACCTTACGCACTTATTATGAGTAGAAACCCTGTGACCAATCTTACGGGGTACGAATTATCCAGGTCACATGTCCGGACGCTATGCATGCTAAGTTCTTCAATACCGCCCTGATTTCCTTTCGGAAAACATTTTCATATAGTATTGTTTTTGTTTTGTTTTTCTGGTAAAAGTCCCTACCAGTTAATTATCGCTAAAACAACCCCGTATATATACCCATAATAAAGCTCTGACCAATCACAGTCGTTGAAATAACCTGTCTGAGCTCGACCGATGGGGTCGACTCCGGCGCCCTACGTTGTACCTGTCTAACATAAGCATGTGATACAGAGGTATATGAAATCCCCACAATTACGAAAGCCATTAGTACCAAACACATTATTTTTAATTCGTATTTACATATTAATAATTCGTAACTATGAAATAATAATTCGTAATAACGTCATAATAATTCGTAATTACAAATTTACTAATTCGTATACGAATTAATAAATCGTGGTTGTGAAATAATAATTCGTAATTACGAATTATTATTTTGTAGTTACGAGTTATTATTTTGTAATTACGAATTATTATTTCATAATAAAGGATTATTTTTCCTTATTAAGAATCATTAATTCGTAATAAAGATTTATTAATTCGTAATAACGATTTATTTATTTTGTAATAACGAATGATTAATTCGTTATTACGAATTAAATTGTTTTATGTTTGGCTTTCGTACACAATACCTCCCAGATACATGAATAGGTCTCGAACGCGTTATTAATCACTATAATTATCAGTTCTTATTCGCAGTGGCGTCGCCAGACATTTCAAGCTTGGGAGGCACAGAGGAGGCACAACACGTAACTAGGGGGGGGGGGGAGGAGGGGCACAATGTTTATTTGTGAATGCCATCCTTTGAGAAATGTTTGATTAATTAAGGGTCCTTGGATACAATCTAGTTCTATATTTTGCAACTTGAAGTAATTAAGTTATATGTTCAAGAATTTTCGGGCTTAGTCTGTCCGATGTTTATGTTTTTAATTGAAGCCGATAAAGTTTCTTTTTGAGTATTTTTTTAACACGACAAATAGCATCAGGGGGGCACGTTGGGGGGCACGATTTTTCTTTGTGGGGCACCTCCCCCCGGCGACGCCACTGCTTTTTCTTCTAAGTTATTTTTTCTTCTTATTTCTTATTCTCCTTATATCTTATTCTCCTTATTTCTTATTCTTCTTATTTCTTATTCTTCTTATTTCTTACTCTTCTTATTTCTTACTCTTCTTATTTCTCATTTTTCATATTTCTTATTTTTATTCTACCTTCATTATCTCAACAACGGAATCATGTATAGGTTACCCCTTCTGAATTGGACAAACCCCTTTGATGTGAAAACGTTGTGACCACTAAGGAAATTTAACATTGACAAGTCTCCTATTCCATGAGGAGGTATCGTTTTGGCTCATACCCTGTTACGACGAAGTAATCTATCAAACCTCAATACAGTTTTACATTCTGGTTTGACGATACTACAAAGGCAGCTCTGCATTTTAAGTATTCAAGAACACAACTAATCATATCCTTTTGACTTTTGAAGTTTTCCAGGTGCAGAATGATTACGCTGCCCTATACTCTTCTGTTGTGACGCCACCACAACTCTGTAGCGAGTTTACGCGCCGTTTAACCGACTTGATCAAGTTTAAAATGATTTACCCACAATGCCTCAGTCTAAACATGGCAAATATTTTATGCGAAGGGCACGCCAATTCTTGGTAAGGAATTTACTCTATTTACCGTTAATTACTGATCTTTTCCTCCTGAGCTCACTGCAGCTGCGTACATTTTAAGACAGCAGTTGTTTGGTGTGCTCTACAGTAATCCCAGATGTTCTGTGTTTGAACAACGAAAGGATATTTATGCAGCATTCTCCCAATAGAGCCCCAGATAGGCTCATGCTAGAACTATGCCTATCCGCCTAGCTACCAGTTTACTATTACTAGTATTAGTTATTACTACACTAGGCCTAGGCCAGTACTACAAATTTGTACAATAACTTAAGTACTAATACTTAATAGTAGTAGTACTAGGCCACTCAAGTTAGGCCTTTGTAAGTAGGGCCTACGTTAGGTAGCCCTTAGAGTACTCTTAGTATTAGGTTAATCATTATACTTTTACTAAGGTAGGCTTTCTTATTAATGTATGTGAAAAAAAGCACTACTGTAGTAGTAGGCCTAGTTCTGTTCCAATCGTTATGCCTATGCAGTAACCTGGAGAATGGTGCTCAATAAAAAGATATTTTACAAGTTCTTCTAAGTTAGGCCTAATGCTAAAGTCAAATAGGCTAAGCTCAGCATTACAAAACTCCATGTCAGTGTGCTCTGGGTACCGTTGTTTTCCGCACACGTTACTTTCCGCTGAAACAAAACGGTGTTTTCCGTAAACAAATTTGTCAGCGGAAAACAACGTTTTTTTCAGCGGAAAGTACCGTTTCTTTTTGGTAGGAACAGAATGACTTACTGAAATTATTAGGCACATGGAAGGATTTAGGAAGATGGATAAGATAGGATTTGACTGTAACAGGATAAAATGTAGCTTCGAGACTAGATTTAGGATACAGTAGCTAAGGTTGTACTTGTAGCTTAGGCTGTAAGGCTTACTTATACAGCCATTTTATTTCCAGCGAAAATCAAAGATACCGCCTTTTACACCTTTTTTTTAAGCCATCATTACGCGGGCCGAATTTTTAATACTTAATTAGATACTCAATCCTTCATAACGCGGGCGTCCCTTTGCCCTAGTATTATATGCTTCTTTAATAATTCGTAATTACAAACACCCCAAGCCTCCTCTAAATTACACGCAGCTTAACTTTTCTGACATGAACTCAGTCTAACCATCCTTGATCGACGTTCTTTGATACTTTCTCATGTTATTTTAATCATCCTGCCTGAATTTGGTATCTCAAAATTGCGGAAAAATATAGTGTACAGGCAAGTGAAAAATCTATGTTTTCCGCAGAAGAATTTTTTCAGCGGAAAGTAATCAGCGGAAAGTAACGTATGCGGAAAACAACTGAAACCGCTCTAACGTTAGGCTAGGCTACTAACTTAGTAGGACTGAGTTGATAGGCGTAATTTACACAGGCCTAAGCCTAGGCCCAAAAACCATGAGAATTAATAGTTAACAGTCAGTATTTACTATTTTTACAGTATTGCTTCCGCTCAGAAAAACTTGCGTCCCTGCAGTCCTCCATGAGAAACAGGCACTTCAGAATACCTGTACAGGAACGCACAATACTTTGTTATAATGACCACTGACAAAACATTGGCCTGTGCACAACGGAAGCCTATAGTGATAGGTCTATGATGTGTACGAAAGAAAAATCATGATGAAACTTGTAATTAACATACAAGAACAAGATGACTATCAAATTTGGAAACGGAAACTTTTGCTGTATGTAGACTAGTTACAGTAGCATACTGTATATGCTGACCTAGGCATCATGTAATGCATACTACTGTATGGTATACAACACCCTGACATAGCGTCTGTTAAAATGTGAAAGGCTATGAATCCACTGTGCTGTCGGAATTAATGTAACGTAAAACAGTACCTAGAGAGAAAATGCAAGAATAAGATAAACTGCACTTTTAAGAGATTTTATTGAGCCCCTTAAACTTTGTAGGAAATATTTTTGGTTCCTTGCTTTAGCAAAAGGAACCTATGCAGTCAGGTTGGCGTGCGTGTGTGTGTGTGTGTGTGTGTATGTGTGTATATGTGTGTGTGTGTGTGTGTCTGTGACACTTGCTTGGGTACGCTCTATCTCAATAAGGGAATGTTGGATTGAGGCCAAACTTGGACCATAGATCCGCCATATGGAGAAGGTGTGCGCTATTGTTTTTGGTGCTCACAAAGGTCACCAAAGGTCAGTTACGGTACAAAAACCGAAAATATTAAAACTGCAATAACTCCCAGTGCCAATGTGCGACAAGGTTGATATTTTGGGACAAGTTGTGAACTGGTTAGGGGAACATTTTCAAACTTAACGCTCATGTGATCCGAGGTCACCAAAGGTCAATTAATGATAAAAAACTAGTATTTTTGCGATAACTTGAGAACAAATTGTCCGTTAGGGTTGGGAGTTGCTTCAATGTTATCCAATTGTCGACCCGCATCTGGGTGACCCTTGACCTCAATTTGACCTCCGGTGACCTTTACGTGTTTTGGGGGATTTTTACAGTTTTGATGCTATTTTCAGATGTCAAAGGTACCTTCTGATCATAAATGTCAATAGGTTGACCCCGTGTGACCTTCGTGTGCGAAGTTATATGGGGTCAAAGTTTTTCGGTCGGAGTTAGGATGGTTGTACAGACTTTTCGTTTTGTTTTTTGGAATCAGGAGATTAAACTACATCTGAAACCAAGGTCAAAAGGTCAAAGGTCACATAAGAAAAAATGTGCTTATTTTGGGAGGAAACGAGCAAAAAAGGAAATGTTTGGTTTTGATGCTAGATTTGGATATCAAAGGTACCTTCCGATCAAAAATGTCAATTGGTTGACACCTGTGTGACCTTCGTGTGCGAAGTTATACGAGGTCAAAGTTAATTTTCAGACATTTAATGCAACAACTCCCAGTGCCAAGGTGTGACATGGTTGATATTTTTGGACAAGTTGCAAATGGTATAAGGAAATATTTTCAAACTTAACGGTCATGTGATCCGAGGTCACCAAAGGTCAATTAATGATAATAAACTAGTATTTTGGGGGCAGAAAATGGGCAAAGAAAAAATGTTTGAATTTGTATAGTTTGATGCTCTAATTTAGGTCTCATCAATCAAAAATGTCGATAAGGTGACCCAAGGTGACCTTTGTGTGTTAAGTTATATGAGGTCAAAGTTAATTTTCAGACATTTAGTATAATAACTCCCAGTGCCAAGGTGTTACACAGTTGATATTTTGAGACAAGTAGCAAATGGTGTAGGGGAATATTTTCAAACTTAAGGGTCATGTGGTCCGAGGTCACCAAAGGTCAATTAATGATAAAAAACTAGTATTTTTGCGATAACTTGAGAACAAATTGTCCGTTAGAGTTGGGAGTTGCTTCAATGTAATCCAATTGTCGACCCGCATCTGGGTGACCCTTGACCTCATTTTGACCTCTGGTGACCTTTTCGTGTTTTGTGGATTTTTACAGTTTCGATGCTATTTTCAGATGTCAAAGGTACCTTCTGATCATAAATGTCAATGGGTTGACCCCCATGTGACCTTCGTGTGCGAAGTTATACAAGGTCAAAGTTAATTTTCAGACATTTAATGCAATAACTCCCAGTTCCAAGTTGTGACAAGGTTGATATTTTTCGAGTAGTTGCAAATGGTATAGGGAAATATTTTCAAACTTAACGGTCATGTGGTCCAACGTCACCAAAGGTCAGCTAATGTTAAAAAAGTAGTATTTTGGGGGGAGAAAATGGGCAAAGAAAAAATGTTTGAATTTTTACAGTCATGCTCTATTTAGGTCTCACCGATCAAAAATGTCAATTGGTTGACCTCCGGGTGACCTTTGTGTGTGAAGTTATGTATACAAGTTCAAAGTTAATTTCTTGAAATTTAATGCAATTAAATCTCAATGCCAAGGTGTGACATGGTTGATATTTTGGGGCAAGTTGTGAATGGGGCGGTGGAACATTTTGAAACTTAAAGGTCATGTCATCTGAAGTCATTAATGTTATCATATCTGTTGACATGCTTGTAGGTCTCTTATATTTCTTACATTTTCGACACCATATTTAGATCTCAAAAGTGCCTTTTGATCCAAAATCCGATCACATTTTGTGATCACAAAAGTGTTGGCTATAGTGTTGGTTACTTTATGCGTACATGTAGGACCACAATTACTTGGACTATTTGAGCCCAATCTTGCTTGATAATATTATGTGTATTGTCATATACCCCAAGCAAGGAACCACAGTGCCCTTGGGCTCTTGTTTAGATCTCTACATCACAAGAACACGCCCTTAAAAGGCCTAATCCTTGCTTACAACTTTTAGGAACCCCTGTCATAAGTTACAATACAGTTACCCAATGTAATTTTATTCAAAGTTGAACAGTTTATTTCCTTTTCCACAACCACTGTAGGCAAGTTTGGCACAGTCCCCGCCAGATCTGATCCCTTTCCCATTACAGTATGTAAAGAACTTTTTCCGCAATGTTGAATTAAAAACTTCAATGGCTGCTTTTGACGACGCATGAACGTCGCACACAATAGTAAAATATCAATTATCATTATGCCTAGACTAGGCCTGTATGGGACACAAATTGTTTACCTTTGTAAGACTGACCTTGACGCGTAATGTTTCGTGATTAGTAAAAAAAAGTTGTTTAAGCTTATGGCGGAAATCTGCTTTGTAATGCTCATTCCGACACTCCTTTCAGATATATCAACGTAGACTCATGCTTCAGCAACAATGGATGGCAATGCAAAACCTGATTTTGGGAGGCCAAAACTTCAGTTACCTCATTCACCTGAAGAGTTAAGTAAATCACAGGTATTGAGGGGACTCAGTGCACTTCATCACCAGCAACAGCAGCCCAAGACACCTATACCTCAGAGTCCAGCAGTTCCACCTTCTAACCACACAGATCCGCTATACTTTCCACCGCCTCAATCTTCGGGATCTTCGGGAGTCCCTTCTCCAGCCACACCTTCGCCTTCGGGTCCCCAAAGCCCAGACAAAGTTCACAATCTCCCACAAGAGTTGCTGGACGCAGGTTGGAGGAGATTCTGGAGCCGAAGAGAAGGCAAAGAATATTTCTACAACAAATTCACAAAACAGTCGCTTTGGGATCAACCACCGATTGGAAGTCCTGTCGGAGCAACCCGAGTAAGTGTTAATCTTAAGATTAAAGACTTGTCGATTGGCTGTCTCTCAAACAAACAGGATCCTCTTCTGACTTGATAGGCTACAGAAAGTGAAGTTAGATGCTTTACCAAATAAAACCTGGTAGTGGTTGTATGTTTGATGTTCTTGTTATTCCATGATGTCACAAGATTGTCTAGAAGAGTTTTGAACGGTTAAATTTTTTCAAGGTGTGATGGTGTTTTGTTTTCAAAGAAAATCCCAATAAACTAAAGTGTTGTCTTGACTCTAAACGAGATGTCCACCTTTATGATGAACTTCCTTTGCTTGGTTTGTATTAAACAAACTTTCATTATGAGCTATTTCTTGTTTTTAAATTTTACCCACAGCATGACCCACTTGGGATCCAGATTGACTTACCCGCTGGCGCAGACCCTAACGCCAATGCCGCCAGCCTTGACTCCAGTGGGTCCGGTGGTGTTAAAAGAAGACATTCTACCCAGGAAGAACCTCTGAGCCCCTCATTGAAAACTGCCGATCTCAAAGGGTGAGTATCATAACAATCCCTGCCAATCCTAGAGGTGATCATGTCAGCTAAAATATTCCATTTGGTCCCCTATCCCAGCTTGTAATCCATGAAGGCTGTAACTATCCTCTGTTGTCTGAATTATTTAAAGTAATGGTGGTTCTGCCAGTGAGTTCTGCAGCTTGTGAAAGGCATTCTCAACCGTCAGTAGTATCAAAGCTACCCACAGAAATTTTCCAGCAAAGGGCGACGTCACACCGACAGACATCGAGCCCCAAACATAACATCGAAATGCAAATCACCACCAATGAGCGACTCATCAGATGAAGAACTTAAGTTTGCCAATCCCCCCCCCCCTCTGCATCTTCTTGGAACGATTCAACTTCATTCAACACCATCATTTAATCATTTTCCAAAAGATAAGTAGGCCAGCAGTTTTCGCGAGAACCTTAGCGGAAAAAGAATGTGTGCTAACGAAAAATAAGGGGAATAAAAGCCCTCGTATTTTCACCAATAGTTTTTAAAGGATCACAATGTAACTGCTCTCTGAGGTTTGTGGTTTCTTCCTTCACAAGCAACAGCTAATGAATATATTCCTATAAGGAAGTTTATTGCAGTGAACTTGAAGCAAGTCCAAATCGCGTTTTTGTTCAACGACCAATGTCAATAGTTAACTGTGTAAAATCGCTCACTATTTTTACGTACATTATGTACAGAGATTTTTCAGGTGCAGTGACTTTTAACGAAGTGTAGTGATAGGAACTGAACTTTCAAGGGAACAAACGTAAAATAATAATTTTGCCAAAATAACATTACATGTACCAAAATGAGCAACAGGGAGTTTATTAGATTAATTTTTAGTCAAAAAAACATGATAATTCTCAAGACCTGACCAATGAAAGCAGTAAGTCCGACACTCAGTATTTGATCGATGATAATTATAATTGTCAGTGCAAAGCCTTATTTTAACTTGTTAATGATGCACTGATACAGTAGTCTGATGTCATGTCCATTGAAAGTTACAGATGGTCAACCATGCCATTGTTTATTATTGTTAATAAGCTTGCACTGTTTCGTGAAAACTTACAACCGGTTTTTCTCTAGCAAAAAACCGAATCTGGCTCAAAAACCGGTTTTTCCCCCCTCCCAAATTGCATTGAAAACATCCAAATCTCGATCGCTAAGATGCGTATTTTTGAAGCTTTACCAACAGCGTGTTCAAGTATGTTCATTCGCAGTAAATTGTTGAAAATAAGAAGAATAAATTCAAGAAATGTTACTGCCTTCATGACTCTCATTTTATAACCCACGTTAACTAAACTGAAGTAAATATGTCGAAAAGATATGTGTTAGTAAAATTTTTTCTTAAAGTTTTAACATCACGTACACGTATCGTTTGTCTTGTGTTTACTGTACCTCACGAACTTCAATTTCGTGTTCAGAAAAAAAATATCACATTCATGTTAAATGTTATATTATATGTTATATTTTCGGAGATGAGGGCCGAGCGTATTACGCTCGGCCCTCTAGCCATGTTCGCGGGTGGTATCTTGGCGGTAAAATAAATTTCTCTTCAAGGAGTGAAGAGAATATACCGTCTACACTTTCAAGTACAAGTTGAAAAATATCCCTGGCAAAAGCGGGGATTAGGTCGGCAAAGAATATAAATTGTTAACGTTTAAGTTGGAAACATGTGTTCTTCAACGCAAACGAAAAACCAACTGAGAGACGCCTTGTCTGATAACTGATAAGAAGAAATGTTTAAAGGAAACTTACAAAGAAAATAAAACCTATTAGCGTACAAAGGAGAATTGTCCCAACAGCAGCATCTGTAATTTCCAGCCATGTATGCAACATTTTTACTCCTTTAATATTCCTTGACTCAAGCCTGACGCCAGGTGTCTCTTGTCAATAATGGACTGTGATTGTTCTAATGTTACTTGTTGCATCTTAGTTGTTAAACTCAGAGCCCCCCCCCCCCCCCCCGTGATTGTTCTAAAGTTACTTGTTGCATCTTACTTGTTAAACTCAGAGCCCCCCTGTGATTGTTCATTGTTCTAATGTTACTTGTTGCATCTTAGTTGTTAAACTCCCAGAGCCCCCCCCCCCCCTCCTGCGACTGTACATGTCGTATGGTATTGTGGATTGCGCAATGTACCTTTCAAGTTTTAACGTTCATTTTTTGAACACGAACTGTGATCAATGTGTTTGAAAAGATTTTCTCCATATCCTCTACTATTAAATTGAAGTTGAATAATAAGAACAATACAAAGAGGACAAACATGTCGGATATGAACTGCATCTCGTCATTTGAGTGTGTACTTCTCACAACTACTAACGTTGGCCACCAAGGTCAGTTACTACAAGGTACCTAACTGATGCACGCATATAAGGGCTGCATAGCCTAATGTTAGGCCTAGCTATCCAGCCTCAAGCACTGGTTATGGCGTGTGCCGATCGTAGCTGACAATGTCGTCTTTCAGAAAAGCTTTCTCTTGTTGCAATTTACTTTCATATTGCAAAAAGAACAGTAAATAGGAGAAACCAAAGTCAACAAACTTTGTTTTTTCCAGTATTTGCAATTCACATTTCAGTTTTTCCGGTTTTTTCGGTTTTTCGGTTTTCTTAAAATAAAAAATAGTACCGAAATTCGGTTGGAAAAAACCGGTTTCGGTACTAAAACCGGTTTACCGTGCAAGCCTAATTGTTAAGTCCTAAACTATGCTTACAATGTTTCACTGTTTTATATTTTCATTTATTTCATGTTTTAAACACTTTAGACAAACCACATTTTTTGTATATTGATTTTGCTCACACAACTAACACTATATGGCGATATCCTATAGTAGGCCATACTACCTATATAGGCTTATAATCACACAAACAATTAGCGATAAAAAAACGGCGAGTAGAATTTTATCCTCGGTCTCCAGTTTTTTGTAGAGGCCTGACGCAGACTTACTGCTACGAGTCAAATGGAGTAATTGCTCCATAGTCCTGATTACTGAAGGCAGCTCTGTATGTAATTGCAATCCATTCTTCTCACCGGGTCTTATCAGATTGCAGTAGAAATATCCCAGTATCGAGAAAGGATCGCTGGAATATCCTAAAAACATTATGACTTGCATTGTTTGATCAGAATTCAGAAAAAAACCCAATTAAAATTTGATGATTTCCGTCATCTTGATAAATTTGTATGATAGAATGCAAAACTAACTATATAATACAAGTGAAAAAGGCACAAAGCAACAGAAAGTAACCCCCCCCCCCCCTAAAAAAAAGTTAGAAAAATGTTTCCCCATCTCAAGATTTAAAAGTGACCTTATTGTCTAAGGCGGTGTGACGGTGTCCTCCATAGGAAAGCTGTACCACAATTAAATGATGACAGCTGTATTTGTGGAGCTTCAATTATAAGAGGTTGTTTTTCTCCAACACCCCCATCTCTCTTATATAATAATAACAATCAGCAAATATTTCTTTTCTTTTATATCCTTTTAAGGCCTTTCTGGGATTTTACTTTAATGACAAATGCTCAGATTTATGAGCGGTCACCTTGCAAGTTACCACCACCCCACAACGACACGGAACTCCTGAGGGCAAATTTAACAAATCGCCTGAGAATGCAGTACCAAGAGCTCTGTTCCCATAGAGAAAGTGAGTGCTAACATGTTTGGTATAAATTGATTGAGTGCAAGATTTCTCTGCAGTAATGTAGAGGGTCATGGAGAGGGTTTGGAAAGAAATGGGGATCAGTGTTGGGGGGCCGGGCACAATGCTAAATGTTACTAACTCTTCAAGGTGGGATTTTTGGATTAAAGGCATTGAAGACTCGCCCCAAACAGCGTGCGGCCATCTGACAAAGTTAACTTTCTTTTGCTTGCAAGTGACGTTTTGTTCGTGTCGCTACAAAATGCAGACAGTAATGAAACGTGATACCTTAAGTGCTGAGATGTCCATCGCTGTATTGTTTGTATACTGTGCTGTGGGTATTGACCGCAGCTGTACACTAGTGCGGACGGTAGCAAGCTGTGTGTGTATTTTCTGGGATGGATGTTGGTGTTTAACACTTCTGTTACACCTTATTCGAAACTAGCTCAAATTACCGGCATTAGACGTTTCTTTTTGCGCGAGTCTTCACACCCTTTAAGGCAAGTTGGACAAGACTTTAAGATATCGTGACTGGACCTGTAGAACCTCGGTCCCTTATAGGATCCTTGAAACTCGAAGTGGATTGAGACTTGGCGGTGCCCATTCTGCTGTGCAATATTGTAATATATAATTGTTTTTACCATTCAGCTCCTGATATATTGTCTTGCATTAACGGTAAGCTAATAATACTCTTTGCTCCTAGGTATAAATGCACCGAAGGAATCGTTCAACAGATGGTTGATGGAGAGAAAAGTCATTGACAAAGGACTAGACCCTATGCTGCCAAGTAACTGTAACCCTGTAGTATCACCCTCCATGATGAGAGAAATTATGAGCGACATTCCAGTCAAGTAAGTAGGAAATTCTTCATCAGAATAGGAAATTTTAAAACTGACTTCCCTGACATTATAACAGTTTCCTGGTATATATATGAATATTATACTATATGCAGGATGTGCCCAGGATTTCATGAGTGCCGGGTATACTGATTGCCGTCCTGGGGAGGGGGTGTCCCCCTCCCCTTTGAGAAATTTTCAATTTTTGAAGGTGCTCAGATGCCAAATGCTGGCACTTGTGTAGGTTTTTAAGCACATACACAAGTACTAGTTTTGCTAACAATTTACATTTTTTAATTTTTTTTTTCAATTTATGTTGAACATATTGTTAGGAATGTCGGGATATTAGATGCAAATAGTGCTGGGCGGGATTCACAATTTTTAAGACAGTGCTGGGCGGTAATTTCTAGTGCTGGGCGGGGCCGCCCAGCGTGGGCATATCCCTGTATATGTAATTTAATAATGTTGCCAGTTTGAAAGTTACACCAAACCTAAGGCAAAGTGAATGCTGTCTTTATCTCTGATGGCTATGTTTCCGTAGGTACTGTAACCAGTGAAGATCTGTTTTATTTGAGTTCCGCACTATACTTATGCGAATGAGAATGTTGTTATTTTTAATTTCCAGATTGTACCGACCGAAGATGAATAACGATGCCAGACTCCTCCTCTCCAAGTATACAGAGTCTGCGATGAAAATGGTTGAAAAAAGGTAACATATCTGAAACTACCTGAGAATTAAAAGGGCTTTCCCAAGTTGATTGTTTGTTAATTTGTTTCTGTTTTTGCTGCCTCACTGAATTCTCTCGGTCATTGCAACGGTTTTGCCCTTCTTTGAATATCCTAGGTCGGTCACCCCAGAGAGCAGGAAGGTAGTGAAATGGAATGCTGATGATACTTTCAGATGGTTAAGGACGCAACCCTACTCCTCTATCGATGACTATATGGTAGGTCTCAACTCATTCACATTGGTGTTATGTTTTACATCAAGTTTTACACTACTTCTCACTAGGATGGAATAATATATAAATACCATATATTAAAGTGCTGTTGTCATGAAATGAAACATGCTCAACAGCACTGTACAAAAAGAACCAATACCTGGAATATAAAATTACCAAACTTCAGAAAAACCTAAAAGTAATAACAACAGCAATAAAAGTAAAAAATGATATAAGACAGGGTTATAAACCACAATAAAGAACATCAAAATATAATTATACAGAAAAAAATGGGCACAGTAATGTGAATAAAACAACGAATAAGATTAATGCCCATACTCAAGCTTAAAAAGCAGGGTTGTTTGATTTAAATCACCTTGATTAAAATCACTGATTTAAATCGCGATTTAAATCAGATGATTTTTTTCAAAAAAATCACTGATTTAAATCACTTTTACTACTTTTCCATTTTTTATGTGAATAGTTGCTTGAAATCATTGCAAATCACCAATTCTATATTAGAGTACACACAATAATTTATTGTAAGACATTCAG